>NC_041409.2:36679152-36992902 GCF_900747795.2 Erpetoichthys calabaricus | reverse complement strand
CTTCACAAATTCTTTCTGTGCCTGTGTTATGTTACGTCAACAGTGTTTGCCTCTCCCAGTGTTCATTGTGTTAACTGTAAGAGAAGGCATTGTACCGACAGAGCTTGAGTACTCATATGTTTTCTGTTTTTTATATTTTTTCTTTTTTCATCTTGTAAAAAAAAAAAAAAAAAATTATTTTCTAAATGCAACCAGCGCTTATTTCTCCTCCATAAACTCAAACTATTTAAAGTAGACAAGGACCTCATGTTGTCCTTCTATCGTAGTATGATCCAGTCCATGATCACTTTCAGTTTCATTGCCTGGTTTAATAGTCTGACAAACCAAAACTCAAAAAAGCTCCAGCAGATTACGAAGTATGCAGCTAAAGTTATTGGGGCTGATGTAGATGGTTTGACTAGTGTGTGTCAGAGGGCAATGCTAAAGAAACTGGAAATCATCTCAACTGATGACTGACATCCATTACATGTAGAACTAAACTTCAGTAAATCAGGAAGGATAGTTGCTTTGAAAACCCACACAAATCGCTCCAGAAACTCCTTTCTTCCTAGTGCCATACGACTTTTCAATAAGAAATATCGGAGATAATGTTTAAGGTTTTGATATATATCCTGTTACCTTTTTTTTTTTGGTATAAATATGTTTTATCTAACTGCCTTACCTTAACCTTTCTTATTTCTATTTGTCTGTTTTATTTCATTCTGTCTGTTACCTGTTATTAGATGCAACTGAGAAGGCAAATTTCATGTTTTCCTGTGTAAACATGACTAAATAAAGAAACCTAAACCTAAACCTAAACCTAAACCTAAACCTAAACCTATACGATTAAATGCTGTTGTTGTTTTAACATTTCACCCTGTTTATAATAAACATTAACAGATAAAGGAGTTCAATTTGGTTTCATTATCCCTTCGTGGTGGTACATATAAAGAGTCACAACACAGAAGCTTTGGAGGTTAACTGGATTCAAAGCCAGTGCACACCAGTACAGCACATGTGGTAAACACTGGCTAGTTACAACTTAAAGTTACATGCGATCGCATTCGCTTTCTTTCCTCCCTCATACTGCTTGATCTCCTTCATTTTGTGTCAAGATCAATTGCTTTTTTTCTGTAATTGTAAGACAATTGTAACTGAATGTAGTCGAAACCCCTGCAGGTAATAAACTGAGATCAAGATGAATGAGTCACAGCATATGGAGCTGGCATAGAGAAAGCTGTCGTTTGCCCGTGAGACGCAGTAGCGGTTATAAGTCGAACGGTTGTGGGACACATAGGTCGTAAATTGACGACTACCTGTAATAGCCACATTTACATGTTCATTATTATTATTCTTATTTTTGTTGGCTCATGTTCTCTTTGCGTTTTATCATGTATCAGTTAGCTGTGTGATTGTGTTGCTTTGAGGTGTTTTCATGGCTACTGTGTAAAGATCTTGTCTTGCTATGTGGAAGTTGCTGCAGAAAATGAATTATTGTTTGAATTAAGGCATCTTTGTTTTATATATATCCTTTCACAGCAAACACTCATTTCATTTATTTATTTTTCTAAAGGTCCGACTTGGCCGCAACGACACAAAGCCTCCTGCACCTGGTCTAGAAGAGCTCTTCTACCTTTATGGTAAGATGAATGACATTTATTAATGAGCATAATTTGATTGTTGAGTTAGAGGTCTGTTTCAACAGCTCTGTCGTCCAGAGTCATAGGGAACCACTTACTATCCTGGCAGCACTGGGATTGAGCTCTCTGTTCTTTGAAAATCTGAAACCGTGTGGAGAGGCTGTGAGGGACTCATGGAATCCTAACTGTCATCCCATGCGATTCAAAGTTGTGTAATCTGACTTCCTCAAGGCAGTGAGATTGAGAGTAACCTCATGAGCACACTCACGCTGACTCAAACTCCCCCAGCATTCAAATTCAATTCAAAAGTCATGCTAGTTTGTATGTTGATGATAAGAGGCTAAGAATTAAAAGATAAGATTGGTATTTTGCAAGTCCATGTTATTTATTCATAGTTATGGTATATATGCATTTGCCATGTGAAATTGTTCTACAGTTAAGCATTTTCCATATGTTTTTAAAAATAACCTAGCCACTCCAGGCATTTTACAATAAACCCTTTGGGGCGACGAAACAGCTCAGGATCCTGGTTGGCAACCCCCCAGGCAGACACATGATCCAGTCCCACCATCCAGAAATGACCATCTATCTGCCATACCCAGATTACCTGGGGGAATCGTGCCACATAGTCGTAGTGCCATAACTGATGCTCCCTCACAATGCAGGTAATGTGCCTCATTCGGGAATCCATGACCAACTGACACAAAGTCAAACCAGTGGTATCAAGGATTCTCCAAAGAGACACAGTACCAAAGAAGTCCAGTTTTCATCTCAGGTCACTGGATAGCGTCCATGTCTCGCAAACATATAGCAAGACAGGAAGCACCAGGACTCTAAAGACTTGGGCCTTCATCCTCTTGCAAAGGTATCGGGAGTGAAGATCACAGCATTGTTGACAATTTCAAGATCAGTGAATCTCTATTGTGGTCAGTAAAAACATGACAGACTATACAGGGTGGTCTAGATCTAATTATGCAGATCCAGATCGTCTGGATGACTTTGATTTATGCGGGGACGATTCCAGTTCGGCGTGAAGACGATTCTTCATGTCGTCAGTTAGCACACTTCTAGATGGTCCGGGATTTTTCGGGTGATCTTCTATATAATAAAATTAATAAGTTATAGCGTAATGAAAATTGCATAATTAGATCTGGACCACCCTATATTTGTTTGTGTTACTAGCATAAGCATATTGCGTTTGCTTATGCTTGTGACTTACATGAAGATCAGCTCACATTTTAAAGTACACGACCAGGTAATTTCAAAGGATTTGTGTGTTTTTCTCCTTCCACTGTATAGCACTTTAACCGCTTTAGTGATAAGGTCCAAATATGTGTAATTACTCTACAGCAAAATTATTTTAATATCAAAGGACATTGTAATGAACCAGTCTGGGGATAAATGGATGACATAAATGAGTTCTGTGACTGCTTCCATTGTGAACAGGAGCAGTGGGCACAAGTAGACCAGTCATTTGCAAGCCACGCACCCACCTGCACACACATTTGGATATTTTAGAATTGCCACTCAGCAGGGAGAAGGTGGGCAGCATTTGGCTGTTAATCATACTGAGATCCCTGGAGTGCTGAGGCACATCATCCTGTACATTTTTATTCTACATACCATGGTTATAGCATGGATTGGATTCCACCAAATGAGGCCCCCTTTATACCTGTCATGAGTGTTCTGCATCTGGATTGTATCTGAATATATTTTTATCAGATGACATTTACATCTGGCATTAAAAAGGCATCTCCAGTGTTTCAACTGTGTCTGGAAAGAGATGTGATGACTTTCCAACTTCCATGTCTGTGGATTTTACATGTGGACAGGCCTTTGCATTTACACTTGTGGTAACCATGGCGAGTTTCTGTGTATAACCACCTCCAGATGGGAGTCGAAGTAAACTGATAACAGCTTTTTTAATGAGGTCAAGTGGTACCTGAAAATAAATATACTAGTGGAGCTTGGAGAACCTACTGAACTGAATGGGCAAAACCAATCAGACAGTGGAGAGACTAGCATTTGAACTCAGGGCCACAGAATCATGAGGCAGCCATTGTGCTTCCATGATGCATTCATTTCCACTTCACCTGTTTGTAGCTGTATGTTTACATTGAGAAAGGCACTATATAAAATACAGTAGGGGCTGCTTTAGCCAAAAGTCTGTCTGGCATTTTCAAAACAAAGAAAAGAAAGTCTGCCAAGTGGCATAAAATATATTGGCATGAAAATGGCAGTGTGTCCTTAAAGGTTCTCATCCTTAGATGATCACATGGTTTTGTGCTCCAGCAATATGCATGACCAGCTCTTCTAAGGCACAATACAATACATACAATGTGGCTACAAGGAAGAAAGGAAAGTGGGCATTTTGAAATGCGCAAATTCAACACCATCATGCCTGTCCAGTTTCTCGACAGAATGGAAAAATGAATAGACAGGCTGAAATAGCAGCTGAACTCTCCATATTGGGAAAATATTTGTAACGGCTACTAGCACTGTCAGGTAGTGCATTAATTGGCTGCCATGATGTGGAGCTTTGAAAGCATGCTGAGAAGTCATGAGGGAGTCATGTAATCGGTTATCCCCAATTCCTAGTTATATAATCTGAAGTCCATTAACTGCAGCAGTTAAGTGCAACAGGCTCTCCAACTCAAACTGGTGTTGCCGACCTTTAGGCTGATTTATACTTCTGTGTCGAGTCTTGGGTGGAAATGGGGTTCAACAGGAGATGGAGATTAAGTAATTGCTTGACAAATACAGTTATACAGCCTAGTGCCAGGCCATTACACATCTAGTCAATGTATCATTTCATTGTTTGGTTTATTCTGATGCCTTTCACAGATGACACTTGACTAATCAATACAAGGTAAGGATTAAATAAAATGGTAAATGAAATACAAGATAAACCAACAGTCCCATAAAGGGTCATTTAGGGTTGGAGTTTAATTTGACAGTTCAGGCCCAAGACAGGACCAACGGATGGAATGCCAGTTGAATGAGAATATGTGCTACACTTCAGATATGACGGACTATCCTTCATAAACCAATCCAAGTAGTAAGAAAATAACTTAGATGAAATCATTCACATCCATCCGTCCACCGACCCATTCACTATCAAACCTGCTTAATCCAGTTTACCCATCATACTGTATTGATATATGCATATCACACTGTGTTACGGCTGCCTGCCCTGCTGGCTCACATTCTGCAGAGGCCTAGATTTTAATCCTGACCCAGTGCTATGGAGTTTATACCTGCTGTCTGTGTCTTCCTAGGTTTCACTGCCTAGTTTGTTGTCATTGTCATCTCGAATTGGCCTGCTGTAAGGATGTGTGTGTGTGTGTCCAAGGACTGTAAGGACTCCCACATACGTGCACAAGTGCATTGTTGTCCTCTCCCCCTGCATTTTCAAGTCAGTGGCTGCCACACACAAACATATACAGAGCCATCAGGAAGTATTCAGACTTCTTACATATTTTGTTATGTTGAAGCCTTGTGTTGAAATCATTTCAATTCACTTTTTCCTCCATCAAGCAACACTCAATTCTCCAGGAATGTAAAAGCAAAAATTGGATTTTAGAAAATTGTAGTGAATCTGTTAAAAATAAAAAAGCTGAAATATCCCATTGACCCAAGTATTCAGACCTGTTACTCAGTACCCACTTGAAGCTCCTTTGGTAGCCATTCCAGCCTGGAGATGTCTTGGGTTTGACACAACAAGCCTGCCATTCGTCTCTGCAGATCTCCTCAAGCTCTGTCAGGCTGAATGGAGACCATTGGTGACCATTGGTGGATAGCTACTTTCAGGTCTCACTAGAAATGCTTGGTTAGGTTCAAGTCTGTTCTCTGGCTGGGCTACGCAAGGACACTCCCTGAGTTGTCCCCAAGTATTGTCCTTGCTTTGTCCTTAGGGTCATTGTCCTGTTGGAAGGTGAACCTCCAATCCAGTCTGAGGTTGAAAGTGCCCTGAGCAGGCTTTCATTAAGGATATCTCTGTGTTGTGCTCTGCTCAGTCTTCCCTCAAACCCAGTTCCTGTCACTGATAAGCTAACCATATAGAATGATGCTGCTAACAAAGTGCTTCACCCCTGAAATGTTACTGTGCAAGTATTGTCCTCCAGACATGACGCTAATCTTGGTTTCATCAGGCCAGAGAATCTTGTTTCTCACAGTTTGAGAGTCCTTGAGGCACCTTTCTCCAATTCCAAGGAGGCTTCCATGTGTCTTTTACTGAGGGGAGGCTTCTGTCTGGCTCCTCTGTCATAATGCCCGGATCGATGGAGTGCTGCATTGATGGTTGTCCTTCTGGATGTTTCTCCCATGTTCACACAGATTCTATTGAGCTCAACTGGAGTGACCATTGGGTTCTGGGCCACCATTCTAGGCCATTCTCACCTGATTGTTCAGTTTGGTTAGGTAGACAGCTATAGAAAGGGTCATGGCTTTCATGTAAGAATTATGGAGTCCACTGTGCTCTTGAGAACCTTCAACGTTGTAGAAATTATTTTTGTGGATTTTCCCAAATCTCTGTCTTCGTAGACAGTTCCGTTGACCTCATGGCTTGGTTTTTGCGTCAATAAAATACAGGTGTGCATCTTTCCTAATTAGTACAATCCAATCAACTGACCACAGGTGGACTCCAAACAAAGTGTAGAAACATCTCAATAATGATCAATACTGTACAGCTGCATTTCAAGTGTCATAGTAAAGGGTCTGAATACTTCCATTAGTGTGATACTTCACTTTTTTATTTTTAATAGATTTGCAAAAAAATCTAAAATCCTATTTTCTTTTTGTTATTCTGGGGTACTGAATGTTTTTTGATGTGAGAATTTTTTAAATGATTTTTTTTTTTGTTCTTTATTTCGCCTTATACAATTTCTTGTATTAGGAATTTGTTAGTTTTCGCATACCCCTTGGGGTCAGAGTGCAGGGTCAGCCATTGTACAGCGCCCCTGGAGCAATTACAGGTTAAGGGCATTGCTCAAGGGCCCAGCAGAGTAGGATCTCTTTTGGCAGTGGCGGGGATTTGAACCGGCAACCTTTTGGATACCAGCGCAGATCCTTAGCCTCAGAGCCACCACTCCGCCCTAAGTTTAGCAGAAGACTGCAACATAAAATGTGATAAAAGTGAAGGAGTCTAAATACTCTCACAATCCAATGTACATTTGTGTTTCTGCTTCCAATATGTTTGTAGCATCCAAATTTACTTACTTGGCTGATGCCAAATCCAAGACGACTTCCAACATTTGAGATACGATTGGTTACATTTCCTTTGGTTTTCCAATTGGAGCCCAGGCAGGTGAAGTGACTTGCTTAGGGTCATTCAGTGTCAGTAGCAGGATTTGAACCCACAACCTCAGGGTTTGTGGTGCTACGCGACTCTGCCCACCGCAGCACATGCACATCTCAACATGGACAAATCTGTGCATACCGAGACATTTGAAAGCTGTCCAGACGGCTCCCTGGATGAGTGTGGTTTCTCAGATCGACATCTATGTGGTGTTTTCTTTCTGTGCATACATAAGTGCAAATCCTCATACAAGAAAAGTGGTCTTAGCACCCCTCCTGCCTGCTGCGACCCTGTTATGGAAACAGTAGGTTTAGAAAATGGATAGAATGGAATGTCAAGATTTATATTTGTTCTTCATTTTTTAAAGTAATGAGGTGTATGCAGGCTTTCTTCAACAGGGCAGTGGTCTGCAATATTACAGTTCATGAGGCCCCAAAGGTTAAGATATTTGGGATCTGAGGGTCTCACTGATTCTGTATATTACAGTATTCCAAGTGCTGCCCTACATCTGTCATGCATGTTATTGTTCAGGTGTCGATCTGGAGCTGTGGGCCCACGAGCACAGTTACGAGAGGCTATGGCCAGTGTATGGATTCCAGGTAAGCATTAGAATGGCTGGTGCGATGAATGCTAGTCTGCTATGGCTATGTCTTTGTTCTCTAATATTTTTTTGTTATTGTTGTCTAAACCCCTCACTACTTCCTTGTTTATTAACGTTTCTGGTTATTTTATGAAATTTTGCCCTGGTGCCTTTTCTTCAATCTCTCAGTTAGGGTCTTCAGGTGTTTGGGTTCTGGCTTCAGATCTTCATTTCTGTTGCTCAACTCCCTTTTTGTGTGTTATGATAGTTATTTTTGCTTTACCCTGATGCCATCATCAATACCGCTGTTTTGAGTTACTCGCATCTCCCGTATCCTTGGTCTTATTCCAGTATTCAGGGAGAGATGTGGCACAGCTGACGTATTAATTTTTGGGACGTTTATGCTGGTGCCAGAATATTACAAGAAGGAAGCACTTCTGGGTCACATGGAAGTACCTCAAAATAAGGGAGCTCCCTCTTGGCTGCCCAATGAAACTATAGTTCCCAGTATGTCTACGTGTGCATGGGGGTACAGGCACTGGGACACTGACACCTGATGTACTGGGAGAGCATGCAGTTTGGAAAGGATGGAAAAGCCATACATCCTGGCTGGGAAATCAGTCCAATGTCGCCTACCATTACGAAAAAGAATGAGGCAATTTTTTATTGATGAAAGACCAGGAAATGACAAGTTTGCCAAGTATGTTAACAAAAGTTAGTGTGATCTGTCATCAAGCCTAATTTAAAACCCAGAAAACAAAGTGAAGGAATTCAAAACACTAAATATACTGCCAGTAAAATGCCACCCAAACATACATTTACCACGAATTGAAGTCTCTATCTGTAAACTTGGAAAACCAGGAAATATTAACTGCTGACCTTTATACCGATTTAATGGGGAATTCACTGATCAAAATCCCAAAACACATGTCCACCAACAAAGGGTCACCGCATCATGGAAATGAAGCCACCATTCGTGGAAAAGTAATCTCCAAATTGATTTAAGAGAAAACAATGTTCAAAATCCAGCTCTGTATGCGTCAAAACCCTAAATGAGCAGAAAACAGTCTAGAAAACATTTACGTTAGGATACAAAAAAAATGTAAAACAAAACCAAATCATAACTTTGCCTTCCTCGTTTTTGTAGCAGGGAAGTGTAGACTTAAAAAAGTAGGTGGACTTTGGCTGTTGTGACAGTGCAGAACTGCTAGCTCTTCTGTCTGGTATTTAAAAGAAATTTTAACAGCTAAAAAATTTTTCTTTAAATGTACATCCAGAACATACTCAGGAACTAAGAAACTTGAATACTGAAAGCGGTGACCGCCATCTTACATAGATGTGATTGAAAGGGGGAGCAATGATATAACATGGCAACAGGCAGAGCAGACAATTTGACCTGTGCAAAAACACACAGAATGATGATACCCATTATCCAAACTAAGGTACAAAACAACTGGTGTGGAAGCATTTCAAAAATAAAGATAAAAACAAATAACATCTTCAAAATGTACTGTATATTAAAATGCAAAACTGAATTCTGTATATCCAAAAACCTAACTTTTCCAACTCATTTCAGTGAGTTGCTTTGAATAATATTTTAGTTAATTAATATCCAATAAGTGCAGTGTACAAATGTATTCATCTAAAAAACTGGAACCTCATAATATATAGTTTTTTGCTGTTCAAAGCAATTTTCCACTGTAAGTTAAATATTTACCAAGGTACTTCAGTGAGAAAAGGAAAAGACAGTGAATCAAAATGAACCCTGGATGAAAAGCACACAAGTAGCTAAAAGCCCAGGAAGACACCATCCTTTAGATAACATCTGTCCTGCTGATAAATATAAAATTCTCCGTTTATGAAGAAAATCTGAGCAATTTACTAACACAACTTAACTGGCAGCCCTAAGCTCCAGTTTTCTTTCCCAGACGAAAATTTTATAGAGCAATAAACTTGGTGGACACTGTGCAGGACATTGTAACGCGATCAGTGCTGGGTGTTCTAGGATCCATTTCCAGGGTTTAAGAGTCACGCCAAGGTTGAGTCCCATGTGTTTTTCATTTTTTTTTCTTTTGTTCATTTCACTTCTGCCTTCAGTCCATCAAGGAAACAAGACATTCCTCTGGGATGCGTATATCTGAGGCTTGTGAGATGAGGGCATCCGAAGTCCATGTTTTCAAAACACTGCAACTGTGACTTGCTGATTTATTTAAAATGAACCCAACTATGAGGAGTGTGTACTGTTCAAGCCTGATCAACATATAACACTAGTGCCAGCATTCATTTATTACATTAAACATTATATACACACACACACTCACACATGCACACACACCCACACACAGAGTGCCTTCAGAAAATCTAACGACCCCTTCAACTTTCCTCACACTTTATTAATTCTAAATGGATAAATGTGCCATTTTTGCCCATCAGTCTCCACTCCATAACCCATACTAACGAAGTGAAAACATGTTTACATAAAGATTTGCACATTTATTAAAAATCAAAAACTGAAATCTCTCCTTCACAGAAACACTTAGAGCCTTAATTCTGGACTTTGCTGAAGCCCCTTTGCCAGTAATTCCAGCTTTGAGTCTTCTTGATAAGTCTCTATAAGCTTTGCACGCCTGGATTTGGACAAGGTCTGATAGGTCGGACGGCAAGCATTTGTAAGCTGCCATCTTCAGGTCTCTCCACACATGTTCTATGGGGTTTAAGTCTGGACTTTGGCTGCGCCACTCAAGGACACTCAGAGTTGTCCCAAAGCCATTCCATGGTTATCTTGCTGAACAGTGAATTGTTGCCCCAGCCTGAGGTGGTGTGCATTCTCAGCAGGTTTATTTCAAGGACCTCTCTGTATTTGGCTGCCTTCATTCAATTCTAACCAGTCTCCCCATTCCTTCACCCCAATAGCATGATGCCGCCACCCCCATGCTTCACTGTAGAGGTGGGATTAAGCAGGCAATGATTAGTGCCTGGTCTTCTCTAGACATAGTGCTTGAAGCTTTGCCCAAAGAGTTCAATTTTTGTTTTATCAGAACAGAGCATGTTTGTCCTCATGGTCTTGGAGTCCTCACATGCATTGCGTCCATCTAGCCACTCTACCATACATGCCTGATTGATAGAGTGCTGCTGAGATGATCATACTTCCAACAGGATCTATCCTCTGAGCAAAGGACTTATAAAGCTCTGTTAGAGTGACCACTGGGCACTTGGTCACCTCCCTGACCAGGGCCCTTCTTTCTTGGTTACTCAGTTTGGGCAGACAGCCAACTCTAGGAAGAGTCTTGGTGGTTCTAAACATCTTCTATTTCACAATTAATGAGGCCACTGTGCTCCTGGAAACATTAAAAGCTAACAATACTTTGGTGGCGGAGATCTACAGAGAGTTCCTTGGACTTCATGGCTTGGTGTTTGTCCTGACATGCAGTGTAAATTGTGGGAACTTCTACAGACAGATACACGGGTGTTTTTCTAAATGATGTCCAATCAGTTCAGTTTGCCACAGATGAATTCCAGTCAAGTTCTAGAAACATCTCAAGAAGAATTAAAGAGAACAGCAGGAACCTGAGCTCAATTTGGAGGGCCACAGCAAGGGGTCTGAATAATTCTAGGAATGCAAAATTTCAGTATTTGATTTTTCATAAATTTGCAAAACTTTCTGAAGTCACATTTGTCATTATGGATTATTGACTGTAGACAAATGGGCAAAAATGGCAAATTTGCAACATGATAAAGTGTGCAGAAAGTGAAGGGGTCTGATTACTTTCTGTGTGTATTCACTGGGATGATGATGAAAAGTGCTGCCTGCGAGTGACTTTTAAGCATTACGTTAATGTGACCCTTTTAAAACTATCGTAAGTAGGGCAACAGACATCAGACAGATCTAGGGAGTCAATGGAGGTTGTGGAATTCCTATAGATTAGGGATTTTGTAGATTCTTTAAGGGAGGAGATTATGAGACCCACTCGGACTAAGTTTATATTTTAATCAGAATATTCTGGGAGCCAGCAGCACACTGTCTTAATGCACCATCCAGACAACTCAAAAAGTTCTTCAAAAAAGAGAGCATTCATAACACAGAAAAGCCATTTGTCTAAATAAACAGGTTGTTATATGCATTTGTACGTCAAAGAGTTAAAGTGAGATTGCTGTCACACTCCTGAAGTTATGAGAATGTGGTTTTGAATAGATAAAGAGGCTGTTAAACAAAGAAACATCCTAAAAGATGGTTTTTACATCAGACTTCCTCTGTATTGTTTTATTCCTTTACAATTACAAGTAGGGGATGTGAGTGGTACTAGGGGCATTACAGTATTTTAATCCTTGTAAAGATGAAGCTGGGCATTCTTACATGCCCAGATTTTCTGGTTCCACCAGGGCTGGGTAAGCCATATGGGTAATTGGGTGCACCACGGCCTGGAAAGGAGCACAAGCACCCAAAATCTCAATAGAAAACACACTTCACAAGCACCTCAATGGCCACTTCTGCTCATCTGTATTCACTGATGGGATTACACAAATATAACAAAAACAATTACAACTAAACACACTTTCTGTGATGGCGCCAATAAAGTAAATGAAACAAACAAGCGTCAGCTTAGTCTTCTTGTGTGTTACAACATCAGGAGTTCATGTGCTCTCCCACTTGGTGACTCATTTGACTCTTAGGCCGGATTTATACTTCACGCGATGCGATGCATGCTGCAGGGGATGCTCCTGCTACGCAATATATATACGTTTATAATTGCGCGTGTACTTTACGTAAATCTGGAGGAATCCGCCAGGTGGCAGTGCGAGATATTATCACGGCGAGAACATGTTCGGCTTCTCTGTGTTGTGAATTGCCTAGAACACCCATTAAATACCGATGACACCTTACCGCAATATCTCGGAAAGGGATGTTTATTGATTAAATCCACGGATGTGTCCATTCCAGCAAGCATTGGGCACGAGTGAGAAACAATCCCTGGATGAGGCCTCAGCTCATCGCAAGGTGAATACAAGCACACACATACACTAGTGTCATTTTAGCGGCACCAAATTCCCAAATCTGCATATCTTTGGAAGAAAACTGGAGCACACTGAGGAAACCCAACAGGAAAACTTGTAAACTCCAGGCAGGGAATACCAGCGACGTGACTCCCTGCAAGACAGCAGCGCCAACGCTCCGCCACTGTGTCACCCCCATGTGTGTAATTATTACGAGTATTCATTATTTAAACGAAATTACTGATTTATCTGTAAAATGTAATATACATACTTTAATGTTTTTCATCATGAAAGTGATATCAAGTATAAATCTAAGGATTCTAAATGTGCAGAGAGTTGGAATATCATAGACTTAATGTGCTCAGTGTGGTGATCTATTGCTGGCGATCTGCTGCTGTCAGGACCAGAGGAAGCCCCAGAAAAAAAGACGGCACAGAAGACGGTAAGTGAGACTTTTAAAACGTATTGTGTAATTACGATCAGGAATATGAACTTGAATATAAAAACACCACGAATACATCTGTATGTCGGCATTTTGCTTCACCACATCGAACCATTTATCAAACATCGAAGCGCGCACACCGATCTCGTAGGATCTGCAAAGCGGCTTTCTGTCACATGTAGATAGTAAACAGAGACTATGATGTCACATTCCAACTTTTAGCACACTGCGCCCCCCAAATTTTTGCTGGTACTGCAACTCATGTATGCGTCGCATTAATTTCTGTGGACCTGCTCAGAGGATGCATCAAATGAACGCTGAGAACGCGTGGAAGCCATGATGCAGGCGCGTACGCGTTCTGAGTGTGAAGTATAAACGAGCCCTTAGGCTGCAGGTAGTAACTTTATGATGTTCAATAACTTTCTCATGTGTGTTAGAGGAGGGGGGATGATTTAAAAATGTTAAAATTCCAGAATGTTTTAGAAATATCCTAAAACCCTAGACCAGAAATCACAGAAGGACAGTTTAAATGAGAGCAGGACGTAAATTAATCCCAGCATCAATTAAAGGCCGGGGGTGATTCTACAACTGCTCTGCTAGGAGGTCCTGCCCCCTTAGGCTCAACATTCAGAAAATGCACAAAACACCAAGAGCAAATACAGTACCTTCAGAAAGTATTCTGACTCTTTCACTTATTTCACATGTTCCTGTGTTGAAGGATAGTGTTAAAATCATTTAAATTCATTTTTTCCACACATCAAGCAACAGTCAATACCTCAGGGTGAAAAAGTGTAAATAGAATTTTAGACAACTTTGCAAATGTATAACAAATATGAAGATGACACAAATGTAGTAATAAAGAACCAAAATATCACATTGATTCATGTATTCAGACCCTTGGCTATGACGCTTGAAATGTGACACAGGTGCATCCCATTCTATTGACCATGGCTGAGATGGTTCTACAGCTTGTTTGCAGTCCACCTGTGGTCAGTTCAACTGACTGAACTGATTAGGAAAGCCACACACCTGTTTATATAAGGTCTCACAATTGAGCAAAAACTAAGCCTTGTGGTGTAAGGAATTGCCTGCTGAGCTTAGACACAGGATTGTGTTGAGGCACAAATCGGGGGAAGGCTACAAAAAGTCCTACAACACTGAAGTTTTCCAACAGCAATGTGGCCTCCATAATTCTTAAATGGAAGAAGAGTAGAACATCCACGACTCTTCCTACAGCTATCCACCTGTCTAAACTGAGCATGCAGAGAGAAGGTTTATCCAGGTTGTGGAGATGTAGAAACTTCTAGAAGAACAACCACCACTGCAGCACTCCAGTCATCTGGGCTTCATGACAGAGTGGCCAGGCAGAAGCCTCTCCTTAATTAAAGACACATGGAAGCCCCCTTGGAGTTTGGCACCTAAAAGACTCTCTGATTGTGAGAAATAAGATTCTCTGGTCTGATGAAACTAAGATTCAACTGTCTAGCCTCAACTCTAGGTGCCATGTCTGAAGTAAAACCAGGCACCACATCTATAATCTGTGCAATACTGCTTCAACAGTGAAGCACAGTGGTGGAAGCAAATGGAGAAAGCACAGAGATATCCTTAATGAAAGCCTGCTCCAAAGTGCTCTGAACCTCAGAGTAGACTGAAGGTTCACCTTCCAACAGAACAATAAATCTACACACAAAGGGTCAACACACTTAGGGTCAACTTGGTGATTGTCCCAACTTGACATGCTAGAGCAAGGGTTCCCAAACTTTTTTCAGCCGCAGACCCCTTTACCAAAAACTTTTAAAACCGTCGACCCCCTAATTACATGCAATGGTTTTTCATATCCGCACTTGCTTTGATATGTTCCATAAGACAATGAACAGACATGTTTGTGCTACATGTATTTTCATGCATTCTTACGTGTGACTCTTTTAATGACACATTTTACCTTTTCGTTCGCAAATTTGGTATGTAATGTGTTTTTTTAAATGATTTTACTTCTTAATTAGGTACCTATTGGAATCATAGATATTTTGAAGTAACAAACAAATAGCAGTAGTAAGGGGGTCTATTTTTGCTGTCGTTGACCCCCAAAATTTTTTATTGAAACTATCGACCCCTAGCAAGTTCAAATCGACCCCAGGGGGTCAATATCGACCACTTTGGGAACCCTTGTGCTAGAGCCTGGACTTGAACCTAAAAGAACATCTCTAGAAAGATCTAAAACTACACTTAGGGTCAACTTGGTGAATGTCCCGACTTGACATGCCAGAGCCTGGACTTGAACCTAAAAGAACATCTCTAGAAAGATCTAAAAATAGCTGCCCACTGATGGTTTTCATCCAACCTGACCAAGCCTGAGAGAATCTGCAGAGACGAAATGCAGAAAAATCCCCAAATCCAGGAGTGTAAAGCTTGTAAAGTTAGAGTCACTGCCAAAGGGGATTCAACTAATTGAAGGGTCTGAATACTTATTTCAATGTTATGTTATGCTACATAACAAAATGTGATAAATGTGATGGGGTCTGAAGACTTTCTGAAGGAACTATAAATAGTCAATATAGTCAAAATAGTCAACAAAACAAATTTTACAAAGAAATAAAATATAAAAAAGAAAGCAAAGAGATAATAACAAAATATACACAAAAATAGTGAAAAGATAAGAAAAAGAACAAAAGCACACTTGAGGCAAGAATGAGGTCCTGTGTATTTCCTAAAAGAATGGAGATGAATCAAAATAGGATGTGTCCATCATGACTTGGTAGACATTGTTCCTTTTTCGAAAGCCAACAAATTTTTCTTAACACTAGAATTACTAAAGCCTACAAAATAACTTGTAATTCCAGCCCACCTTAAATCCGTTCGCACCTCTCTGACTCTGAAAAAGTTTCTGTTTTAACGATGTGTTTACATAGATTGTTGTAGACACAGAACACACATGGAATGCATGTATTCCAAATAACAATATATTATTTACCCGATACAACTCCCAGCAACTCACACGCAGGTAAACAGACTTGAGCTGAGAGAATTTTCTGCATTGGTGGGGAGATGGGATAGGAGGATGCTTGCTGCTTGTGTTGATTGACACATTTACAACACAAAAGACGCTGACGGAGAGGTGCAAAGGGGTTTAAGGTGGGCCAGGATTACAAGTTTTTTCATAGGCTTTAGTAATTCTAGTGTTAAGATGCTGATCATTTTTTGAGGATTTGAATACTGAAGATTCCAAATACATCAGTGTTTACTTTGTATCTATTGATTTAAACTTTACTCGTGTATCACTGTTTTATATTTTTCAACCTCACTACTTTGTTTTGTGAGTGCCACCTGTTGCTATGACATGGGTTGCCAGGGGGCATATCCTGGATGTTGTGTCGTGTGATGTCATCACTGACTGTGGAGATTCAAACAGATTTGGTTCCGATGACTCAAGTGATTGATCTCCTGGTTTTGATTCTGGCCTGTTCTTCGTGTACATTTTCTTCCATTATTAAAAGAAGTGTTTGGCTATTCCTGCTGGAGATGCCCTTCCATAACTTCTCTGTTATATATTTTGGGTGAGTATTAAGTGAGTATTATGCCGAATCTGCAGTCAGGGCCTCAAGCCAACTTACCTCGCAAGTGAATTGTTGTGAATGTGACCAAAGCTGTGTTTAACTAAATAGAGTGGAGGAAACACTAGCTTCTCCACTTTTGTGCTGTTCTTGCATTTGAATTTTCTGGCTGTTTCTTAACTGAACAAGTCTGATTTATAGCCTCCTGTTTGCTTCTTTCTAGGTTTTCAATGGCAGCAAGGAGCAGCCATATGTCAATCCAAAAGCACCAGTGCACATCATAACAGGATCTGCGGTAAGGAGCCATACCGAATGTTTGACTAAATGCCAGGAGCAGAGGCACCTGGGTCTAAGCTGACATGCCATAGTACTCCCTGAGGTCACGGCTGATGCACTTTGAGATAACCTCTGTAAGGACGTGTCAAAAAAAATGCAAATATGGGATTTTTGGTGCTTTCACACTTCTGCGCCCGGAGCCTTCTCTCGTCTAACAGTCCGACTCAGATTTCAAAGGTAATGCAAACAATTTTAAAAAGGGGCAGAAATGGAGCAGATGACAAAAGAAACAAATGGCATTAGAGGACAACTGATATGCATTTCAAACGCTAAATGCTTGAAACAGTTTCAGACAAGTTTGTTTTCAGGAGGAATTTTCTGCAGTTGTTGACTATTGGTATCTACTTAGCATTTTATTTGTTAGCCAGCTGTGCTATCCTTCTAAGACAGGTTGAAATCTAAATAATCAATGCAGACCTCAAGTTAATGTTTGCAATGTGTCTCTGTTATATGCTTTTTTGGTATGGGATTCATAAAAGCAGTGTTAATGATTGTGATGTGTGATCTGTTGGAATGGCAGAGACATAACAACTGGATGGACACACAAACAGACACTTATCTTTTAATTAAGGAGAATATGCCCTGCATGGCAAGAGCTTAGCAACATGCACTAGTGAGAAAGTAAGACAGCACAAGCATGTATCCAGGAATGAAATGTGCCAACGGCCGGGCAGATACAACTCTGGCATACAAACATATTGATGCCTTTTCTTCAGTTCAGTCATGTTTCCAAGCTCCTTGGCTAGGAGTTTTTTATTAGAAAAAGGTTAAAGTGGTGGCCAGGAAACCTTTCATGATCTGCCATCAAGTCACTAAACAACTGTACTGTTCCCAATACTTTACAATGTGTCAGAACAGTCAGCAGAGCATGACATTTCTAACACAACTGATTATCAGTGACGTCAGTACTTGCAAATCAGTTGATAACAATGCAATGAGATTATCACAGACTGTTTTACCAGTGGGTGTCCCAAATCTAAAAACCGCTTCCAAAAATAAATGGGCAAACAGAAACTTTATAAAAATAAAAAAGTGTTAGGGACAGCCAGAAACCTTACTGGGAGACCCTTAGAATGGAAGGACTGGGGGAGAGAGCATGCACAGGGCATAGTCTCCCCGAGAGATTCCCACAGAGCATTATGGGGATTGGAGTTATTTTGCTCAGCCCTACTGGGTTCCATGGGTACTGCCAGGGTGTACTGCTGGGACTAGCAAGGCCTACTTTGTGGGGCTCCTGCCTTTCCTGGAAGTGCTCCTGGGCTAAACCTTTGGGACAGCAGAAGTACTTCCGGGGATTACTTAAAAGGAGCCCAAGTTGGGAGGAAGGAGACAAAGATTTCTGGGAGGAGTGGAGGAGGCAGAGAGAGAGGCTGAAAGAGAAGAAAGAGTATTGCTGTGTGCTACTGTGCATATAACTGTGGTTGTGGTAGCAAAAGCTTGTTGAGGAAGCGTTTCCCACAATAAAAAGCATTTGTATTGGTGACTTGTGTTAAGATCCTGTTTGTGTGTTTTACTTCCATAATGCTACATGTGATGCTCTTGATGTACACAAAAGGCATAAAGGGGTTGTCTATAGCCATAAGGCAATCCAATGCAAGGCCCCAAAGCAAAATCCCAAGGTGAAGTCAAAAAACAGAGCTGAAGGCCAAAAAAATAATCCAACAAATCCAGTGGCGGCTCATAGCTAAAATTAGTGGGGGTGCTGCTCCAGAAAATTTTTAGCCTTTGTTTTAAAATTGTGTAAAAGGAAACAAACATGTATAAAAAGAAAATTTATTCAGAATCCGAAAAAAAATGAATCAAATAGAATAGCTGGAAGCAGGATAATAATCTAATTCTACACTTTATCACATTCAAGAATATGGTACACGGTTTTTAAGCACAACACACGCGGAGTGAAAAAAAAAAACACTACCTTCCACCAGCACACCAGGGTCGGCACTGCGGGAGCGACAGTGCTCTCTCTGCCTTGCTGCCTCGCGTGCAGCTTCCTATGTGCGCATGCGCACAACAGCCAAACACCACGCCGCTGGAATTGTGAAGCGCACAGTTCCTAACAAAGATTTTTGTATCTTTTTCATAAACTGGGGGATGGCTACTGACATTAAGCTTAAGGATTATATATTGTACAAGTATAAAGAAAGAATTAAAGAAAAAAGGAAACATTATATTAAATGTTATCGATAATATCAAGTGGAAATAGGGGGTGCTGCAGTTCCACAGTGCCTATAAACGAGCTGCCACTGAACAAATCACAAAAAGCACAAGGCACATCAATAAATCACAGAACTCACCAAAACTCCCTAGTGCATTTGAAATGAACCACCAGGAGCTGAGGGGCACAATCAAAAACAAAGAGTAATGCAAATAATCAACATAAACAAAAGAATAAAGAATGAATAAAACAGACCTAAAACATGAATTTGAACCCCCGTCTGAAACACAGCAGATGGTAGTATTTAATCAGCAACTTAAACATGAAGACGTCAAACTTTTCACATTAAATCATTTTTGGCACAGGCAATATTTTCTCTAAGTTATTACACAGCATTGATGTGATGAACCAGCAGTGATGTCAATTTTCTTTGTATTTCTTTATATTATTACAATGCACAATATTCAGTAGTGATGACCCAACTCCTTTGAATTTGCTTCACCTTGAGTTTGGCAAAAAGCTAAAAATATTCAGGAATTCTGGAAACCTCTGTGAAACACAATAAGGTCTAAGGGCAGGAGAAAGTGAACTAGCACTGAGTAGACTATATTGGTGCAATGGTGTCCCTGAGGGCTAGGGAAGCATCTGCCAACTATTATTGCAGCAGGAAAATGTAACCCAAGCTGTGAGGCAGCAGTGCCAACCACTGCATCACCATGCCTCCCTGAGTCTGAGTCTGTGATGTGCCCGTTAGTGTTATATACTTGGGGTCTGTCCCTGTCGCTACTCGATCTGCGCTAAATAGTGAGGAGCAGTAATGACACAACATTACAATAAAACTATGCAGAACAAAGTATTTTAATAATATTTTCCTTATGGTCAGCTAATGCACACCTCAATCGATTCTTTATTTTTTTAACGCAAACCTGGCTGGAGTGCTGATTGGGTAGTGACATCATGCATGTGTGTATATGCTGAAAATTATTCATGCATGTGCAAAGCAGATCTGGTAATGCCATAAAGTGCGAGGTGGAATATGCTTACAGTCACATGTATGACAAGTTCTTCACAAGCGTCATGCAAATCGAGCAGGCAGTCCAGATTGGGTAGTGACATCCCCAACTAAAATGGCTGCTAGAGCTCTGTGATGTCATGTGGGGCTTGCAAAGCACCATTAGCCACTGGAGAAAAACAATCTTGTGCAAGCCAGCTGCATGGCGAATTTTAAGGCAAAAATGTGGAGAATAAGGTGACTGATGAAACCAGCAAATTCATAGCAAAAACCGCTTTGACGAATCTGGTCATTTAACACTAGTAATCAGTAGTAATTACTTAGTAAAGATTAGTTGTTAAGTATGGAAATGTGTCTTAAGCAACTGATTACATTGTGTCGCAAGTTTAATTAGTCTAACAGGGTTAAAACATAAACATCGACAAGCAGAGCAGTGCATTACAATGTTCTGGTTTAGTAAATCTGAAAAGTGTAATTGTTGTGTAAACGTAATTATCAGCTGTTTTCTAATGGGATTAATTATAGTTGAAGATAATGCAGACAGGGGTCTGTGACCACTAACCTAATGGATTTTTGCTCATTTCATCGCTCTTTTGGGAAGCTCACAATCCTTAGGAGGATGGCTTGCTTAGCTGCACTACTTTTAGATGGTGTGACTGTGGCAGGGTGGCCTTTTTTATAGGCTCTCCCATAGCCGACACTAAAGCTGCTCATTTGAAAAATGGCACGTCAGCTTGTACTACTGCTGACTTAGCTCTGACGTCACCCTTAGATGATTCAGCTAAAGTAGAAGGGGGTTCATCAGTTTAATTTATTTTAACCTCCTGTTTCTTGTTGTACCAATGCCATTTTGTTCAACAGTGTTTTAGAAGTACCTCTGCCGGTAATGTCAGGTTTCCTTCTAGTATAAATATTGCAGCAAATGTTTAGTTCGGTATCCTTTGGTAAATTACAAACACTCTTAAAAAGAATTCCAGTGTAGCTTTAATGAAGGTATCATAGATACAATTTCAGGTTTTGACTTTGGCTTCATTTTTTTCTCTCCAAAGACAGTTTTAGCTCTAGGGCTTTTTTGGTTTTGATCTCACTTTCTTCTGACAACTGTATTTTCCAGCCCTTTTAACATTTCGTCTCCTGCTTTGTTTGTTGCATTCTCACGAAAGATGCTTGGTACGATCCCTTAAGAGCAGAATAAAAACATTATTTTAAGGGCAGATTCTTCAGATGACTTTAATGACTGATAATTGGTTTAGAGATGCAGACACCTTCTACTTTTTTAGCTAAGGTAGTCATACTCAGTACTCATGGCACTGGAGAGTGCTGAAGTGATGCTTATGTTGATCAGCTCAGGCAAGTATGAATTTCACTGTACTCTGTAAGTATGACAATAATGACTTGATAAACCTATAATACCGCATTGCCCATTAAACAAAATAATAATAATAGTACAGATAATTAAAAAATAAAAATGACCCAACAACAAATATAACAATACAAACAGTCCAAAAGGTATAAACAGACAAAAAGAAACAACAAAAATATTAAACAGGATCCTAAGAATCACAAGCAAAGATTTTAAAAATGTATTCCAAAGGTTTGGACACTGGTAATTGCCTTAAATCCTAAGTGATGGCAGGGTAGCAGTGATGAATATGTAAATAGCAACCAGCGCCGTTACTAACAAACAGTATGGCTACCATCTAAAAAAATAACAGAGAAAAATGGGTGTTCCTGGCTTTATACTCCATACAAAATGCTTGGAGTTTTTGGATGTGTGCCACGATGGTGTCACAAAAATAACATTAATTATTATTAACCATACAAAAATACAACTGTAATAGCAAAACAAATGACCAAAAGTGAAACGATTATGCCCAAAACTGATTATGACAACATGGTGCTTTGCTCATGCAGTGCTATAAAGTAACAGGAAGCCATTGAGCTACAGAGCAGGATACAAACACACACACACACACATTATGAAATGCTCTTAATCCAATTCACGATTTGGGGGTGTTTGTAGCCCATCCTGTCAGCACTGGCTGTTAGGCCAGACAGGATTCTGTGGGCTATTCACCCACGCTAAACCACAATGGGCCCAATTCAGAGTCACAAATGGACGGAACTGCGATCAAGCAAAGTGAACCCTGGGCAAAATGATTGAATCAGAAGTAATCATGTCTCTTATTGCTTACTAATTATTTTCCAAATGGGCAGGACAATACATGCAATGATGTGAAATACAGAGAAATAAATATTTAAATTTAAATATTAATAATGAAAATCCAGAGAAGATCAATAAACATTTGTATTTGGCAGTTAGAAGTCAAAAAGGTCACCTCTACTATGTACTCTTGGGTGAAATGCATCAAATCCTCAAAAGCTGTGTGCCTCTTGTCATGATTCATGTTTTTACATTTCTTTATTTATTTAATCTTTTTCTACGGTTATATGTCACTTGACCATGAAATGCACAAAACCGCGACCGGCACATCACATGGTCCATCTTTGTTTTATGGCTACAGCAACGCATTAGTGCTTCGCGTTTTCTGATTGGTGGAATCTTTCAGGTGACTATGGGTAAACCCGGGGGTCAAGCTAATTGCCTCCGTGTTAAATATGGCCATGCTGGCAACACACCTTAACCCTCAGTGGATAAAAACAAGTGTTTGCTTATTAGTTAGTGACTAATGTAGTTAGGTAGCAATCAGTTGTTTTGGTTTCTTGACTCGCCTTTTGCTTTTCGGTTTACATCTCATGGTTTGCCCTTTTTCAGTTCAGTCACTTGGTATTCTTCTGCCTTTCAGGCTTCTGATATCTTGTTTGTTCTTTATGACTATTCTCTGGCAAAGCATTCTTAAACTCACATAATTCCATAGGATGTTGTCCCTTATCAGAATGAAAAAAAGAAAAATTAAATTAGAAAACCACATAGATCATAACACCTCTGTTCTCATCCATAGGGTTGCAGAGAGGAACATGACGGGTTTGTCCCAAAGCCGCGAGAATGGAGTGCATTCCGCAGTACTGATTATGGGTACACACGAATGCAGGTGCTAAACAGCACACACCTCTACATTGAGCAAGTCTCAGACGACCAGGTAGGTGATAACGTGAAGTGTGGAGTCTGGACTGACTAAAGCTGGTTCACACTGTCCTATCAGGAGGAGGTTAATATTCAAAAGTGTGTCCATGATGGGTCATTTGAGTGGGGTTTGGGGTTGTCTACAGTAAAAGAAGAAACAGACAGCCTTTAAAATAGTGGCAGACCCAAAGGCTGAATAGCCATGTTTTGAGTAAACAGCAACTGGAAGCTTCAATTAGCATTCTGTGCTGCCAGTGGGAAGTGGTGTACTTCGTAATAATTTGCTTTGCCTCAAAGTGTCCTGGACCACCAGTATATCCCCAACTTTAAACAAGTTGCCTTTCCTATTGGAATTGGACTGGCATCACCTCCACATGTGCCCTTGCCCTTTATGTGCAACTGATGGACTTCATAAAAAAACAGGCAAACTGCAAGTGGCTTGGCTTCCAGAATGGTCAGCTAAACTGAAATGGTGTGCAATGCCAGGAGGACTGCTTCTTATTCTAACACAAATTCAGGTAATTTAAATGAAAAATAGACGGCTGGCAGCTGTCAAGGGATTGTAGGCACATGTGTTATAAAAAATACTAAAAGGAAGAAAGCAATCAGCATAAGAATGCAGATTTAACCTTTAGCAGAACAACCCTAGAGGAAACCGCCTTGCTTGGACATGGAGTGCAATACTCAAGTATTCAGTTTTTTGTTTAATTTCACTTAAAAGACCTTTGTTTTCCATTTTCTTAGTTCATTCCAGTACTCACCGTGGCATTGTGTTTTCCAGAGCGGCAGGGTGATCGACAGTGTCTGGATTGTAAAAGAACAGCATGGCGTGGCAGCCTGGCTTTGACCAATGCAGAAGCTGGTTGGCGGCTCTTGACCTCTACAGTTCTTAATGTCATTACTTATGATTTCTTCCTAAGAAAAATTAAGAATGGAAACTTTTTTTTTCTTTAAATCAGGTTGATTCCTCTCTGATTCTACTGTTCATGTTCAGAGGTATTTATCTCCATCAACACTTAAATATGAGTTAAAACAGGACAGCAGGAAGACAATGGAACCAAGAAATGACAAGTTAGCATGCATTGCGCAATATTCAGGTTGCTCTGTAGAGCAGATGGAAGGTAAAGGGACCAGAAAATAAATGTGTGTCAAAGCTTTGGAAGTGAGAGTTCTAACCAATCTCTTTGCCAAATCAAAAACAAAACCCTAAATTGCAGTTAAAGCCCACGTCAAAATAGTGTTTAACATGTTGACTGTCACAATGAAGATAAGTGAATCTGTTCCTGGTGCCAATCTAAAATCAGGGCATTAGCTTAATTTACCAATTAAATGCATTTTTGTATTCACTAAAACCCTAAACTCTAAAAACAATCTATTTGAGTTACCAAATAGTTGGTGAATGAAACTGAAAATTCATTGTGAACATCATCTGTGTATGGACTTGGCTGGGTCTAACAATTTAGATCCTCCACAATTTGTTGCAATCTAATGTTGCAGTTTCCAGAGATATTCAGATGGTTGCAGTTCTCCATATATAAATTGTTTCTATGAAAAATGTTATCCAAAATAAGGCTAATAACAAAAAGCTAACAAAGTGAAATTTTCTGTTTCTGTGGTGCCATGCTATACTCAGTGTACATCCATTGCTCACAAATATGCTTGTAGTTTGTACTAAATCCCAGAGGACAGCTTATGAGAAACTGAGTAGGAGGTGGCGGTGGTGGTGGTCTCTGTCCACACAGTAGATCACCTCCTACGAGTTAACTCGCGTTTAACAGTCAACGTGTTAATCACAATAAATAAGAAAAGCAAAAGCACACAAAAGGGTTCTCTGTTGTTATCCTAATATTGGAAGTCATAGAAACATATGCAGTGACCTTTTATGCCATTTTGATAATAATGTCACACATTAGCAAGCTAATGCTATAGCAGTGTAGTGGGAACTGTGCCACAAATGGCAGTGCCTGCAAAAATCAGGATGTTGTCAAAAAGAAAGATACAAATAATTGTCCACTGTTTGAAAATGCTGAAAATGAATTAGGCAATCCCACAATACAAAATGACTTTGATTCTAGAAAATTAAATAAAAAATTAAAAAAATGAAACAATCATGAACACAGGGCTTAGTTAACTGTTTCAAAGTTAAAACATTTTAATTTTTTGCTAAATTTTCCCCTGGGTGAAATAGTTGGTTAATTAGCTAGTTAGTTAGTTCATTAGTTTGTTCGTATCTATTTGCTGTACAGCACTTTTTCTATCTATCTATCTATCTATCTATCTATCTATCTATCTATCTATCTATCTATCTATCTATCTATCTATCTATCTATCTATCTATCTATCTATCTATCTATCTATCTATCTATCTATCTATTATATAGTGCCTTTCATGTCTGTCTATCTATTTATCTACAGTATCTATCATATAGTGCCTTATCTATCTAATTACTTGATCAAAGAAAGTGACATTTTTCTTTATTAAATAATTCTTTAAAAACGAGTCATATTAAAAAAAACAGTGATAATGAAATGTAATAAGATATATTAGTAGGGCACATAAAACACACGTTATTGCATTGTCATGTACTGTAGTAAAAACGGAGCCTTTTAAAGGCTTGTGGTGGCTCAGCAGCTTTCATAATAAGCAGAATCCAATTCAAGAGATGTAAAAATGGCATCAACTGATGTGCTATTGTTAGTTGTTGATTGTGAAAGGTCTGCGGATAAATGTATGTTTATTCCTAACACAGAACATTTTTCATTGGAATACCCAGTGGAGAGTTAAAACTGATGTTGAACTCCACCTGCACTCACATGTGAAGGCTGCGGATGTGAAGATGTTTTCTTGCCAGTCTGTGTGACTCTGCAGTTGTTGCAATAACTCAAATTTGGGATTTATTTTGCCATCAGAAACAACAACTAATGGAAACCTAAAAGAGGAGAATATACAATTTGAAATAACCTCCCTCAAGGTAAATTTCATATCCATCACTAACTGAGGTCACAGAGAATGTTTCTCTGTTTTACAACAAGTGATTCTTTATTGCTATGTCACCAATATAAACATACTGATTTAAATATGGTTGCCTTGATGGTTACCTTTGGTAACCACCCTTGAGCAACATGTGGCACCCCAAAATGACTACACCTATAACACAATGTCGCTGCGGAAGAATGTTAAGTAATAAATAATTAAATATATCTCAATAATAGCAAAACATTATGCCACCAAATGGGGCAACTACGATCTTCATAATTTCTAGAATACAATAAAAACGACAACAATAAAATTTACTACATGAGCAAAAATAATTAAACAAAACTGGTTTCCAATTTTCAATTCTGTGCAAAAACAATGTATGACTCTGTTACTAGAAAGACTAAATAGCATTCATCCAAACTAAAAAGAAGTCTCAAAACCAAAGTCCAAAAGAGCCAAGCCAGAGTTAGCGAACCAGAAATTCCAAACAAGTACACTCATGAGTACATCCAGATAGCACCCACAAACATGACGAAAGGCTCACTACCATTATGTCTGTGACATCACAGGGCTCAACCCCCGGGACATGCCCTCTAGCAACCCACAGTCACATCATAGCAACGGCTCTTTAAAATGATGGTGCCCATTAAAAACAAAAAGCTGCTGTGATAAACATTCAAGGCCAAATTAAAAAGAATTAAAACAAGGCTCAAATATTAATCTCCTTAAAATAAAGGAAATATATCTGGATTCACAGTTTCAAAATGAAGTTAAAAATTGCTAAAAAAAATGACAAAGCCAAGAAAAAATGCACAAAACCTCAGCAGTGATAACAGAGGCCATCCTTGCAGCATGGGATACAATCAGGAGCAAACCCTGGGTGTTGTGGCCCCCTACTGCTGGACACACTCACGCAGACTCCGACACTCGCTTGTGCTGAGCTGCTCTGTGTGCTTCTTTACCTTGCCTGTATGACTATGGGGTGCTAAAAGACAGTGAAAGAACGAGTTAACTCCACATAAACAGTGCATGGGCTGGAGTTTGAACCTACCACGCTGGAATTTTGAGAGCATGGGGCTCTCTGCTGAAAAAGTGCAAAAAAGGTGGATCTGCAGAAAAGTATATTAATATACTTTACATTTATACCAATTCCAGAATGATATGATTATAAAAAATGAAAAAGAAAAAAAAACTCCAATAAGTCTACAGATGCCCAAAATTACTTAATGTGGGACTGTATGGAGAATAGTGAAGACTATGCAGATGGATGTTACTTCTACAAATAATGAAAGTATGGAAAAACAGTTTGCCCTACCAGTAGGGTTTAGACAGGCTTATGGTTCTTATTCCAAGTAATTTCATTTTAGCTGGAATAAGGTAGTCTGTATCTTCCTCTTCGATATCTGTTTGTTGCCGGATCTCATCTTTTCCACAAAATTCCGGTTTTACTTTCTTATTACCACTGTTTTTAACACCTTCATTCCTTCCTAGACTCGTCCCCTTACTATCAATTCGTGTTTCTTATTGGTCCTTTCCTGTCATTATTCCCGCTGCAGGCATCATAAGATTTGCTCCAATACATCAATGTATGATCAGACAATTAGGCTCTTGCACGTTTAAACAGGTACAGACACACAATTAAATTAATTCTTACCATGACCACTGCTACAGATGTATAAACAGAAAAAAAGCAGATGATGACTACATTGGCACCTTGTTACAGTGGAATTGTAATGTGAACTCAACACAGTCAAATTCTGGAGACAGTTTTGGGTCAAAATATTCAAAATATGCCAACACTTGAGACTCCTGAATTGCATGAATGCTAAATTGTGGTGGTGGCCAGAAGTGTGTTTCCATATGTGACTCCACAGTTATAAAGAGAAAACTGGAGGAAGCGAAGAAGCTGACATAAAAAGCAGAGGTCATCAGCTACAAGAAGACAAAAGGAGTCTGGGGAGACATAGAAGGAACACAATCGAGGGCAGATGAGAACAATTAAGAGTTAGCAATGGCGAATAGGACCATCTCACCAAAACAAAAATGAATTAGCAGCACTTTACTGGCATGTCTGAGAAAAACAATCAACTGAAGGATGGAACAGAATAGAGAATCAAGCTAATGGTAAAATTAAAATTAAAACAATTGTTCTACCATGGGATAGGATTTCCTTGTGGCCAATATATCACATGGCTCTCAACACAGAAATGTATGAATTGGTTGTAATTTATACTTTGTATATATTTGCATTTGATTGGATATATGTGCCAACTGTTGATTAATAATGAAATGTTTTATAAAGACATCCATTTTCTGATCAATGTTTTTTATTTACATTCCAGCTAGGTTGAGGATCTCAAAGTTGGGGCCCCGACCAAGTAAAAGTGGGGTTGCCAACTGACCCAATGCCAGTGAAGGTGTTCAAATGAATCTTTGTCACTGTTATTTGGATTACTATAAAAGCCACTTTTGACCTTAATTATTTTCACGGAATCTTCTGAGGTAGTCACATCACCAAGACTCTTAAAGATAACTACAGGGAAATGGATGGTCACCTTGCAGCACCACATTCATACTTCCTGTCAGGAAGTTATCCTTAATGAACTGGATAATGTGGTTGTTTCATTGCCAGTAGCTCTATTCATCACACAATTTATATTTTCCATTTCTGCTGTATGATGTACATACTGGTTAGGGGTGGTATGAGTGGACAGTATGGCCAAAAATCCATATCACAGTATGACTAAAAATTGTGATTAATTCTTGTACTGTATTGGACTGTTTAGTGTATTTCAAGCTTGAAACTGAAGCTTTGGCACAAGTGAATATACTGTAACTCCATGATCTCTTGATAATGCAAAACCAGTTTCTAATAGTAGAAATAGGAATTTCCTAACAGGAAGTCACTGTTTAGAGTAGGCATGTCAAACTCGCGGCCCACAACAGAAATCCGTGCGGCCCGCATGACAGATCCTAGTTAGCACTGAACTTGTACAAAATGATTACTATCGTTTGTGATTGAATCATTCTGCATTTTTGGTGTTACTTATTGACTTTTCTTACCGTCTTTTTCCGAAAATAAGACATCCCCCGAAAATAAGCCCTATCGAGATTTTCGGAACTTTTTGTAATATAAGCCCTCCCCCGAAAATAAGCCCTAGTTAAAATAATGTGAAAAAAAGAATTCGTTAAAAAATGCTGTTGATGTATTAAGTATGTTTAGCTTCCCTAATACTCGTATTTCAGAGAAATGTTTGAAATAAAATATTCCGAGAAATTCATTGTTTACCTCTACAGTTCGTTTCAAATTAATTCTTGGAATTTATCTTAAAAATACAACATAAGGCAGCATGAATACATAAATATTGTGTCCGCTCTGCTCTGCTGTGTTGTACTGCGTTGCGCGTATCGCAGAGTATGGTCGAATGAGGTGGGGAGGGGGTGGAGGGGGGCATGCATATGCGGAATGCGATGGAACGCGTCGTTGGCGCACACTATAAATAATTGTTCGTTAAGGCAGCAGTCTACATTGAGCGACAGTGCAGATACAACGTTTGTTCATTTCAGTCTTGTAAGTCTGATTATTTCCTCATACGTCATTTTATTTTTTATAAAGTGAATAATTTTTAACCGCAGTTAAAATGAGTACAGACACTTGACATTGCAATAAACAAGCCATTCAAGGATCATTTGCGGATGGAAATCAATGAATATATTGAAAACAGAATGGTGAGAAATCATCGAGGTAATTTTGTAAAACGAGGCTTACAGGAAGTTGTGAATTGGGTACAAAATTCATGGGACAAAATAACTGATAGTTGTGTTTCCAATGCACTACGAACAGGCTACTTAGACAAGAAGTATTCATTTAACGATAGCTGTATTGCAAGACATGAGAGATTCGGGCCAATGATTCAACAGGAAATGGATTTGGAGGAAAATCAGAACAGAATTCAGAATTTGATTTATGACGATGTTCCAGAAGAAGATGACATGACTGTAATTGAATAAATTTTAATTTCTGTATTCTGTGTAAAATAAATAAATATTAAATAAAAATATATAAATATACTTTTATTTTTGTCCTCCCCCGAAAATAAGCCCTAGTGCGTATTTTGGACCAAAAAAGAAAGTAAGACAGTGTCTTATTTTCGGAAAAAGACAGTACTTCTGCCTTCTGACAAAAGCGCATTTTCCCATGGCATTACGGTACCGGAAACGTCATCTGCAACATAGGCTGCAACAGGGGTGGCCTTAGGCATGTGCTAACTGTGCACCTGCACAGTGCCGCCAAATCTCAGGGGCCGCCACGCCAATATATGTTGAATATAAAACAGAAAGAGAAAATAACAACACAGCTGACGGTAATGTGGCCGAAAAACATTCTGTTTCTTGTTAATTAGTACGCTGTATTTACAAATGTCGCTAGAATCGGAGCAGTAAGCTATATATAGTATTATAATGTTTTGCCGTAATGAGAATATCATGGGCTGCCACTTGGTTTTCAAGTTACGGACACGCGTATATAGAAGCGTGTCATGAGCACGAGGTGGATATGCAGTGTCCGCAACGCTTTCATAAGATACCATATTGACATTGCCAGACAAAGGGGCCACCGAGTCTTTCTCTGCCCAGGGCCGCCACGAGCCTAGAGCCGCCCCTGGCAGGCTGCACTACTGGCTGGGCTGCTGAGACTGACCACTGGGCAGAACTGACCATCACGAGTAGTAATAGCTCGCATATTTTCACGTTTTTTGCTTTAGTTTCATGTAATTTTGTGATAGTATTATAACGAACAGTTAGTGCAGACTACAGCTGAAGATCTGAAGTGGACGCGAGAAGTTGGTGAGTTGTTTATTAACATATTTTTGTGATTTTGAGTTTGTATAATTATTGTAGGTCAGGTGGCTTTTTGCATATCGGCTTATTTTACAATATAAACTTTGAAGTAAACTTAGTAAAGTAAAATTTCATTTTTGGAGGATTTGTTTTCCAACTTGAATTACTGAGCAATGAATTCAGTGAGCGTTTTCGTGATTTCAGTTCACACAAACAGGGCATTGCGCTGTTCTCTTACAACGTTGAGAATGCGCCTGAGAATATCCAAATGGAATTGATCGAAGTGCAGTCAGATTCTATTCTGAAGGCAAAATACAACGAAGTTGGTGTGCCAGGCTTGTATGCTTACCTGCCACCCTCGTATGTGCAGATCCGTAAGTTGGCATCTAGAGTACTGTCAATGTTCGGAAGCACTTACCATTGTGAGCAATTGTTTTTGTTAATGAAAGCTACCAAAACCCCACATCGCTCAAGACTTACCGTTTCGAGCACCTTTCATCCCTCATAAAAGTTGCAGCTGCACAAGATTTCAAGCCTGATATTGACGAACTGGTTACTAACAAGAGATGCCAAGTGTCGGGACAAAAGAAATAAATCTCACACTGTAAGGCTCCTATATAAGCAATGAATATAATATAATGAATATCAATCATCAAGACACTATATAAAAGCGGTCGGGATTGTCCTTCCGTCCCGTGAGTGCAAAGCGTAGCGGTATTCCGCTTATCACAGACTTACTACTTGCGGCTTGCGGTACGAAGCGACGCGATGTGAGCAGAGTTCTGGTGCTCCCATCGTTCCTTTGCTTTTGTGCGCGATGCACTGGAAAAATAGACAAAATTATGTCTCTGGAAATAATTAATGTTGATGGAGTGCAAATGCCTCACCGCGTAGTAAATATCAGGGGAGATGGTGCTTGCTTATTCTCATCTATAGCTTATTTAGTGCATGAAACTCCGTCTTTAGCGGTACAGATTCAGGCTGACATTGTGCGACATGTTTTAAGTAATTGGTCAAGGTTTCAGCCATTTAGAATGATGCCGTCAGGAATCTCTTATAGGCCAACAAATGAGCTTCAGTATCTCACTGAAATGTCAAAGTCTCAAACTTATGGTACCATTTCTGAGCTAATGGCAGCGGGAGAGTTGTTCCCCAATGAGTTTCAAGTATATTATTATGGAGTCCTACACTCCAAGTTTGGACAGGCACTCGAGGGGATAAAAAAAACTTAGGTTTTCGGGAGATGTTATGACTGGGCACTTTGATGTTCTCATTCCCTACACTTACATGCCTGATGTACACATGGAGCGCACACAAATTGAGGATAAAAGTCGGTCGCCTTAAAAGGAGGGTGAGCCTAGTAATATAATAAGGACCTAGCTAAGAGGTTAAGACTCTAATTCTACACTGTTGTATGGAGACCGCATGGAAATAAATTGCTTTTCTTTAACTTTAAACTTTATGTGTTACATTTTTTAAAGTTTTCAGTATTGGAAAGAATGCTACAGTAACTTTGTATAATAGTATAATAGTATTTGTTACAGTATGGCCCGCTGACGCACGTATGGCAGTCGAAGTGGCCCACCAATGGTAGTGAGTTTGACATGCCTGGTTTAGAGCAATTAACTACTTAAAGAACAGGGGCCTCATGCATAACGCCGTGTGTAGAATTCACACTAAAACATGGCGTACAGACAAAAACAGAAATGTGCATATGCACAAAAAATCCAGATGCATAAACCTGTGTGTACGCCAACTTCCACGTTCTTTTGCTACATAAATCCCGGTGTGTGTGAAATGTAACGCTTGTGCATGTGCCTTCCGCCTCTCCCAGATCCTCCCAGAAATCAATATAAATAGCCCTTAAGATCAGTGTTCTGTGAAAAGACAATGGCAAAAGTACAGGGGAAAATAGAAGAATTTCAGCGAATACCAAGTGGAGGCAAGGAAAACATACTATTTGTTGGTTTAAACAGTGGTATAAACAACAAAAGGAAGTTGATCAAGTAACATAGAGTGTTGGAGAAACTCGAAAGCTCAAGTTCACAAAGTCGCACAGTGCCCAAAATAAAAAAGAAGTTGTTAGATATCAAACTCACCGTGAAAAGGTGAGTGTTAGCCCACCTTCTGAGTGTCATATGAAAACTTATTAGGGTACAGAGAAAAGAAAAAAAAATAGGCACACAGTGGGGAAAAAAGCTTGAAATTTCAACTTTAATCTCAAAATTTCCACTTTAATCACGTAGTTTATTTTGTCATTAAAGTAGAACATCATAAACTTCATCTTAAAATTGTTTAATTTACTAGTTTCTCAAATACCACCGTAACTAAAGAAGCAAAATGCCATATTCTATGTGTTCTTCTATGTGCTCTATCTGTGTGAATCACTATGTGCTTCTGAAACGGGCTTTCTCTTCGTCTGACAGGACACAGAATCCATTACATTTGTGATATTACAGCTGTCTCAATAATTAAAATATTGAGATGTATACTTGATATCATTTTCATGATGATAGGAGTTAAAGCATGTTATTAAACATGGGAACACGGTGGCGCAGTGATATTGACGAGCTGGCGCCCCATCCAGAGATTGTCCCTGCCTCCCGCAAGATACTTGCTACGCCATGCGCGACCTTCAATGAAATAATTTATTGCAGCAGTATTGTCTCTTTCAAACGTACTAACCCCCAATTCCTGTCCTTCCTTTTCTGTCTCCAAGTACCCAATCGCCACACGATCAGCTCTGTAATAGATGTCAAGCCAACTGTAAGCTTAGAATACTGATTCTTCAAAACTTTTAAGGAACATTGAAATATCTTCGTAGTACATGTTTAATTATTCTTATACTAGAAATAATTGTTTCCAACTAGGAAATCACTGCTTAGGGCACAGCAAAGACAGGTCTATTATAACCATCATATTTAGGACATGGTCGCAGATCCCTTGCATGCAATGATGATTCAAGTCTAAGCCAAAGTCTAAGCTTATTTCGGGGGCTTTTCCCCTTAAAGTTTTCTTTTTAGCATATGGAAGGCCTACTGAATTAGATTTAAATAACCCAGCCACAGGGGATGCACAAATCAGTGTGTTTCTTTGTGCCGGTCCCAAGCCCGGATAAATGGGGAGGGTTACGTCAGGAAGGGCATCCGGTGTAAAATTTTGCCAAATCAATATGCGGAAAACAATACAAATTTCCATACTGTATCGGTCGAGCCCCGGGTTAACAACGACCGCCACCAGTACCGTTAGTCAACAGGGTGCTGGTGGAAATTGGGCTACTGTTGGCCGAAGAAGAAGAAGAAGGAGAAGAAGAGGGGGGAGACGTGTCTGGAGGCAGGAGGAGAGGAGGAAGGTAAAGAAAGTGGAAATGAGGGTAGGAACTTTGAATGTTGGCAGTATGACTGGTAAGGGGAGAGGGTTAGCCGATATGATGGAGAGAAGAAAGGTTGATATATTGTGCATGCAAGAGACTAAATGGAAGGGGATTAAGGCTAGGTTATGAATGAAGAGAATGAGAGAGAGAAGAGGTTTGATGATGTGGAGATAGTGAATCAGGAAGTGCAACAGATTAGCAAGGAGGAAGTAAGGACAGCTATGAAGAGGATGAAGAATGGAAAGGCCGTTGATCCAGATGACATACCTATGGAAGCATGGAGGTGTTCAGGAGAGATGGCAGTGGAGTTTTTAACCAGATTGTTTAATGGAATCTTGGAAAGTGAGAGGATGCCTGAGGAGTGGAGAAGAAGTGTACTGGTGCTGATATTTAAGAATAAGGGGGATGTGCAGGACTGTAGTAACTACAAATGAACTAAAATTAACTAAAATTGATGAGCCACAGCATGAAGTTAGGGGAAAGAGTAATGGAAGTTAGGTTAAGACGTGAGGTGATGATTAGTGATCAGCAGTATGGTTTCATGCCAAGAAAGAGCACCACAGATGTGATGTTTGCTCTGAGGGTGTTAATGGAGAAGTATAGAGAAGGCCAGAAGGACTTGCATTGTGTCTTTGTGGACCTGGAGAAAGCATATGACAGGGTGCCTCAAGAGGAGTTGTGATATTGTATGAGGAAGTTGGGAGTAGCAGAGAAGTATGTAAAAGTTGTACAGGATATGTACAAGGGAAGTGCGACTGTGGTGAGGTCTGCGGTAGGAGTGACAGATGCATTCAAAGTGGAGGTGGAATTACATCAAGGATCGGTTCTGAGCCCTTTCTTATTTGCAATGGTGATGGACAGGTTGACAGACGAGATTAGAGATTAGACAGGAGTCCCAGTGGACTATGATGTTTGCTGATGACATTGTGATCTGTACCGATAGTAGGGAGCAGGTTAAGGAGACCCTGGAAAGGTGGAGATATGCTCTAGAGAGGACAGGAATGAAGGTCAGTAGGAACAAGACAGAATGCATGTGTGTAAATGAGAGGGAAATCAGTGGAATTGTGAAGATGCATGGAGTACAGTTGGCGAAGTTGGATGAGTTTAAATACTTGGGATCAACAGTACAGAATAATGGGGATTGTGGAAGTGAGGTGAAAAAGAGAGTGCAGGCAGGGTGGAATGGGTGGAGAAGAGTGTCAGGAGTAATTTGTGACCGACGGATATCAGCAAGAGTAAAACGGATGGTCTACAGGACGGTGGTGAGACCAGCTATGTTATATGGGTTGGAGACAGTGGCACTGACCAGAAAGCAGGAGACAGAGCTGGAGGTGGCAGAGTTAAAGATGCTAAGATTTGCATTGGGTGTGACGAGGATGGATAGGATTAGAAATGAGTACATTAGAGGGTCAGCTCAAGTTGAACGGTTGGGAGACAAAGTCAGAGAGGTGAGATTGCATTGGTTTGGACATGTGCAGAGGAGAGATGCTGGGTATATTGGGAGAAGGATGCTAAGGATAGAGCTGCCAGGCAAGAGAAAAAGAGGAAGGCCAAAGAGAAGGTTGTAAAAGAACAAAATGCAGAGTACAGAAACATATGGAAGAAGATGATTCGCTTTGGCAACCCCAAATGGGAGCAGCCGAGAGAAGAAGAAGAAGATTGAATTGGATTTAAATCAGGTGACTGGTTCATCCATTCAAGAATTTTCCATTTTATATCTTTGAAAAGCTCCTGTGTTGCCTCAGCAGTATGTTTGGATCATTAACTTGTTGTAGGATGATAGATAGATAGATAGATAGATAGATAGATAGATAGATAGATAGATAGATAGATAGATAGATAGATAGATAGATAGATAGATAGATAGATAGATAGATAGATAGATAGATAGATAGATAGATAGATAGATAGATACTTTATTAATCCCAAGGGGAAATTCACATACTCCAGCAGCAGCATACTGATAAAGATAATATTAAATTAAAGAGTGATAACAATGCAGGTATACAGACAAAAAATATCTTTGAATAATGTTAACATTTACCCCCCTGGGTGGAATTGAACAGTCGCATAGTGTGGGAAAGGAACAATCTCCTCAGTCTGTCAGTGGAGCAGGATGGTGACAGCAGTCTGTCGCTGAAGCTGCTCCTCTGTCTGGAGATGATACTGTTTAGTGGATACAGTGGACTCTCCATGATTGACAGGAGCCTGCTCAGTGCCCATCGCTCTGCCACAGATGTCAAACTGTCTAGCTGCATGCCTGCAATAGAGCCTGCCTGTTATACTATGTGTTTTTATTAAGTTTAATGTCACTATTCTCTGTGCCCACTGTTATGGACTCATTCATACAGGCAGACCAAATATGGTACACAGGGCACAGCATCTTCATTTAGAATTGCCGAGCCAAGCACAGGACTAGATAGCCACAGACAACTGGAAAATTGAATAGTCAGCCTAAAGACAGACCAGTATATTTTTGTCTTCTGTCAGTACACTATTTTCTTTCCTTGTTGGGAGAATGAGAACTGTATATAGGCATTGTGCTACTCCTGTATTTTTTGAAGGTGGGGCTGGAATCCTTCCTGTCCTTGTTTGGAACCAGAGAAACGCACCCTGAACATGGAACAACTGAATATAAGGATGGACACCTACGGCCAACACTTTGAAGCTTCCGGGTGGAAGAGTATGTCTTCCGTCCGAGGCCGAGCAGAAGATTATGTCTTCTGTCCAGCTAAAATCCTTTCAGCGTGGCAACGAAAAATGATGGACTGCACAGATCAAGAGTCCCACGGCTTGATATGTCTGTCATAAGCTTCCCGTTTGTAATGCCGCGTGAAACCGTCAATAAAGAGCTAGAATTATCCTAACTTGTTGTGTAAGCTTGTAACCGTCATTTTGCATGCTGGGTGGGATAATACTTTTTTTATTTAAATTCAGGTTATTAAAACACCGCAATTGAAAAGAACACATTTCCAGAGAGCTAATGCCTCTTACGGAAACACTGCGTTCCTCACCAGTTTGTCCAGGCGTGAGGCATCTCTCTTTTTTATGCTGCCTCCCCAGCACACCACCACATAGAAGAGGGCGCTCGCCACAGCCATCTGGTAGAACATCTGCAGCATCTTATTGCAGATGTTGAAGGATGTCAGCCTTCTAAGGAAGTCTAGTCGGCTCTGTCCTTTCTTACACAGAGCATCAGTAGTGGGTTTTGAGGCATTTACTGGAACTGGAGCAGATCAGATGTTTCTACACACCTCAGAATTCATTGTGCCACTGCCGTCAGCAGTTCCTTCATCAATGAAGTGTGCCAGGACCTATGGCAGCCATACATGCGCAAGCCATAACATCCTTACAGTATCATGTTTAACAGATGAGGTGGTCTGCTTTGGATCTTTTCGTCTTCACACTTTGCTTTTGCCATCACTTTGAAGCAGGTTCATCTTTTTTTCATCTGTCTGCAAGATCTTTTTCCAGAATTCTGCAGGTTCTCTGAAGTTTTTTTTTCCGCAAACTATAATCTGGCCATCCTCTTTTTGTGGGTAATTAGTGGTTTGCACCTTGCTATGTGGCCTCTGTAATTCTGTTCATGAAGTCTTCTGCTGATAGCCGTCTCTGACACACACATCAACCTCCTGAAGACTTTTTCTAATCTGTTGTTTAGGGCTTTTGCTTTACCACAGTGAGGATTTACCTGTCATCAGCAATGGAGGTCTTCCTTGGCCTACTAGTCCCATGATATTCCTGACAGTTGATTTTGGTCATCCTAAGCTTTTATTGATGTCTCAAATGGTTTAATTCTGTTTTTTTAGCCTTATCATGGCTTCTTTGACTTTTATTGGTTTATCTCATGTTGAACATGAACTACAAACTCCAAAATGTAGAAGTAAGCCAAGGGATCTTATGAAGCAATGAAACCCACCTGAGGAATCACAATCACCAGTTTCCCAAACATTATGATGTCCTGAAGTGGGGGGACCATGTAGAAAAATACATTGTCATTTCTACATGGTGTGACGAAATGCATGCAAATCTCCTTAAATGAAAGTCTGCAGTGTGCATTTTAATCACGTCGGAATTGTTTGATTTGTCATTTGAAATGGTTGAGGAGAGGGGGAAATCAAAGAAAAATGTTTATTTGTCCCAAACATTATGGAGGGCACTGTATAAACGTATCCCCAAGATTAGAGAGTTCGAGTTGCAAGGTTTTGTGCTTACGATGAGTATCAATTAATACTCTTTGTCAAATTACAAAGTTTCCTTTTGCAGTTACAAGAATCGGTGTAGCATTTTCTATTGACTGCTACATACAGAGTGTTAAATGAAAGAAAGCTATCAGAAGCCAAGAAGACTTGCATAATATCATTAGGCAACTACTACTACTGCTGCTAATACCATATTCTAAGACCTTACCTCTAACTTCTGGCCCCTCTCATCCTCCCAATGAAATAGAAGAGAAAAAGGAGTAAGACATGGACAATCCAGCAATGGAGTGTGAAGAAGTCGGTACCTCCTACTCTTTTATTTTTTTCTTTCCATCTCTCTCTCTCACCAAATCAATCATCAGCCAGCCCAGAGTAGTGACGCCACCACCACCACCACCACCAACTCCACCTCTACTCTTCAATCTCAAACTGTTTGCCAAGTGTGATATTAATGTAATTTTTCCTATATTTATTGTACAGTTCTTGTATTTCTTTTTAATTAAAGGAAAAGTACTGTACAAATAAACAATAAGTATTATAGTACGTATTTGTAAATGTTAAGTACTGTTGGACACATGAGCCTTGGGAGTGTGTTATAGATAAAGGTCCAGGCTGTTTCTGGGAGAGAGTGATGACCAGAATTAACGCAGTTTGTTTCCTTTAGAATGGAAGAGAAGCCACCGGAGGATGACTGACATCATTTCCGGTACTGTCGCCACAAGCTCATCTCTTCTGGTAATATCCTGCTGACTACACCACTGTAAAAAATACAAGGGGACAACAAAGAAAAGTTAGGGCTCTGTCAGGATGCCCCATGTGATGTCCCCTCGCTGTGACACTCCTGCTCTCACAATGTTTTTAAACTTTAGATAGGAGCTCCAACCGCCACTAAAGTCGATTCGTCTATGAATGCCAAATTCTGGCTGCAGTGTTGGTTGCATCTCTCAGAGACTGGAAGACACAAGCCTGTAGTGATCATACTGGAAGTGATGTCATTTATCCTGGTGGCTTTTCTTTCATTCTAGAGGAAACGGAAACTGTACAAACTATGCATCACTCTCTTCTTTCCCTCCATAGCAACCCAAACCTTTACCTATGAGATACCCCTTATACTTATGTGTTCGACAGTATGCACTGCATAATACAGTAGCAACAAACAAGCTGAAGGGGAGTCGGTAAAAGCCATATGGTTGAGCATAGACTACAATCAACGTGTGTTTTTTTTTAGAAAAAATGGATGTCATTTGTGGGACTCAGGAATGCGTATGCTTTCTCCCATTCAAATGAATGCTGGTTATGAGAATTTGCCTTACAAGGGTGTTTTCGGGGATACATTATGCTTGTAAAGAGGGAAAGACAGTACCTGATCTCCGGCATTGAATGAAACCAAACAAACAATCGAGTGGCCTTGAAGTAAAATGATGATTTTCATGTTTTACAGATGATTTTTGTGGTTTCCACAAAGCTAAGATTCCAGTAATTCTACCAAGGCAGAGGGGACAGTTATGAAGAGGTTGTTGTAATTCACGTGCTAGTCACGTTGTTGTGGAAGCCACATACTTTGCTTGACCCTTGCGTGGTGTTTCCTTTTGTGTATGACTTCGACTGTTGTGTACTTCCTGAACAAATCCAACAGCTCAGCCTTTTAAGGGGTCAATATGTGTTGTGCACTGGCAAAAAAATGAAACGTGACAGGCGTTGTACCCCGGTGATGTCCTGCAATTGAACATATAAACAAAGTAAAAATGAGATGCACAAAGTTCAAGGGGCAGACAGGATCAGTTTCAACTACTGGAGTCTGTGTAGTCTTCTTTTACTCTCCCAGTGAGAGGGGAAGGTCATAACAAGAATGTGAAGTCATAAAGTACACATAAGAAACTGCTCCATCCTATAAAGGTGCTGGGGGTATGGATTGTGAGTGATGTGGATAGCACGGTAGACGCTGATTTACTAGAACAAGAAGCATTTCACCAGTGTCGTTTCACATCCATCAGCACGGCCGCTCACTCTGCACTCATTACGGAGACTGACGACATGCAGCCCCGGGCTGAGGTGAAATGTGAGAAGCACATAATTTAATGAGCTTTGGCTCCAGTTCCCAGTGACCCTCTGGTATGAAAATGGATGGATGCAGTGAGGGTTAACACTGTCAAGAAATTCTAACAGTCTAGGTGACTCTTGCTGCTCTTAGGCTTGCTAGGCTCAAAATGAAGAGAAATATTTTGCTTTAAAATGTAAAGGTAAATAGTGAAAAAATGATTTCCTAGGAAACTAAAGCAGTTTAATATGAATGCCACTAAGGTCATACACAGAGTGCCCATTCCTGAGTTTTTCAAGGGTTGTAAAAGTCACCTTGTAGTTTGAGTGACTAAGAGTGGAGCTGGGAGGCCACAAAGCTGTACCTCAGGTCAGTTGTTAAAGATGGACACCTTTTAAAGAAAATGTCTACTCAAAGTCACTGGGAGTAGAGGGCTGACTCTGTTTGATCTTAAAGTGGACACAGGTGCAAACAGTGAGGACTAAGACTGCAACTGCTTTTAAAACTTGCACAGATGAGCCACTGAGGAAGAGGCCAAAACACAAGAAAACACCTCATAAAATACCGTTTATAATGCATCTCTCCACATTGCCTTCCAAGTTCCTGGAGTGTCAACTGATAAGCAATGTTTTTCAGCGCTACACAAGAGCCACTTTCTTCACCGAGGTCAGGGGATAGATGAGCCAGTTTTTACTGGTTCTCGTGCGCCCAGCTGCTATGACAAATGAACCTGTAATGGTGAGATGGGGCTTTGAGAGAGGCCAGCAAGCGGCTGTCTGGGTTTTCGGTCTGGCCCTAGCCTTCTCCACAAAGCCCCCTTTTTTGCGTCCCGCTTGGCTCTCAACTATCTGATACTCCCAGACATGCCTCGGCTGCCCACAAGGAACATTCTTTGGCCAAATATTGAAAGGCTGCATATTTCCTCTTCACGTTGCAGCAAATTTCTAATTAAATTAAATAAGCAGATTGCTTAAATCACTGACCATCTTTCACATCACCATTTTTGATGGAGGATATTAAAAAAAAAGTAAATTTGTGAGGAAGTGAGCTGTGGAACACCATCAAAGAAGTTAACCTATGAGAGGAGCACTTGAATTAGACAGAAACACTGCTCTAAATACATGGAGCTAATACGACACAGCGAGTGTGCTCAAGCAGAATGGAACCGAGCAGGAGACATGTTTGTACTAATGCTGATGTAAATACATACTGTATTTTTTCAAATATTTTTCCCTCTCTAATTGACATATACATGTGTTGTGACCTGTAGGGGGCGACTCAGAGCCCCTAACATCACACGCAACCACCACACTATTCCAGTTTTTCTTCCAATTCACAATTCTTTACATCTTCCACTCCTTCCAGGTAAGGATTGTCCACCTCCTTCTGACTCTGACTCTAAAAGTGAAATGAGGTGGACCCGGAAGTACCACTGGAGTGTAATGCCCGGGTTTCCCACAGATGGCATACTTCCATGAGCCTGGAACACTGATAGTCATGACCAAGAATGAACTGGACAACGAGGACACATACACACACAGAGCAAGAGATGGTGCATTGTGAATAGTTACTTAGCAAACCTCCAGTGTGCAACAAAGTGCAGTGCAGAGCAGTCTCTTCTCAATTAAATAAAACATCCAATTAAAACAATGTTTTGTGGAGGAGAAACTGTAAACAGATAAATAAATAATCCAAACTGGTCAGTTAAAACACAGTCAGGATCCATTTAAAACAAATCCCAATTTTCTGTACTTCTTTCTAAAATCATGTGCCTGAGACTCACTTTGGTCTGTACAACAGCAGGAGACACCTGCTGACAAACGCAGTCATCCCTCCAATCCCATCATCCCATGGCCTGCAGCAGGAGATCCCCTGAGCCCTGCTACTTTCTCCTGCCACCATCCCTCTGTCTGCAGTGGGAGCCCACCCGGAGTGGATGTTTGTTTCTGTCCCATGAGTGCCGTCCATTTACTTCTCTTGAGGCCACTTCCCGAGCACTTGCCTCCACACTATAGCACCAGCTCAGCCATGATCCTGAGCTTCTCGTTTCTTTTATATCATTCCTTATCTTGACCTCAGGCTTTTCTCGTTCTTTCTTGTTCTCCTTTGCTCTTTGACACCTTAGGATCTTTTAATACACAAAACTGGGTATAAGTTCAAACCCTAATGCGCTAATGAGGAAACTGGCTGACCCTTTTATTTAAGGGTATTTTCATGTTTAGCCAATTTCTTTATCAACACCCGGGGGCAGCTGGTCCACATTACCAGGTATGCCTATGTCCACCCAAAGCATAAAAAAACTCGTGCTCTGCCACCAACCTAAAATGCATTTTACCACATGGTACAAGACCTTTGCCCCCCAGAAGCACTTCCAGGTTAGGCATATTTAAAATAAATCAAGGGACTCCTCTCCCTGCAGTGCCTCCCGATGGCACTCATGTATCCCAACAGGGAAGCTCATCAGAACAACACTTTACATGCAGTCCTGTGTTTATCCAAACTGAAGCCATGCCAGAGAAGCACTGCCACAACTGTCTTGCTCTGTCTATACAATTTCTCTTTGCCCCAACTGAGTAAGGGAATAAGAACCATCTCAGGTGGAATGCATGTCAATCTGTCCTTCCATAATGGTCTCACGGTCACAAACCACTTTCCACCTCAGTGTATATTTATCTAATATACAGTATGCTATTTACACTGAGGGACAAATGTCAATCACCGTATCAGACTAGTGTGGAGTCGCTAAACTGCGCAGCAGACCCTCCTATTCCGGACCCAGCGTTTCATCAGATGATGGCCCCCTAAGGGCACTTTGCAGCTCTCACCTTCATGAGAGACAGGAGTGGCTCAAAGATCCCTAATCGAAACAACAACCAGTATGAATACTCCAGCTTCCTGTGAGAAATACTACCTACAGTATATGAAGACACCGCTTTACTTATAAAGTGCTGCTTCACTCTGTCCAAGAAAAAGGACTTTCTTCTACAGACCTGGACGGGACAGGGGTCCTTCCCTGAAACAGCTGGGTCAGAACCATGGATTGTTAGAAAATTAGAACCACTTTGTTATCAGATCTTGGACTTTTTAAAGTGCAGACATTGTTTCTGCACCAGTTTGCTGGTTTTGGTTTGTGTTTCGAATTTGAAACACTTTATACTGTTTTTTTTATTTTTTTCACTAGCTGTGTTAGCCAGCTTTGCCTGGGAAATTTCTTAAGATTATGGGTCTTGGTTATAGTGTCGATGGTCAACTGGATTTATCGGAAATATTATGGAAAAAACTGTGTACTTTTATGTGTAAATATATATATATATTATACTCCCCTCCACCAAAGCTAATATTATCAGTTCACTGGATCTCCTCTCTCTTGAACATTCTGTATATAACTATCCAGGAGTAAAACATTCCTGTGAGTTTTATGCGAGATTCCCCAAGAGGCGGGCCACCTGCCTATCACCACCAGGGACTGCCCTCAGCCCTATAAAGGTGGGGTCAACCCACAGTCCCTTGACGTCCATTCTGAATGTGCCTATGGTGTGGTGATTGTTTGAACCTGCTCTCTGTTTTTGACTTTGCCTCTTGAACTCAGTACTGGCACGTTGCTTGCCATTGGACTGCCTTATTGCTTATTGCCTTAACTCCTTTGCCTTTTGTGCTCCACTGAGCTTTTTTTTTCTTTCTTTTTTTAATAAAGATCCTAAGTTTGGTCTTGTTGCTACCCAGGTTTGAAAGTTTGCCCCTTCTGGTGGCCATTTTGGAAGTTTTCAGCACTCTCGAGATTCATAACACAAGAGGAGGAAGGAAGAGTATTTTCAAATTCAGAGGACCTTAGTAAGTGTGAGAAGACAGAAGCTTATTTTGCTGGAGGAAACACCACCTATGAGTACAGAAACCTGTCCTCGACCATCCGGAGGTGGACTGTTTACTTGTCATGGTGAGACAAACTAGGGAGGGCTATCCTGGAGGACTGGGCTTCTGGCAGGATATTGAAAATGTGGTGGGAATAAAATATGGTTTTGATCTGGAAGGCTTGATCATTTTCCATACTGCATTTAACTGAGCTTCATCTGATTATAGAGTGAACTTGCATATCATCTGGATTATTCTTTTTTGGACTGATACCTCTTGTTTGTGCAGTGTACACTGTGTCATGCTCATTGTTCACATGTATGACAATTTTATATTTTTTGTCTTGGTTTGGTGTGAAAATAATCACATTTATCAGCATATTATAAGTGTGCTGTCTTGTTATTGTCAAGGAAGGGGACACCAGGGTAGCAGTTAGTAAGCCCCATAATAATAAGAAATAATCAACAGCTGCCAACCTGATCGGACTGATTTCACAATATAGTGGGGGATCAGAGGATGGAGGTATATTATATTGTAATTTGTGACATTAAATGGGACTTTTTCAATGTCACATCATAAACTTCAAAAGTCCTCTGAGCCAGATTGAGCTGTCATAAAATTCAAACCACTGTAATTACAGTTTAAAATGAAGCTTTGTATCTGGAATGGTGTAACAAATTAAACTGGTACTCTGGTAGGAGATGTGGCTTTCATCTCAGAGCTAACGCTTGATATTTGTTATGTTTCTGCTCACGTATGTTGTTTATATGTCATCAGTACGCAGTTTAGTTTCGATGTGTGGCCACGTTTCCTGTTGTGTTCCTTGTACTTTGTGGGTGGACCCTTAAAAGGCAGAGCCTCCTTGATGTTACCACTGAAGGCCCACCCTGAGCCTTTATCTTCACAGGCTGAGAGCAGGTCTTTCAGTGGTCCGTTGAATTATTTTGAGTACATTACAGCCAGGACTGGATTTTGTGTGTTTTTTTGTTTTTTGCTGCTGCGAGTCTTAATTTTGACATTTGTATTGTGTAATGAGACTTGTTAACCTAAGATTGTCTTTTATGCCAATTGTGGTTTTTTTTTGCCATTTTCATTCTTTTTAAGATTTTCTTAATAAATATTCTCATTTCTAAAGAGTCTGCTTGGCCACTCGCCCTTTCTAGCCAAAGGTTTTATGTATTTATATATCAGCCAGGGTTTGTCCCCTTATTTCATGTCCTTTAGGTTCATTTTCTTTATGGTTAATTATTTGCATTGTTCCTTGCAACCCAGCCACAGGGAATGCACAAACCAGTGTGTTTCTTCGTGCCAGTCCCAAGCCTGGATAAATGGGGAGGGTTACGTCAGGAATGGCATCCATTGTAAAATTTTGCCAAATCAATATGCGGGCAATAATACATATTTCCATACCGTATTGGTCGAGCCCCGGGTTAACAACGACCACCACCAGTACTGTTAGCCAACAGGGTGCTGGTGGAAATTGGGCTACTGTTGGCCAAAGTAGGAGAAGAAGAAGAAGAAGAGGGGGGAGATGTGTCCGGAGGCAGGAGGAGAGGAGGAAAGTAAAGAGAGTGGAACTGAGGGTAGGAACTTTGAATGTTGGCAGTATGACTGGTAAGGGGAGAGAGTTAGCAGATATGATGGAGAGAATGAAGGTTGATATATTGTGCATGCAAGAGACTAAATGGAAGGGGAGTAAGGCCAGGTGGATCAGAGGTGGATTCAAATTGTTCTATCATGGTGTGGATGGGAGGAGAAATGGAGTAGGGGTTATTCTGAAGGAACAGTATGTCAAGAGTGTTTTGGAGGTGAAAAGAGTGTCAGGCAGAGTAATGATTATGAAGCTGGAAATTGGAGGTGTGATGATGAATGTTGTTAGTGCATATGCCCCACAAGTTGGGTGTGCGATGGTTGAGAAAGAAGATTTTTGGAGTGAGTTGGATGAAGTGATGAACGGTGTACCCAAGGGACAGAAATTGTTGATTGGAGCAGAATTCAATGGACATGTTGGTGAAGTAAATAGAGGAGATGAGGAGGTGATGGGTAGGTATGGTGTCAAGGCAGAGGAATGAAGAAAGTCAGATTATAGTGGATTTTGCCAAAAGGATGGCCATGGCTGTGGTGAATACGTATTTTAAGAAGAGGGAGGAACATAGGGTTACATACAAGAGTGGAGGAAGATGCACACAGGTAGATTACATCCTATGCAGAGTTGATCTGAAGGAGATTGAAGACTGCAAAGTGGTGGAAGGGGAAAGTGTAGTTAAGAGAGTGAGGGTAGAGCCAAGATCAAATGGTGGAAGTTGAAGAAGGAAGACTGCAAGGTTGAGTTTAGGGAGAAGGTGATACAGGTACTTGGTGGTAGTGAAGAGTTACCAGACAGTTGGAAAACTACAGCCGAAGTAGAAAGGATGACAGCAAGAAGGGTGCTTGGCATGACATCTGGACAGAGGAAGTAGGAAAAGGAAACCTGGTGGTGGAATGGGGAAGTACAGGAGTGTATACAGAGGAAGAGAATGGCAAAGAAGAAGTGGGACAGTCAGAGATGCAGAAAGTAGACAAGAGTACAAGGAGATAAGGCGCAAGTGGAAGAGAGAGGTGGCAAAGGCTAAAGAAAAGGGGTATGATGAGTTGTATGAAAGGTTGGACACATGCGATGATTGCTCTGAGGATGTTGATGGAGAAGTATAGAGACGGCCAGAAGGAGTTGCATTGTGTCTTTGTGGACCTGGAGAAAGCATATGACAGAGTGCCTCGAGAGGAGTTGTAGTATTGTATGAGGAAGTCAGGAGTGGCAGAGAAGTACGTAAGAGTTGTACAGGACATGAATAAGTGAAGTGTGACAGTGGTGAGGTCTGCGGTAGGAATGACAAATGCATTCAAGGTGGAGGTGGGATTACATCAGGGATCGGCTCTGAGCCCTTTCTTATTTGCAATGGTGATGGACAGGTTAACAGACAAGATTAGATAGGAGTCCCCATGGACCGATGTTTGCTGATGACATTGTGATCTGTAGTGATAGTAGGGAGCAGGTTGAGGAGACCCTGGAGAGGTGGAGATATGCTCTAGAGAGGAGAGGAATTAAGGTCAGTAGGAACAAGACAGAATACATGTGTGTAAATGAGATCAGTGGTCAGTGGAGGTCAGTGGAATGGTAAGGATGCAAGGAGTAGAATTGCGAAGGTGCATGAGTTTAAATACTTGGGATCAACAGTACAGAGTAATGGGATTGTGGAAGAGAAGTGAAAAAGAGAGTGCTGGCAGGGCGGAATGGTTGAAGAAGAGAGTCAAGAGTAATTTGTGACAGACGGATATCAGCAAGAGTGAAAGTGATGGTCTACAGGACGGTAGTGAGATCAGTTATGTTATATGGGTTGGAGACGGCGGCATTGACCAGAAATCAGGAGACAGAGCTGCAGGTAGCAGAGTTAAAGATGTTAAGATTTGCATTGGGGTGTGACAAGGTTGGACAGGATTAGAAATTAGTACATTAGAGGGTCAGCTCAGGTTGGGCGGTTGGGAGACAAAGTCAAAGAGGTGAGATTGCGTTGGTTTGGACATTTGCAGAGGAGAGATGCTGAGTATATTGGGAGAAGGATGCTAAGAATAGAGCTACAGGGATGAGGAAAAAAGGAAGGCCTAAGAGAAGGTTTATGAATGTGGTGAGAGAGGACATGCAGGTGATGGGTGTAACAGAACAAGATGCAGAGGACAGAAAGATATGGAAGAAGATGATCCGCTATGGCAACCTCTAAATGGGAGCAGCCGAAAGTAGAAGAAGAAGATTTGCTTTTTTCCTTGCATTCGATTTTGCAGTATTACCGTTGCTTCTGTTATGTGCCTTCTCTGGGCAACCTATCAGTCAACGCCAGGAACGGCCTTCCACCCCACATATCCAGAGGGTCTCCCATTGTTCCCGACGATTAATTTTGAATTTGCTTAGGAGTGGTGAACTCTTGTACTTTTTATAAATTCAATGTCCTTTGTGATTTTCTAGATTTTTGTATCTTCTCCTCTGTGTTTTGAATGTGCTATTTGAATGTGTATTGGAATTGGTTTGATTTTAACTGCCTTCTTGTTATAAGGAATTCCAATATGCCTTTGTGCTCCATGGAACTTCATTGTGATTGGAAGAAATATATATAAAAATAATTTGTCAAGAATAAATCTTTTATATTACAAAGATTTACTGCTTGCACTTATTACTAGCCAGGGTTTGATGGTGATATCCCCCTCTAGTGGCCATTATTGGAAGTGTTTGGCAGTTTGTGTTTTGAAACTCTTTAGTGCTTACTCACAGTTCACAACATTATGGTCACCATCTCTTGAAGAATATGATTGTGTATTTTATAGTTCTGTGACATTTGAAGGCCAGTTACTCATTTCTGGCCTAAGTAGGCCAAATCCTCCCTGTGCAGCTAGGAGGTCTGACTGGTTGGGTGGAGGCCGATTCTAGGAATTTTGGGAAGGTCGGGTCTGGCTTATGGAACCTTCAGGAGGCCTCACACCACCTTTGCTATCGAATGGCACTTGAATTATAACACTGTTATTAATAACCACAGATATCTTACTTTGGCCATCTGTGTGTGGTGTGTGATTATCACCATTTCTGTTCTCTGCTTTATCAAATTTCCACAAAGTATAGTTCCTTTCATAGTCGTGTGCACTCATGGTGCACAGGGATCTTACTTTTTACTCATTCACTTGCTGAGCGGTCCTGTGATCCTTAAGATGGCAACTGAAACCACCTCAAGGAAGGGAACACAATTTAGTGTGGTGAATAACAACACCCCCCCAGCTATGCTAAAATTTATCTCCTGTAAGTGGCAAATCTGGCACTGTCTCTAACAAAGCCGTTTCTGAATAGGGTCAAGGGAAAAAAACTCCTTGTCCACACTTCCTTTGAGGGAATTCACAGATCTGTGTAGAATTCGATGGGATGTTTCTTAGCTTTAAGAGCATGCTTAGACGGCCAAATCATGTAACAAGGCCATTCGCTCAGCAAACAGTGAGGTCCCTCATAAGTCACGGCACTCTTTACATGTTCCCACCCATTATGGAGAAGCAAATCATTACTGACGCATTAGATGTTTGGAAACATTCACTTGTTCAGTCCTGGCAATTAGTTATTCCTCAGAAAGACAGAAATAGGTCATAATATTATAGCGTGGTTTAGGGTGAAGTGAAAAGGCCCACCTCAGTGAAGCTTTGGCATGCAGTCACTGAGAGCTTCAGTCAGCCCTGTCTTAGCACAATGGCTCCTAATATTTAACATTACAGGGAAAGGAAAACAGGAGCTTGTACCCAGTGAAATTCCATGAAGCCAATGAAAATAATATTTCAGCTAATTATTTTCAGACAAGATGACCAGAAAAAGGCAGCAAAAACAAGTACTTGAAGACAAACTCCGCAAACAATAATTGCAAAATTTACTGGTTAACCTGGAAAATAAACACCCGCCACCCTGCCACTGTTCTGTCCATTATTTACAGCAGGGACACAATTTATAACAGGCACACTTACACATACTGGGGTGGTATGCACTCACCAATTAACCTAATGGGCACAACTTTGTGGATCTGGGCAGAAGCATTAAGTGCTTGGAGAAGATCCATGCCGACACATGGTGAGTAGGAATCACAGAACAAAGAGAGTGAACAGACCTGGAATTGCTCATTCTGGAAACACGCACACCAGCTTGAGCAGCAGCTACCGTAAAACCGACGTAATGTTAAGCAAACTTCTAGTCGTAAGACTTGCCGACTGAAGTTGCTGATCTTGTATCAGGACCACGTTGATTTATATGACTGGTAATCGCTGGGCATGTGATGACTTTCCAGCAAAGTCGTGTTCGCTGCTTCCTCTGACGGCCAATAATGTGCTGACTCATGGAGCCGGAGCTGTATGAAGGATTAAAAGGTATGGTGAGTTCGGCCATAATCTTGGCCCTTTAGAAACGGTGACAAAAAACAAAACAGTAGCAATGTGAGGTCACACAAGTGCAGGTATGCGCCGCTTAACCTCCATGATACATTCTGTGAAATACAATGTTGTGCTATTTGGATGTTATGTGACCACCATTTTATATACTGTACTTAGCAAAGCTATATGGGCTACTGCAGTGTGCCTGTTTTGACTAAATAAAGGAGGATACCATTACAATGCTCCAGGGACCAGTGATATGCAAGATTGGGTGCCACTGCCTAAGAGATAAAACACACACTGTTATACATGTAAGTAGGGAAAGTTCACATTAAAATAAACTTAGAAAGTGCAGTACGGTAGTCGCAGCACAATTGCTTTGTACAAAAGAGACATGACATACATATGTTGTGAGCGGGAAGCTGTTGCGTTTTCTACATTCGGGTACATCCACTTTGTCCTGGGGTGTAGTGGTACGTAAAAGTCATCATGGTTCAGTGTGTATCTCAGTTTTGAAGTTACGGTTCAATTCGTTTTTGATACAGTGAAAGAAAAAAAAGACATGGAGAACATAAAATTTGTTTTAATGTATTATGAAGTTAACTTGAAAAAAGAAATACTTAAACTAACTTGTAAAGAGTGGCAAACTAGCCATAATTTCCTGAACACATGTGGAATGCAAATAAAGACACATACCTTTCTTTCTTTAAACCAGTGATCCCCAACCTTTTTGACAGCAAGGACCACTTTATTAGATGCAAATTTTTCCACGGACCGGTCAGGGGGGTCGGGGGGGGGGGGGGGGGGGGTTGGTTGGGGGGGCAGTTTTTTATACACAATTTACATAACATTTCTATTATTATTAAAGTTATTAAGCAGTTCGCATACGTTTGCAATCTGAGATTTTTCTTGCACATCACAAACATTAACACTGCAATCTTTTTTTCGTGTCTGCCGTTTCTATAGGAGGGTGACAATGAGTTAAATTCCAATGGATGTTTTTCAAATGTTGACAAGCAATAAGCAAAAGGAATCACTGAAAACCACAGACAACAAAAACAGCAAAAAAAAAAAAAACAGTACGAGGAAAGTTCGAAGAAAGAGATTTTTTTACAATGTTTCTGTTTGGGGATCGTTGTGCAAACGTGCACATCTGAGCTGCGACCACAGATCTAACTGCTCTGTGGATGATTCGTTCAAGCATTTCAAGGTCACTTCGTTGTAATGAAAGCATTTGTGGAATGTACTTCGTAGTAACGTGATTTCTATAGACTCGTGTCATATGGGGAAACTGTCGGGACCATAAAAATACTTTGTTGTAATAGTCTCTCACCTCGGTCTCTCTCCTCTCTCTGCACCGCTGCAAAGCCCCGCCCGCCAAGCGTTCTGAAAAGTCTGAGTGAGTCTCCGTTGCCGGCAGTTCTCTCGCGGCCCGGCTGTCAGACGGCTGCGGACCGGTAGTGGGCCGCGGACCGGGGGTTGGGGACCCCTGCTTTAAACAACACACCTATTGATAGGTATTATTTAAAAAAAATGTCTGTTAATATTGCTGCAACCTACAAAAAATAACATATTGCTTCTTAAGTTCATCAAATCTTCTTCTATAATATGCTACCGTGGCTGTTCGTTTGTCTGTCCAGGATTTTAAATCACCTGTAGCTCGCAAACCGTTTCACCTATTGACTTGAAATTTGGTACACATATACTACGTGACGTCTACTATCCTCTTTCAGGGCGATGATTTGTATTACTCTTTTTATTTTTATTTTATTTTATTGTTGATTCAACTCTCTGCACTGCGGCGCATGTGTCTGGCCGCCGTTCTTATTCCCCACCACCTTCACTAATCATTGTTGAGGCAGATTGAAGACTTAAGTGCCATCTTAAGTGAAAAATTAAAGAAAACGTACTAAGTAATTGCAACACAAAAACTAACTTAATCAGTTTTAACGCGAAAAGATGCCAACGAAATAACAGAAGCAGCGGGCTGCTAAGGTGGAGAAAAGAAGAGCTGCTCAGGAAGCAGCAAGCGCATCAACCTCTCAGCAAACGAATGCTACACAGAGACGGAGAAAGAGGATGAAAACTAGGAATGCTCGAGTCAAGTGTATTCACTGCACGTTATCGTGCAGTACGCCGTTACTGGTACATAATAATACAAAATAAACAAATCCTATAATAACATAAAGATCCATTAAGGGTGCAGCATGTAGAAAATAATTGATTCATTCTATTCTCATGTTTTTTAAAGAAAAATGAAGGTGTCCACATTGTGTGCAGAATGGGTAGATCTGCTTGCGCTAACTATACCTCCATTTCGCTTGGGACCGAAGCAGCAGGTGCAGTGCTTTGACGATATGAGGATATGTGAGCTCATTTTTCCACATAGTGGTGAGAACAAGGGCTGATGCCTTGGATAAGTCACGTACAACTACAGCCTGTACTTGTTTAAAAATGGCTGGTGTGACTCATGGCTGAAATATGGACAAGAGGGAATGTTGTACCGGGGCTCAGTGTTTTATATCTATATTATCTACAACGGAGTTAGACGGAGATCAGAAGAAATTAAAAAGGCAATGCTGTTTGTTATTGCTTTTGCCCAGGAACAGGTTACTTAGGTGGCACAAGGAGTAATGTTTGTATTTCACTGTGCTATTTATTCCCTTGTGCTGGTGATATTCACATTAACATGATTCCAGCCAAAATGAGTAATCGTGTTTGACGTACTGCCATGAACATTTCCTGATTTCAGTTAAACAATGGCAGCACACTTTGCCCATTGCTACTCTAGTTCACTAGAAAACCAGAATGTGTCCATACAGGAGACCTGAAGTACACGGGGGGTCCTCAAGCTCTAACTACGCAGTGGCCATATTTTCGAGGTCACATCACTGAACACATGCTAATAGAGTTGCTACGTTACAACACTGTTATGGAGTTGCATCCACAAACAGGAATAAGGAAAAGGACACACGGTATCATGTCAAGTATTACTTCATTTGCTAATGTTTCAGTCAACTGACCATTAGTACATAAAAACGTTATGCCTGTGTGCGGCTGAAGCTAGACTAGACTATATTCATTCAATCACAATTCACATCGAACCAAATGTGCTGATACACCCACCACATGACAAACCACCTGAAGATCCCAGATTAGGACCCAAGTGCAGCCATGCGGCGGGTGACACCTCAGCACCACACTAGTTCAGATGGCATGGAACAGTGGGATGTTTTTTTTATAGTTGATGGAATGCCAATCCTGCTACCAATCCCCAAGTTTTTTCCTGCAGGCTGGGGGGCCTCCTTGCAGGGCTGGATGAAGATTAACGTCATACCCAGGATGGAGCAGTTGCAGGTTAAGGGCCTTGCTCAAAGGCCCAATGGAGTGGAGTCACTTCTTGTGTTTACATGATTTGAACCAGCAACCTTCCGATTGCCACTGCAGATCCCTACCTCAGAGCCACCATTCCACTCCGATGAACCGAATGGCACGTTATAAACAAGTGCACCATTACACCCCCTACATCCTGTTCTCTGAACTCTACTATAACCTTATGGGACCACAGATGTATATGCAGTCGGAGGTGCCCAAACAGACTTTAAGTGGCACATAGCTGTATTGGTTAAACAGTATAATAAGAAAAACAACATTATTATTGATAAAAAAATCAAAAAAGTGGTCATGACAACAGTAAGAAAACCACAAAACAAAACAGAATCGACATGACATCACAAACATAACGATAAAATATGTGCTATAAAAGAATAATGTTAGTAATTAGGTATTTTTAATAATGGTGGTGATGCAGGTAAGAAATGCACAAAACAAAATGGAAACAATGTTGTGCCACAAATCTAAAATTAAAAGCAGAAAAATAAGAAAAACAGGATCAAAAATGAGAAATTCGTCACAATGATGAGGCAACAAAAATATAAAACAAACCAAAATCGACAAGACATCACAAACAAAACGATAAGATAAGTATTACAAAAGAATAATGTTAGTAATTGGATGTCTTGAAAAATGGTGGGGATGTCAGTAAGAAAAACAAAATGGTGCTGAAGTGACATCACAAATCTAACTTTGAAAAGTCTAAAAATAAGAAAAACAACATTAGAAGTGAGAAATAAGTCACAATAGTGAGGTAATAAAAACACAAAACACAAAGGCGTCGATGTGAAATCTCAAATATAATATTAAAAAGTATAAATCAAAATGGAATCCACGTAACTGCAGGCTGCTTGGCTTTCAGGTCTGAGCTGGGATTCTCAACGCCTGCTCATACGCTCAGATTGTGTTCACCAAGGACGGTGCTAGATGAAGGATTTGATTTGAATGTGTTTCTGCTGATGGAGTCACCAAAGAGGAGTCAGGCGGCTCCTTTCGGCTTCACTATGCGTGTTTGATTCATTTACAGTGTAAACTGACAACTATGGACCTCCAGGAATTTTTAATATTAAGGCAGGCCTTTTCATCTTGCGAGCTGCTAGCCATTGAGACCACATGAGGCTGTGCAGCTGAAATGTTTTGCTGGCTGTCCCTTTCCTGTGGTTGCCCGGTGGGGGCTTTGGGTGGGTTTGTGCTCTTTCCAGTCTGAAGCGACATGAACACATCACATCGAGCAGCTGCTTTTTGCTGGGTGTTTCATTCACTTTGGGGATTTTCTTCTTTTTTTTATTCAATTACAGGGAGTTGCTATTTCTCTCCTGGATGTTTTTCTAGGTCATCTGATACCAGGTGAGGCCTGCTGGCCTGTAGCTTCTTTCATGGCCCAAAAGTTCATTTGCTGAGCTGATTGAAGTTGGGAATATCAACAATTTTTTTTAAAGTTGGTGCTCCTCAAAGTAAAACAGACCCGCTGTTGTTAGCATGAAGTGAAAAGGGCAGGAGTCACGCTCATTTGCTTTGAAAGCCAGCACTTGAGAGCTCGGAGAAGCTGCTGCTGAAACAGAGGTGTTAACAGTTTGGGGCCACATCTGGCAAACATCAGGCAGGGCTGTGCTAAGCTGCGTGTTTACTGCAATTTCCAGGTCGTGGAGTTTTGCCTCCTTGAGTGTTCACACCGGGTGCCCCGTCCATTAATAAGCTTAACTTTCAATGACGGCTTCTCACCATTCGTTTCACATGTCTGATTGGGTCATACTGAGCAGATATGAATAAATGAGTGATGTCTTGCTTGCAGTCCTGGCTGTAACACAGTTATCTCTCTCTCTCTACAGGCTCTGTATAGATACAATACAATGCAATTGCCCTTACTGTAGGAAATTGCTGAAAAATTTCCCAAGCACTTAACACAGCACCCCCTTAGCCTCCTCATAGTGGATTAATAGACATGGAAGTGAATCAAGAAAAGACTCGGTCAGTTTATACAAGCTGACGAGACCTTTGAAGAAATAAATTGTAATGGGATCCTTGTTTGCAGCCAATGCAGTGCACCCCAGAACTGATATACAGCGACACAGCAAGTAACTACTAAGAAGGGAAAATGCACAACCTTCATTCTTCTTTGGCATGAATTCTGCAGATGCTGCTGCCTTTTGGCAGTAACAGTAGATCTGCAGAGTCTGCCCAAGAATGGCGACTGTTGCCATTGCAGATTTGCCTTCTGTTGCTGTTTCTTTGTATTGTGTCCCGACAGTGAAAAAAAAGACAATCCAGGTGGACCAAAATGTGACGAAGGAACAAGAGACAATGGGCCAAGGGATTTAGGACAAAGAAGAGGCAACTTACTAACTAAAGCAAAAGCGTGTACTGATTTAAAGTATCCAGAAGGCTGGGTTCCATGAATGCGCATCACCATCTTAAAAGACGTGAGAGTGAAGAAGTAACGCATCAAGTCAATGTCAGGTCCAACAGCAAAATTGCCAAAATTGTGAAAACATATGTAAAAAAAAAACAGCATTTAAGTGGCATCCAATAAATACTCCAAGAGCCAGAGTCGGAAGGATGGAGGACAAAGGGTAGTGGGAGGAACGGAGGAGGCAGAGACAGAGAGAGAAAGAAGACAGAGTTGCCTGGCGCATAATTGGACATGTGACTGTGATGTGGGAAACACTTAAAGGAAGAATTTCCTGCAATAAAGACCCTTTGTGCTTTTACACCTGTCTCTGAGCCTTTGTGTTGTGTGTTTGGGGATCTCGAGTGCCCCCAGGTGGCCACAACCCTCAAACAAGGAAAGATTGGACCCCCAAGACTTATTTTGTAATAAGCAGCACATCAGATTTTATTTTTTTTTTTGAATATCCAGAAACGTGCACACTGAAAGTAGAGCACCATCATCTTAGAGCATATAGACAGGAGCAACGACATAAATACAGAGTTCACGTAACAAAGCAGCTGTTCTGTCAGCGAACTGGCAGATAAACTTTTTGAGCACAACCCAAAGATGTGCGCAAGACAACAACAAAAAAAGGCTCAAAAGCAAAAATAAAACTGAAGCCAAAACAAGAGACAAAAGTCAAGGTCGAGAGAACAATCAAAAAAGTCAAAAATTAAAGTAACACGCGAGCAGAATTTACACAAGTATTTTTGAGAGTTTTGGTATCCGCAGATCAGATAAAGAAATGGCTTCCAATTTCAGACACCACATCTTCAGAAACACCAGGAAGCAGACATAACAACAAAATCTGAAAATGGCAGTGACTGCGGAACTAAAATGCAAAACAAAACACAAAATCTAAACCATTACAAATTTCAAGCAATGAATAAAAGGAACAGAATCCTCAACCTCAAAAACCCCCAATACAAGGAAAAATTTACACTAAATAATCAGCATAAATCACACCAGCAGGTGGCACATTTAAACACACAGCTGGCCTTACATAACACTTTCTTACAAGTTAAACATTGCACTGCACAGAGCACACTTAAACTGCTGGGGCTTTTCATGGCTGGCCTTATACTCCAGTGTACTTCGTATTTTAACACGGCTGATGTTGGTTATGGACAGTACTTTGTCTATTCATGGCTGCTCCTCAATGTCTACTCATTTAACAGTTAAGAACAGCAGGTGGAGAAGCCAGACAGTGCAAGTCTTTCAAGGTTCCCATAAAGCCCCTTTTCTCTTGTGAAATAATAATTCAATAGATATCAAGCAAAAAAGGCCTTCTTGTAGACTGTTCAATTTCTGGCACTGTCTTATAAGCATATGACAGACATATTTTAATGTCACAAGGCATTCCTGGCGATGCTGGACTTAAAATGAAAATCCAGAGATATGGATTAGAGAGAAATTGAACATTTTTCCAATTACTCTTTAAAGCTGTCAAAAATTTAAATTACATTGTACATTTGGTGGTTTCAAGTGGAAATGCTTCGTAATTAATGTGCTTGGCAAGACCCCTCATTCGCCACCTTGGGGTGCTGCCTCACACCAGATTAAAGAGTTCTATGAAGCATTCATGGCTAGAAATGTTTCACATCAAAACAAATTATTGAACAGAGTGTAAAAATTGGGTTCATGTGAACTTCAGGAATTTTCCCTTTTAGCAAATGTCCAATCTGTGCTCGCATTTAACAGAACGTAAGTGACCGCTAAGGGTCACAACACTCCATTTCTGTTTTGTTCAATTTTGATTCTTTTGTTTAAGTTAATATTGTTATTGAACTATTTTCTGTGGATTTATGTATTTTTTGTTTCGTTCCATGTGCTTTGTGGGTGGTTCCCCATCTGCCCACCACTTCCTGGGATGGCTCGCATTTCTCACAGTCCTGGCGATTCATATAAAACGCACCATGGAGTCATTGAGTGTTTTTTTTCTTTTCTCTCTCTGCTTATGCTTATTGTGTTTTCTAGATTTTTGACTTTCTCCTCTTTTATTGACATCGCCTTTGGATTACTGCATTGTTGGGACTTTATTCCCTTAGGATTTCTTCTGCTGGCAACTCCTTCTTGTGCTCCACAGAGCTTCATGTTATTTCAGACCTCTTTCTTTATGTAGCCCTCTGTGTTACTAGTCAGATATTTTTGATGGGATTTTTCCCATCTAGTGGGCATTTTTGAGACTGTTTGGGACGTATGACTTTGGGATCCTCAAGCGGCTTAACACACAGCTTCAATTACATCATCATGTTCACTGATGACACAACTGGGTTTGATAGGCAGGGATGATGTGTCAGCATGTAGAGAGGAGATGGAACAGCTGACGTTTGGTGTAGGGACCACAAGCTATCACTCAACATTGATAAGACTAAAGAATTCATTTTTGACATCAGGAAAAAAACACCCAGACCACATCTCAGTCTGCATCAATTCCTCAGTGTGCAGCTCACATGGACTAACAATAGCACTTCATTAACTAAAAATTAATTCAAAAGGTTCAGCACTTTCTAAGAGAACTGAAGTGAGCAAGTCTCCCATCTCTGATTCTCACCACGTGTTACACAAGCACCATCGGCAGTGTACTGACCAGCCTCATTACGGTCTGGTACAGAAAATGCATCATGTGCTATAGCAACAGACTGCAAGGAATAGTGGGGTCAACACAGAATATTATTACGGTGTGGATCCATTCTCTGGAAGACACTTTCTACAAATGCTGTATCCGTAAGGTCTTCTGCACCGTGAAGGACTCTTCCTCATGCTTCTCAAGTATTTTTCATTCTTCTGCAATCTACAAAAAGACACTACAGTATCAAAGCCACATCTGTCAGGTTATGTGGTGGATTTTTCCCCCAAGCTATAGAATCTCCAATACAATGTGGTCCCCATGATCTTCTACCCTAACTAAACAGCCTAAATCATGATCAGTTTATGCACTTAAGTCACTTTATCTACAATGACAAAAGGACAGTCATTTAATCAAACTGTGAAATTTGCATTTAAATTGGTCTCTGCGTAATTGTGGCAGTTAATCGTTTCGACATGTTGCCTATATGTACAGTGGCATGCACATATTTGGGCACCCTTGCTTAAAATGTCTGTTACTGTGAATAGTTAAATGAAGAGAAGATGAACTGATCACCAAAAGGCATAAAGTTAAAGATAACACATTTCTTTAAAATTTTAAGCAAGATTACATTTTTTTTTATTTTAATTATTCACAGGTACAAAATACCAAAAAATGAAACAGTCCTGAAGCAAAAATTTGGGCACCTGACATGGCCAGTACTTAGTAAGACCCACTTTGGTGAGAATCACAGCTTATAAATGCTTTTTGTAGCCAGCTAAGAGTCGTTCAGCTCTTACTGGGGGGTATTTTCTTCCACTTGTCCTTGCTAAAGGCTTCTAATTTTGGCAGATTATTGGGCTGTCATGTACTGCGCTTTTGAGATCTATTCACATATTTTCAATGATGTTTTGGTCAGGGGGCCGTGAAGGCCATGGCAAAGCTGTCAGTTTGCGCCTCTTGAGATATTCCATTGAAGACTTTGAGGTGTGTTTCAGTTCATTATGTGGTTGCAGGACCCATCTTCTTTTTTACAGACAGTGTGATGTTTGCTTTCAGAATTTGCTGCTATTTATTTGAATTCATCTTTCCTTTACCATGTTCCATGTGCCACTGGTTACAAAACAAGCCCAAAGCCTGAACAAGCCACTGCCATGGTTAATAGTGCACCCTTTTTCTCCAAAAATAATTTTGCACACTATGAACAAAAAGTTCTATTTTGACTTCATCAGTCCGCAGGACTTGTTTCCAAAATGCATCTGGCTTGTTCAGATTCAGGTGCTGAATTTTGTGGCTTGGACACAGGAAAAGTTTTCTTCTGTTGGCTCTACCATGAAAGTCATATTTTGTTCAGGTGTCGCTGCACAATAGAACAGTACACCACCACTCTATAGTCTGCTAAGTCTTCCTGAAGGGTTTTTGCAGTCAAACAGAGTTTTTTATTTGCATTTCTAGCAATCCAATCAGCAGTTCTTTCAGAAAGTTTTCTTGGTCTTCCAGGCCTCATCTTGACCTCCACCATTCTTGTTAACTGCCATATCTTTAACAACATTATGTACTGAAGAAACAGCTAACTGAAAATGCTTTGCTGTCTTCTTGTAGCCTTCTCTTGCTTTGTGAGCATCAATTATTTTATTTTTCAGAGTGCTAGGCAGCTGCTTAGATGAGCCCATGGCTGCTGATTGTGGGACAGGTTTGAGGAGTCAGAGAATTTATACAGCTTTGACATTTGCATCATCTGGGATTTCCTAACAATGACTGTGAACATAGCCCTAAGGAGTTAATGAAGGTCTGAGACCACCTTGGGAAAAGTTATCTGAGACCTCAAATGTCTTGGGGTTTTGCATGGTGCTCCTTTCCATTTTTACACTATACAATTTGCTAATCTTGCATAAAATGCTGAAAAGAAATGTGTCATCTTTAACTTTATGCCTTTTGGTGATCAGTTCATCTTCTGCTCACTTAACTAATGACAGTAACAGACATTTTAAACAAGGGGGCACAGACATTTGCATGGCACTGTATATGTTTGAGATTACAATAAAGTATACTTTGATTTTTTGACTAGAGGTAGGTTACACAGGGTTTGTTGGGCAGTCATTCTACATGACTGTCCTGGCAGTCATTAGTCGGCTGGGCATTACAGGCGTCCTTAAGAAGACAGCCTTCAAAAACATCACACAATGGTGGCTGGGGACCTCGGACAAGCACCCTATGACGCCAGGTAACATCGGTGATGATGTGTCTGACTGCATCACAACATGAATCATTTAATTAAGCTTATTGCATCTGAGATGTTTTGAACTAATAGTTTATGTATTAACTTTTCCTTTGTGAAATGCTTTTTCTTATGATGAATCATTCATGTTGGGTTTTTTCATATTTTTTCTGTCCTGGGTTGAGTTTATTTTTATTATAGTTTCATCCATCCATTATCCAACCCGCTATATCCTAACTACAGGGTCACGGGGGTCTGCTGTAGCCAATCCCAAGGCAGAAAACAAACCCTGGGCAGGGCACACACACACACACCAAGCACAATTTTTAGGATTGCCAATGCACCTAACCAGCATGTCTTTGGACTGTGGGAGGAAACCCATACAGACACGGGGAGAACATGCAAACTCCATGCATGGAGGACCTGGGAAGCGAACCCAGGTCTCCTAACTGTGAGGCAGCAGCGCTACCACTGCACCACCATGCTGCCCTTTATTATAGTTATGCTAATCATTTATCACACCTCCATTTTGTAAGTCTATCATTAGGGTTCATCTCCAGGTTGCTGGGCGTCTGATTTTACATGACTTGGCTCCAGACGTCATTACTGTGATACAGCTCCAGGTATCTATGATTGGACTTTTTAATTAAAAATGAAAACCTTTGCTTTGCACTGCTTTTTGAATATTTGACATGCCCTTTTAACTATGAGTTTTGAGGTTCTTGCTTAGTCGTTTCGGCATTTCTAGTCTTGTCTACTACTTTGATTCATTTCCTGGTCCAGTTAAAGTTGGTGCTTCTTTCCTTGTTCAGTTATTAAAGAGGGCATGACCGCATAACTGGTCGTCAAAAAATGCCCTTTGTCCTGAGAAGTTAGCAGGCTGTGCTCCTCTGATGACTGTCCTCACTAAAACTAAAACTGGACTACTAAACCTTCGACAAAACAAGTCTGAGAAAATATAATGCACATTGGCAGCATCACACCTACAGGTTGTCTGTGGTAAACGGAATCATATTTCAACTAGAAATATTTGTTTATACTGCGGTGGGTTGGCACCCTGCCTGGGATTGGTTCCTGCCTTGTGCCCTGTGTTGGCTGGGATTGGCTCCAGCAGATCCCAGTGACCCTATGTTCAGATTCAGTGGGTTGGAAAATGGATGGATGGATGGATATTTGTTTATAATGGTGATGTCAGCTTCAAGCTGCTCTCGTCTAAATTTCTTAAATCATTTTTGTTGTCACAGGCTGCAGATGTGGTTTGCACAATTGATGCAGCAAAGCAGATGTGTTCCCGACTTGGGTGTCCAAGGTGACCCGTCATTCCTATTTGTGTTGATTTCCACTCCTAGACTCCTTCCATGCTCCAAAGGTGTGTAGTCAGACAGCCCTGTCATCTCTAAACCACAGGTGTGATCACAGGGGCCTGCATGCAGGGTAGTCTTCCACTTGCTTTCTCTTTTAAGGTAGGACAAATTCACAAGTTCTGCAAAAGGAACTAGATAAGAGCATAAAGGAAAAGATGCGACTGTTGTTTCATCAATCAATTTTCTGAACTCACTTATTCTAACTTGAGGGTCAAAGGGGAACCTTTGGCCTTGGCAGAAGGCCAGTCCATCCCATCTCACTTGGCCAGTTTACAGTCACAATCACACCTTTGAATGTGGGAAGGACTAAAGAACCAGAAAAAATGCCATGCAGAGATGGATAGAGCACAGAACTTCACAGAGACTGTGACGGGGCCTTTAATTTCAACAGACCTTCACATAATGTCTTCATATAGCATCTTTCAGTTCAAACCCCATCAACCAGCAGATTATGAAACGATTTTCAGACTGCCAGCTGTGCTCTCTGCACATGTAGTGACTATTTAAACAGACTATTAATAGGAAGCTGTGAGGAATGCTGTGACAGTTCAACAAAGTCCCTTTATGTAACGTTACAGCGATGTCACGGAGATGTGGAAAATGTCAGCCAACAAGACTTGCTTAGCTTTTTTTTTTGCCAAATTCATGAATATAGAAAATTAGATTGGAGAAGGAAGGTGACGATGGTTGTTTACTGAAGAGGGGTGTTTATCTGAACGCAGGATTTAGTTTATAAGATGTGACAGGATGATGCAATTCCTTCCCCTCTTATAATGTCCAAAATACACAGAAATTATTAAGAAAACAGTGTTTAATGAAGTTCACGAATGGGTAAAAAGAATAGGCATTTCATAAATCTGGGCCGCATGTGGAATATACAGATTTAGCGTAAATCCATGCGGACAGCTTTATATAATTAAGCATTAAGGCAATCATGCACATTGGGCCACTGTACAGTTGCAAATCAGTCCAACTTTACGTCCTCCTCATCATTTTAGTCTCACTCAGCCACTAATTGTACACGTGACAATACCACTGCTACTACTACTGCTCTACCAGATTTCAGAAAGTTGGAGCATAGGAGTACATTAGGTGACCTGATTTGCGTTTTCTATTACATAAACGTTCTGTAGGGAGTTTGGTATTTTCAAACATTCTTGTTTGTATATTACCAGAGAGTGGCGATATGTTGACGTGTTAATTAGACATAACAGTAAGAAAGTCACTGTATTCGCTACACATGACACTATTCCTACCACTTACTAAACCACGTAAACCTTCACTCCACAGCCGTAGCTCCATCCTGCATGACTTTTCTCAGTTTCTGCTATCAAACTCAAATCTTGCTTCCAGTTTCATTTCTTTGCCTTAGACATGTATAGCAGCTTGCAAGAGACAGAAGAACAGAAATGAAAATGACATGGGGAACTGCATGTTGATGAACGGGCTAAAGTTCAAAACCAGCAGTCAATAAGTTCTTTTATTAAAGCCAAAGCAATAGCAGGGACTTGAAAAAGCAGAATGACGAAATTAAGATCTTTTAATGCAGTGAAACATGGTTTATCCATCAACATTGGGTACCGTAGAAACTCCTGGGGTCATCCTTGTATCGTCGCTAGAATGACGTCACAAATGAGCAGACCCCAGGGAATTCTGGGCAAGACCTCCATGGACACAAGAGAGGTCTAGCTGCAAACATTGTAAGCTGTGGAGCTAGACACGTGAGCTTGTTTTTGTGACTGTGAGTGAGCTCCCCCAACCATAATCTTAACCTTAGTCTAAGCAGGCACATAGTTGAACATCATGATTTTGCATGTAGAGGTCAGATTTCCCATCTAGCATGGAGCTCCACAGCTTACAGTAGTTTGAGGTTTCTGAACTCTTTCGGGATCCCCCCAATCCCCCTCAACCAACAGGAAGGACAAGCTGAAGTGGGTCCTGAAGCGTGATTGCCGCATCTGTGGAAGATTGTTTATCCATTGCCGGGGCAGGGCAACAGCAGGCTCACAGCGCTGTAGTGAAGCGACACAGAAGCGAATCCTAAAAGATTGTGGTCGTGCTATAAGTCACTGTCTTGCACCCCAAAACACGAAGCTGAGTCTCAGTACTTTAGCAAAACCAGCTGTATTCTGCTTGAAACAGGAACGGCACGGTTATTTATTGTAGTGTGATCTGCCACTCTCCTATAAACAGACACAGCAGCCACACAGGGTTGTGACCAGGTTAGTGGCCAAGTAATCCTGTTCCCTGTATTTACAATGTTTCTTGCATCACCCATCCAGATCTTTTCTGTTTGCTTTGGTGAAGAGCCTGGTGTTGCCCCGGCAACAGATAAACAGTCTTCCACAGACACGGTGATCGCACTTCGGGACGTTCTTTGGCATGTTGTCCACTTGGGGGAGGTCCCAAGAGAGTTTAGAAACCTCCCATTTTCTTGAATGAGTGCCTCATTAATTGGAATGTTTCTTGAACAAACGTCACTGAACCACATAAAAACTGCTTTTTTGACGTCTTCAAATGCAGCAGTTCGCATACGTTTGCAACCCGAGATTTTTCTTCTTTTTTTGCTCAGTCTTACAAGAAAGTTGACAGCGTCAATGGCGAAATTTGTAATTCCTTGGCAATGTCTTTTTTCTTATTGCCAGAAATGAGAGTCTCAAAAATGTAAAGTTTTTTTTCCTAATATGAACTGTTATCGTTTTTTCATGTCTGCTGTTTCTATAGGAGGGTGACAATGAGTTATATTCCAATGGACGTTTTTCAAATGTTAACGAGAATAAGCAAAAGGTATCAGTGAAAACCACCGATAACAAACACAGCAAAAAAAAAAAAAAACAGTACGAGGAAAGAAATAAAAATTTAAAATGTTTCTGTTTGGGGATCATTGTGCACAACTGAGCTGCGACCACAGAACTAACTGCTCTGTGGATGATTCATTCAGGCATTTCAAGGTCTTTTGGGCACATCATTGTAATGAAAGTATCTGCTGAACGTACTTGGTAGTAACGAGATTTCGATAGACTATCGGGATCATAAAAAAGCTTCGTTGTAACGAAAATTTTGTTGTAAAGCTATTCGTTGTAACAGAATTTTACCTGTAGTCTAATAAAACAATGCCCACATGCTTAGGTTTGAGATTTGTCATTTATAATCTTCTGGGAGTGACTCTTACAGGGCTACAACCACTGTAAAGGAATCAATTATCAAAAAAAGGATCGTATTTGTGACCAGCAACCTCGAAATAGCGTAAAGCATCACTCCACATGTCAATATCATTGATCCCCATTTTTCACAATTTTGCAAAAATGAGTAACTGTGACCCCTCGTAACCCATCACAGGGTGACATGGCTTGAAACCAAAATAAGAAAGCCTATAATGATAACCAAGCACACAGTTTAAAGTGAGAGACAGCAAGATCTAAACCCCTGAGAAAATGGACTATTAACACATGTAAAGTTTTTGCTTTGCACAATATTAACAAACCTGGACATCAAACTATCAGCAGCAATGAAGAATCGAAGCTAAACAATCCTGGCAATGTGCTCCACCTCAAAACAGTGGTGGCAATATTAAACACCATATAAAATGGTGCAATTGTGGCATAATCAACTGTAATCAACGGAGCTCCTAAACATTCTCATGAAAACATGCAATAAGGTAAACAAATCTTTACCTTAATTGTTTGTGAATACAAGATAGTTAATTACTTTTCTTTTTGACTACCTCACTCCTTTTTGATAGCGTAAGGGGCAGCCAGACACAGATGCACAGACATACGGAGTGTGTTACACAATAAACACTGCAGGTCACCGGCCCACCGGATCAACAAGTGCTCTTGTCTGATGTCTGATACACCAGTAGTAACTTTACCATCTGTCAACTACATGTTTGCAAGTATTCAAGCAGTTACGTCAGTCTAATTTATAATTATTAAGATATAGTTTTTATTAAGAGTTCTCTTTGTGAACTAAATGTCTCTACTTGCTGGTTTATATGCTTGAAATGACTTGTTTAACAAATCAATTCACGTTCACTCTTATTTGCAATTTCATCCTTATTTAAATGTTGAAAGAAGTCTGGGTGTCATCCTTGTGCTTCACAAATGGCAAATGTCTGTACAAGTTTAAAAGTAATGTAAAAATCATTAGTTACGGATTACTTTGTTTTAAAAATATTGAGTGAAGTAATCATGTTATAATTTAAGAGAAGCAATTATTCATTTGTAATGGAAGGCTTTTTATGGCAAAATAACTCAACTCTGGTTAGCACCACTGCCTCATGGTATTGTGCTAGTGCACTAGCAAAGCAGATTTTTTAAAGAAAATCAGGAAAACAGACACAATCAAAATCAGACAAAAGGATTGAAACCAAGAAGACTGCTGCACCGTAGCCAAAATCCAAACGAGAAAATTCGTAGTCAAATATTCAAGCACAGGATGAGAACAAAAAAATGAGTACAGAAGACGGTTTGTTTTAAACAAAAGACCAATCGTCAAAAACGCCTTTGGAATTCGCAAACTGGGACAAGGAAGTGTCCGAAATGATGATCTGATGCATTGTTACAGACGGTTAATGACTTCCAAGGATATGTCCTCTGCCAACATGGAGCTGCCCTAATGACAAAAATGCTGGCAAAAAACAATACAAAATAATTCACAACAACCAAAGAAATCTTTAGATTGAAAACTGAAGAAATGATTCTGAATCTTGGGCTCCAGAAACCTCTAAAACAAGCACTCATCCTCATTAATTGACATAGAAAAGCTGAACGTCCTAAATGAGGGAAACAAATTTTTTTAAAAGGACTGGAAGAGAAAATATAGTCGGAGACATGTAAAGTTCGTTAACCAGAAGACATTGCCATCGTTTCTCAAAACAAAAAGGGCAAAACCAAAATTGTAACATGAAAGTCAGAAAGAAAGAGGTCTTTTTAATCCAGAAAATTCAAAGAAATGATCGACAAGGAGTTCACGAGTTTTTATCCAATTAGAAGTAAAAAGAACGATCTTTAAATAATTGCTTTGATGGTGTCATTGTCACGCTATCCTGATGAATTGTGGGAAATACTATCTGGGCAGTGAAAAATGCAAAATCTGCAAAGTAGCAACGGTCATTACCCATACAAAATGGCGTTGGAAAATAACATAAAAAATAATCAACTTTTTAATAAACCTTCAAGGTACAAAAACAAAATACACAAATTGATTATTTGGAACTGAAAACCCTTAAAAAAACACACTGAAAACCAGGATCACTGTAAAAAAGCGCTCCAAATATAAAGTAGAATCGAATTATAATAAAAATGCATAAAAAATGAAAAATTAGCTGATTTTCAAGACATAGCTCCATGCAGCTTAGCTCAAATCCAACCTGGTCACCGCTGACTGGACTTGCAGGTTCTCTCTGTGCCCATCTGTTGTTTCCACGTTTCTTCTCATGGCCCACTTTTTTTTGTATGTTTGTAATCATTTCTGTCCATTTTTGTACTGCAGTCGTTCTTCTATTTTTGTATTGTGACTGTGTGTGTATATATATATATATATATATATATATATATATATATATATATGGTTGAAATAGTTTACTGTCAAATAAATGCAAAGAGTACACGACACGTGTTTCGCCCTCATTCTGGGCTCATCAGGTGTACACACTCCACTGCACTCCCTCTCGGGAATCGAACCTCGGACGTCAGCGTCAGAGGCGATGCCCCTAATATTGCGCCACGGCGTGTGGTTCGTTTATTTGACAGCATGTAGATCGGGGTAATTACATTCACGGCATTCGAAGTCTGTGTCACAATCTGACGTCCGAGGTTCGATTCCCGAGAGGGAGTGCAGTGGAGTGTGTACACCTGATGAGCCCAGAATGAGGGCGAAACACGTGACGTGTACTCTTTGCATTTATTTGACAGTAAACTATTTCAACCATTCTATGATCTGCTCTTCACAAACTGAGGGCACCGTGGCGGACATTAGCAGATCACTGACCAACCACAAGCGTTACCTGGTAGGTAACCACCCATACAATCAGATTGTGACACAGACTTCGAATGCCGTGAATATATATATATATATATATATATATATATATATATATACATGTAGCCACCAGGGGGCACTCCAGAGCCCTGAACACAAGACACAACTCAACTAAACACAATTTTAGGTAAACTCCAAGATGTTTCTGAGAAAATGAAAACCAGCATGTACCTCTTACAGTCTTTTTGCAGCCCCCATTAAGACCATTGTACTACAGGTTGTGCAAACGGGTTAAATTAAAGCAAAAACACAAAGAATAACAATCCAGCTGTTCTGGGTGGCAGGTTATTGAAGTCAATGTGTCCAGAAAACAAAATATATAAAACAAAAGTTCCACTTCCATTCTCTCCATTTAAATTATCCATCCATCCATTTTCCAACCTGCTGAATCCGAACACAGGGTCACGGGGGTCTGCTGGAGCCAATCCCAGCCAACACAGGGCACAAGGCAGGAACCAATCCCGGGCAGGGTGCCAACCCACCGCAGGACACACACAAACACCAAGCACACACTAGGGCCAATTTAGAATCGCCAATCCACCTAACCTGCATGTCTTTGGACTGTGGGAGGAAACCGGAGCGCCCGGAGGAAACCCACGCAGACACGGGGAGAACATGCAAACTCCACGCAGGGAGGACCCGGGAAGCGAACCCAGGTCCCCAGATCACCCAACTGCGAGGCAGCAGCGCTACCCACTGCACCACCCTTAAATTAGGGGAAGATTAATGTTGAAGAACCTCTCTTCCAAACCTTGCCCACCCTAACATTACAGTAATCACTCACCCCAGCCCCAACTCTGAAACATTAATTCTGTGGTGCACTCACCCCTTCATTGATGCTGAAATTTCAGGGAAGACCTCTACCAACAGTAACTCCTCTGTATACTATAATTAACACTTGCCTCTAGCTTGGCATCCAGTTAACAGCACACCCCGGGGCTTCCCTTGTTCACATTTATGCCCTTTGTTCAAAAATTCTGTACCACCAAGTAATTTCCATTGTTAGGTTGTATTTGAAAAAGTGTAAAATCATGAAGGTAACAACCTGAAGTGGTTGTAGCTTAACATGATGCCTTCATTATACTGCTCATGCGCTCTTATACTGCCATGTATTTACTGCTTCATCAGTCATTAGGTAGCACTCACTGTAGTGAGCACCATTGCTGAGCCATGTCGTGGTTACTTCTTTACTTCTACAAGGAGAATTACTGACAGGAAATAAATGTACAACCTTGTGATTTTATAAAACACAGACGCCATCACGAGACATTTCTGTATTTCTAGTGTGAGGGCACACTTGGGTCACACAGGAGCTATTCGAAAGGACTAAGCTGAGAGCCATGTTTTTACTGGTCTCATAGCACATGGCTTACATCTTTGCTTAATGAATTAAAACTCATATACACCATAACTGCTATGAATCTTAGTCTGGGGACAAATAGATTCAGTCTGGCCTGATTTTGTTCAATTTGGGTGCATAATTCTTATGGTATGGTTATAACATTTTATCATTATTGTGGTGTCCGTTTTTTGTTGTTTTCTTTTATGCATTGATACATAGGCTACCTCCATACTACTATGTTTTCATTTAAACAAACACAGTCTCTGTCTGCATTTTTCATATCATTTATGAAAGTATCTCTATCCACACTTAAATGAGTGAAAACACATAGATGTTCACCTACACTTGGCATACTCACACTGGAGAAACAATCCTTGAAGGGGCAGTAATGCTGCTGGCCATGGAACTTATCAAAAAACTTTAGCAACCAGTAAATTATTTGAATTTTGCGCATGTATTTAGGATTCAACTGAACAAAATGTATTTTAGATGCATACAGGTAAGCAACACAACTTTCATGGAAAGCAACTGTGCTTTGCGCTATGCTAGACAATGTTTTTCTTCCATGATGGGTGGCCAGTCATGGAATGAGATGTTATAGTGAAAAGGATCCACTCAGGGAAGGGCTGCATAATTAGTATAACAATGACAGTACAACCTTATGATCTTATACAACACCACAATGACTCCAAATTTAAATATGGTTAGAGTCTGCCTTTTCAGAATCCTATGCTTTCACCTATCCAGTACTTTCAGAAGTATATGGCTCTGGATGACATTTTCATGTCTTTGTTTTTGGTAGTTTAAAACGCCAATGTGGTCTGAAATAAGGTGAGAACGAAAACTTGATGTCACCTCTGCATGGAATCAGATCTCAGTCTCGACTCTTTTCATGTGTGGCACGAGCTGCTCAGATCTATTTGGACTTCTAACACCCTCAATATGTTTGAGAAGTGTTTGAAAACCCTCTTGTTCAGTGGGTTTTGTAACTCACTAATATTTTGTTCTGAGCTCTTCACTCGGGGTGGTCAATTTTGTACCCTTGTCCTGTCACACTTGTTCCCAAAACAGACCCCCAGGCTGATGGTCCTCATTTATGTTGACCTCTTTTGTAAGTAGCTTTGGATTAAAACATCTGCTGAACACTTACAGTAAATGTAAATGAATGTGAATGTAAATTTTGACCTTACTGCAGCCATATTGTTATTAATGGTTATGTCTCAGTACTTCCGTTGGATTTTCGATGTGTGTAGCCATCATGCCTCCTGTTATTTTAGATGGTGGTACACTTTAAGCAGTGTTCAAGTTTACGAATGGACTACAAATCTTTCACGAATGATTAGTTAGTGCAAAGTCTCATTACTGAGTTAGGATCCCACATGTGTTTGTTAACTTTTATTTCTTTTATTTATTTATTGGCATATCAAACTTGGTTCCTTGGGGTGTCGTTTGTATTTTCTGAATTTTTAGCCTCTGCATATTTCCCACTTTATTGTTCTCTCTTCCACTGCTAAGCCTTGTACTACCTGGTCATCCAAAATCTAAATTGCATTAAAAAAAAAACATTTCAGATATTAGCCAGGTGATTTGATGAATATTTACTTTTCATTCTCTGTAGAGTCATCTCAGTTTTTAAACTGCTACTGATAATGGTTTAAACAATCTGTTACATTTTAAAGCATATAACCTGTCAATCCTTTTATCCATTTTCAAACCCTTTTAATCTCGTTTAAAGTTGTAAGTGGCTTGAGCCTGTCCCAGCATGCATTTTTTAAATGTTATCATTTTTTAGAGTTAAAACAACTTTAGTAACATTGTTGTCTTAACATTGTTTTCAACTGAAACATAATAAGATGGCTATTTGATAAATAGAGTCAAACACCCAAAGTGCAACAATGGAAACCTATGGACTAGCTAGGCAGACAGTGTGGCCCCCTGGTGGCCAGGGCATTGCAGGGTGGAGCACATATGTGCTTGTTCAGTCCTAAATTCTTACTCCCAGTGTGACTATCACTAAGTCACTTAACATACCATAAATATGGAAATAATTACTTTGTGCACAATATGGATGATTGGTATGGCACTTGGGAGGAAAGTGTCAGCTTAGTCCAGGACTGTAAATAAAAATAATGGGAAAAATAGTGAATTGTGCACAGGGGAGAGTAGAGTTAGTCCCAGAAAGTGTCCACTTTGTTTAGCTCACTCCTTTAGTTGTATCTCATTCCGTCAGAGCTGTGCCGTGTGTTCTCGTCTCTTGTGGTTGATTCACTCATTGTCCATTGGTGTCCTTGAGTATGATTAGCACTGTTTAGCTGTTTCTAATTTATCACTGCTGTCAAGTAAGTACCCATCTTGCAAGAGGTGTCCGGGGCAAGTCCCACAGAGACCTTCCTGGAAGGAGCCATTGTAGAAGCACAAAAACGACTTGGGAGCATTATGGTCTGTGTGAGTGCTGCTCATCTACAACTGTAAAGTGAACACCATAAGGTACTATACCAGCTGTACTTCAGAACAGGTAATGTAACTGACGCTAAGCATGCTTGGGCATGGCCCGTCCTTGGATGGGAGACCATCTAGTGAAAGCTTGGATTGCTACTGGAAGAGCAGTGCAGTCCCATGCTGAAAAATGGTGCCATCCTTCAGATGAGACATAATGTGGTCATAAAAGATCCCTGGGCGTCCTTTGAAAAGAGTAGGGTGCACCCTGATGTCCTAGCTAAATTGTCCATCACTGCCTGTGTTCAGAGTCTTCTTTGTTAATTTTTGATTCTTTTGTTTGTATTTACTTTATTTCTGTTTATTTGCATTATTCTTTCTATTTGATTTTGTCTATGTATTTATGCCTGTGTTATGTTCTGTGTATTGCTGGTGGTTCCCCAGGAGGCGAGGCCACCTGCCCACCGCTGCAAAGGTGTGGCACCCGGCTGGGGTTCATGCCTGGCCGGGATGCCCAGGAGGACCGGAGGAGGGCTTGTGCCTCCTCCAGAACACGAGGGGGCGACCGCCCTGGTTGCTTTGGGGGCCACGGGTACAGAGCATGGAAGCTCTACCCTGTAGGGGCCCGTGGCCACCACCAGGGGGTGCCCCAATGCCTTGGAAGCCCTGGACCTCAGTACTTCCGCCACACCCAGAGGTGCTGGGGGGGAAGAGGAGCAGGGACACCCGGAGTCCTTCCGGTTGCGCAGCCGGCACTTCCGCCACACAAGGGAGTGTCAGCGGAAGAGTGTCGGGAAGCACCTGGAGCCTATCCGGGGTGTATAAAAGGGGCCGCCTCCATCCAGTCAATGGCAAGAGTCGGGTGGAAGTAGGACGGAGCTCAGAGGAGAGGAGTGGAGGCGGACCAGAGACTGAAGGCATTGTGTTGTGTGGCCAAGGACTTAAGGGGTGATTGGTGCTGCGGCACTGGGTTTGTGCTCACTGATAATTGTAAATAATGTATAATAAACGTGTGTGCGGTGAAACCAACATGACTACCTGTCTGTGTCCGGGCTGTTCCCCACAAAAGGACTGGCCTCAACTGTGTAAAGGTGGGACATCCCACAGTTCTTGGCGGTTCATCTGAACATTTTTTTCTTGCACTTTGTGAATTCCTCTCCATTTTTACTGTTCTTTTGAATTTTATATTGGAACTTTATTTTGCATTGGATTGTCTTTGCTGGCAACTCCAATTTGTTCCATGTGCTCCATGGAATTTCACTGTTTATAAAGCCTTTTTGAAAATAAATCATTTTATTTATAAAGGTTCTTTGTGGCCCTCTATGTTACTCGTAGTGTTTCCCTGTCTATTGGCCATTTTTGGAGCTGTGTGCTTTGGGACTGTTGTGTATCACAGCACTAACTATCTCTCTTACCTCGTCACCACCTAATAGCTAATGTACAGTGAGTGTTCTGGTGCAAAAATGGGTGCTATCTCATACTCCAGGTGAATTCTGCACATTGGTGGTGGTTGTAGTCGTTCCCCACTCACTAGGTAAAGTGCTTTATAAATGTAACTGTCTAAGGCCACAGTTAGAAAAAAATAACCTTAAATACCAGGAAATGAGATGGAAACATAGATGAAAAATGGGCTGAGGTCAAAACCAAAACATAGATTGAGTACCAAACCCAGAATCCCAGTATGCAAAGCGAAAACTAAAGTCGTAATGCATGTGAAAATCTGAATGGTCAGCGCAGGCCTTCTTTCAAAAAACGCAACTGGGGCTCCTTTATTCTAACAACAATATGCCTTGTACGAAGAACGACCCTTAGACATTGCGAAGGTTTGGGGCAGCCACCCGTATAATTGTTCCCGGCTGCAAAACAGTTGCAAAAACATTGCCATGTTCACACAATCGAGTCCAAAACAGAACTGATTCTCTATACACAAAATGGCAGATTTAAAGGCCAGTGGAGGAAGTGATGTCATCAGGACCGGAACCGGAAGTGATGTCATTGGCTGCCCCAGACCCGGGCAGGACTTCCCAGGAATGGTCTGCAAAAGATCGGGAGGGAGAATTAGTGCACTTCGCCACCCCCTGTTCCGGCGTGGAATCACATGTACTCAAGCCCTTTAGTTGTCTCCTAAACACGTGTGTGTGACAGCCTTTATAGTGCCTCACTGTGACTTCCAAGTCAATCAGGTTGTAATGGCCGACCTACTCATCTGGAATGGCAGTTACGCCACCAAGACCCATGGCCTGGCAAACTGAGGGAACGTCAGACCAGACAAGCGGTACCACCTCCAAATCACTTCCCCAGTCAAGGATCAAACAGGCAAAAAAGCGAACAGTATGTGAAATAATAAAGTGAATATATATTGATAAAAAGAAATGAAACAAGCTCCAAACAATATATATATCACAACATAACACACAACTCCAAACGTGACTGGCGGAATATAATAATTAAAGGTGCAGCAACAAATATACAAACAGAAAACCCTCCCTACACTGAACATGAAACAAATACGACACACGGAGAACACGAAACACACATAAAAATCCAAAAGAGTAAACGGCAGATGAGCAATGAGGGTGAACCTTGTCTGGCTGATAATTGTCCTCCAGTAAATAACAAATGGATGAAAATGGTTGTTTGCTCCTTCCCCAAACGACAAAACACAGTCTCACCATGCTGTCCTCGGCATGTCGGTATGATCCTGAACCCCGGGGTTTGAGTCATGATGGTGAAGCAGTTGAATGTTTGGCATCGAAAGCACCAAGCGTGAAAAGGGTATCAATTCCATATCTGCGTCTTTCTTTGGCTTACAGTGAATTGTCCGGGTTGTAACTGATCCTCCATTTCTTTTTGTCCTCTTGTTTATATAGCAATGGCCCAGATGGAATTGATGTGATTGACAGGGACAATTACCTTGAGGGGTCTATAGCATTCTCTTTCCTCCTTTGTTTCCAGGGGGAAACCATTTAAATAGACACGCAATAGACTATATAAATGGGACAACACTATAAAAGACGCAACTCAGCACAGAACACATTTAAGATGTCCCCATTCATGTAGCACTGCTACAGGGTGTGTAGTATGTTTGACAGGGATTGTTGTTTGTCATGATCTTTTTATTCATCTATTTATTTAGCTCCAGTAAAAAGACACATTTGTCCTCTGTGAAGGACAAATAAAGTTCCATCTGTCTGTCTCTGTCTCTCTCTCTGGCTGTCCTGACTCTTTCTGATAGTGCTGGCAGTAGTGGAGCTGGCCTGGCGTTCTAACTTAAGGCTCTGCAGTTCAAGGACACCAGGAGCCACCATAGGGAGTTCTAACTTGGCTCTTCGTGGAACAAATGGAAGGCCGCCTCTAACACATGTAATAAACGAGAATCAGACAGTATGATAAGTTAGGGTACCACTCTGGTAAACTCATAAATGTTGTCTGCCATGAAGTAAAGGTGTGGGTTATTTCAGGTTGCTTCTTATTAGGAGCTTTGGCTCCCTCAGTCATAGCTTTAACGCTGATCACTTACTTCTGGTGACTGTCACGTTTAAATGGAGGGATCCCGGAATTGACAGGACTTCATGGACTGGAGGGGAAGTGGAATCAACTGTCCTCCGGTTGATGTCTCCCAGGACTATGGAAGATAAAGAGGAATGTGTTATCAACAGCACCCTCTCTTGACTCAGATTGGCTGCTTACCTTGTGAGAACCCTGAAGGTGTTTCTTAAACTTGCGTGCTTGACACACTAAGTACTTCAAGGTTTATAGGGTCATTCTTGTCACGTGTACAGATTCTTAAGTCCAAGTGTTAGCAGTGATTCTAGGACTTGGCTGTGTGGTTTTATAAAGGCTATCCATTCCCAGAGGCAACTCGAGTTCAGTTAGCAGAGGTTAAACATTGAAGTGAAAGGAGATAGAGAGGCCATCATCTGCTGAAAGGTGCATTTAATATGGTATTGTGCTGGGCAGCTGGGTGAGCCACCCCCTTAAAGACGGTGTAATGGATGGCCGGCATCTCCACCCGGCTGACACACCCAGGACGCTAGATGGCGACTTCCCTGCAGCTTAGCGGTGCACCAGGTTCCAGCAGGGCACTATGGGAGATGGAGTTCGGCTTCACAGCCCTGCTGGGTACCATGGATACCGCCAGGTGACGCTGCAGGGAGACACGGGGATTTTTGTTTCCCATATAGCCCGGAAGTACTCCCAAGTCATGGAGACGGAAGGACAGAAGTACTTCAGGGATGAAGAAAACACAAGTCTCCATCTGACCCGGAAGTGCTGATGAATCACATGGACGGAAGGACAGAAGCACTTCCGGGTCAAGGACTATATAAAGGACTAGTGGAGACCCAGCAAGGAGCTGGAGTTGGGAGGGAGTGTAACAGAGCTTGCTGAGAGGAGAGGAGGAAACTTATTGTATTGATTTGTGGTTTGGTTGGTAGATGTGGTGCTTTGAAGGCACTATTACTAAAGAGAAGATTAAAAATCTGCTTAGTGCTTTTACACTTGTGTCCAGAGCATCTGTCTGTTGGGTTTCACGGGGCAACAGCACCCTCTAACATTCACAACAGTTTAAACCTATAGACTGAGAGAGACAGACTGTTATGTTAATTTTGCCTTTGATTACTTTATACTTTTGTAAAAAAGGTACCATTTTGCACCCTTTGCTTCCTGTGTAGTGCACCTCACCATTTCACAGTATCTTTGGAAAGTCTGAACACAGGCAGTCTTGTCTGCCAAAGCCTCAAAAAATGAGTTCCTTTATATCCTATCTCAAATACTTTTGAATTAATTTACTTTAATTGCACACAGTGCCAGTCACTGCCTACCGTACAAAAAATAAAATTCGGACGTGAGCGTCAGTAACTTTGTAACGCCCTTTGTAACGTCAGTAACGCCCTAGGAACCAAGTTTCAGTAATTATTTATCACTCTGATGCTGATCTTTCTGGTCATAAAATAGGTTGTTACGATAACAATTGATGAGAAGAATTCATAATTAATTGCAGAATTACAATATTTGAGGGTTCCTCTAGAGCGCCTCTTTCTCCTGCACAATTTGGCTCAAAAACTAATCAGCACATCATCATCTCATAACAGGCTTAAATTTCGAGTTTGGTATTTTTCCATCCAGCAGTTTTAGCTGTAGACCGTCGTCAAGAAACTGTGACACACACACATAGACAGACACACACACTCATCATCGAGATATTGATCTTTTTGATATCATCGAGATCCATTGAAAACCAGAGTTTGACAAATCTAAAGCTTTCGCTCCTCCACCGTAGAGGTGAGGTTATGGTGGAGAAGGGCACAAAGCACAAACACATCCGTTCAGCCCATGTCCTTGGCCATTGCCTTCTACACCTTTGTATTGTCTCCTCAGGTTTTGTCTTTTACTTTATTTGCAGACAAGTCTGTCTGTACCGTTTTTTAACTTTGCTACTGTACACAGTAGATGATGTAAGCAAACACGAGGTGAAACTGAGGAAAGTTTTGGGGTCATAATCGGTAAAATTCCCTTTAATGCCAGGTCTGAGTGAGAGAACAACTGAATTAAGTACAGCAAGACAGCCATGGAGGAGCTAAGACTTCTGCCAATGAAGCGCTCATCTATGTTGACCCGCTCCTAATGAAGTTCCTGGTGGGCGATGGACATAGCTAAGCTATGGATCAAGGATCTGTGCAGACTTTTGAGAAAACAGACTGGTACTGTATAGGTGCACCCAAAAACCCTGCTTTATCTGTGTCCCCTCTAATTCAGACCCCCGATACAACTGACTGATATAAGGTAAGGTGACAAGGTTAAAATTTCATTCTGCGGTTTCCGATAGATTTACACATTTTAGGCATTCTGGAATGTAATTTGTCCACTTTCTGAGTGACTTCTGTCTGTACTCACTGCTACACCTTCCAGCATGCTCTGTCTCTTCTAGGGTCGACGTTGCAATGATATTATAGTTTTTATTTTTGAACCTTTCTGCAGTAATTTTAATTACTTTTGCATTGTTATTATGTTTTGTTTATATGTTCACCATCATATTGTATATCACAGGTGTCATCAAGTTATTTTAGTTTTGGTCAGGAGGTCATGTTGTTGTTGCCAACATGTTGTAATGTCATTGTTTGCAAAGTATTTGCTGCAATACTCTTGCCATCTGAAACTGTGGATTGTGTTCCTAAAGACCTCTGCAGTTCTAGCTTGTGTTAAAGAGTTTAGAAAACTGAACTTTGTGTGTATGTTTCCATTGTGGATATGGATTTGGACTTTGGCGCATCAGAATCTTGTGATTTCCTGGCTGTTGACCACTGACTGTTTCTGACTTTGTTCTGTCCGTTTGTTTTCTGATCACTTTGCCTCCAAGCTGCCAATTCCAATGTGACAGACAAAGACATGAAGGTTACTCAGGGGAAGGATTTAATAGTTACACCGTACATAACTTCACTTTTGCCAACCACTCAGAGGACTACACTCCCTGGAAGATGGTGTCATTATAATTTAAATTGGTTAACTAAAGGGTGAATCTCTGTTCAGCTTTTGGCAGTAATGGAACAAAATTTTTGATCCCAGTCTGCCATTATCCAGAAAAAAAAAAAGTAAGTAAGACGGTGTCATTGCTGGACCAGACAAAGAAAAAATCTGTTAGTGTTGAGAACACAAAAGGTTTCAGATGAAAACCAGCACCAAAGATTCCATCATTAAAATATGTAGCCTGTGGCACCTCAGGCCTTTATGACAATTCCGGTCTTTTTTTTATTCTCAATACTTGGAAACAAATTGCGTAATCCAAATGAACTTTGGCAGAAGTATTTTATTATTTTGTTAGAACAGGCAAGCCACATATTAAGAAAAAAATCACTCATAGGTTTAATTGCACAAAGGCATTGCTTTGTGTTTATTGTGTGTCCTGTAATATTCAGTACTGTATTACTGCTGAAGGTTTATGTAGAGACACTCGTGTGCTGGGCACGTCATCATTTTTTGCTTTCCTTATGTGTGTTGTCAGTTGTTCAGACTACTGTGTTTTGTAGCCTTTTCCATTTTATTGGTATGGTTGCTCACTGTAAGTAAAGTAAAGCCTCAGAGGATGCCCTCATCTAAACTGAAAAAATCACACGTCTGCTTATGTGCCTGCTAGCCAGCTCAGAAAGGAAGCATGTCAATTGCTGAGCCAACACCGCCATCCATAAAATTCACACCATGCAGCTTTTTAGTGTGTTTTTATAACAGCCTGGCTTGGCGAGCACCAGTGGAACATGGATATTGGGATTTCTAACACAAAAATGGCTTAAGTAAATATAACCCCACTAAGCAGGTGATTTATTGCTGCTCTGTGTGTTTTATTTTCCTCTATTTTTTGAAGTTGGTTCAATGCCTGTTGCTTTGTGAAGCTTAGCTTCTGAACAAGTCCATCTGCTGTCCTAATTTGCCCCCATGGTAAAATGTTCTTTTACTGTGTTTTAAAATAAAGCTGCTTAGAACAAGGAATCCAAGCTCATGTTTAAGGATTTGCATATTTGCTTCCAAACTTCATTCTTTGTACAAGTTCACATAAGTGAAATCAAGCCTAAAGTAGAGGCATGCCAGACACATATATATTTCACCTTGCCCTTTGCCTTGGTTGGGGGTCCACAACCTTTCAAAGAAAATGAACCTTCTAATTTTGGTTTGCTTTGGCCTTTAGATTCTGCAGTTAGACAGTCAACATTTATTTTATAGACAGCCTTTCATGGCAGGGCAGCACAGTAGGCCAGTGATTAGCTCTGCTGCCTCAAAGCTCCAGGGACTTGGGTTTGATTTGCAGCCTGGTCACTGTGCAACCTCTCTCTGTGTGTACCACGGGTTTTGCCATGCTGTGTGTCGGACCACATTCTCTTGTGACATTTTCCCATTATCACTTGACTTTGCCTGATGACCATAATTACTTGGAGGTCACCAGAGACTTGCTTGTGTTTAGTTTGTCTCTATTCGGGCAGGTCCTGTTCTTTAGTCCGGCTCCGTTCTTAAGTTACTTCTCTGGTTTCCGGTCTTGTTCTTTGCTTAGTGTTTCTCATGTTTTTGGAGCTGTTTGCATATTAAGCAGCAATGACTTTCACCTCCACATCTTGCAGTGAGGCACATGCTACATCAAAAAAAAGGTTGTTTTTTCTCACGGCCTTGGCCAATTGCCTAATCTTTATAAACATGCACACCTCAAAGTAGGCGACATAAGGATAAAAAGCTGAAACTTTAGAGAAAAACAACACTTAGCTTGATTTCTGTTGCAGATTAAACTCCTCCAAATACCAGGAGACAGAAAGAGAATCAAACAACCAAACTTCAAGACTAAGAAATGTTGTGACAGAGATGAGAAGGGGCCTGCAAATTGAAAACACCGATCAGGAAATGATGGAGAAACAAAGTCCTTTTAACAAGCAGTGGTCAGCCGCAGAGATACGTAACAGTAGAGAGCTGGCATGTAGAAGTAGACGAAGTAGAAGAAGAATAACTTTTAATTGTCATTGCACAAATGTACAATGAAGTTTTAGTGTGTCCCCTGAATAGTACATACAATATAATAATAAAAAAAGAATCTTCAACAGGTTCAACATATGCTCTGCATTTTAAACTACACACATGCTTTAATATAAAACCAATAAAACACTGAGTTCCTCTGTATGCATGCGTATATACAGTATAAGGCGGAAAATATAAATAGTAAATAGTGGAGTAGTTCTATTTTACAGTGACTGCAGTGAGCCCCCAAGATATTGCACTTTTGCCCCAATGATGCCATGGGTGACAGTGAAAGACATAAGACCAAACCTTACACTTAGATGCAGTACATTTAGTTCTCTAATAGCGCTTGTGTAGAAGCTTTTCAGTAGTCTGGAAGAGCACGTCTTAATAGAACTATAACACCTTCCAGAAGGCAGCAGAGTGAAAAGGTGGTTGCCTGGATGAGATAAGTCCTTGATGATTTTTTTGGACTGTCATAAACATTGAGTTCTGTGTATATCCTCTAGTGAAAGTAGCTGGGTATTTATAATTTTTTGTTTTGATTTGATGACTCTCTGAGGAGCCTTTGTGTCAGCCATGGTGCAGCAGGATGTTACAGATGAGTATGATTTCCACAGAGCAGCGATAGAAGGACACCAACAGCTGCTTGGACAGGCTAGCCTTCCTCAGCATCCTTATAAAGTAGAGCCACTACTGTGCCTTCTGTTAACAGACCATGTGAGGTCCTGGAAGATGCATGTGCCAAGGAGTTTAAAGAAAGGCACTCTCTCCACTATGTCTCCTCAGATGTATAGAGGAGCAGGTTCCTCTTCCTGCCTCCTGAAGCTGATAGTCAGTGCCTTTGTTTTATGGGTGTTGACTGCCAAGTAGTTGATGAAGCACCATTCAGACAGTTTGCTGAGCTCATCCCTATAGGAAAACTCATCTCCGTTATCAATCAGTCCAACCACAGTGGATAGATAGATAGATAGATAGATAGATAGATAGATAGATAGATAGATAGATAGATAGATAGATAGATAGATAGATAGATAGATAGATAGATAGATAGATAGATAGATAGATACTTTATTAATCCCAAGGGGAAATTCACAATTTCACAGTGGTGTCATCTGCAAGCTTAATGATTATATTTGTATGATGTATTGGTGTGCAATTGTGGGTATATAAGGAATAAAGAAGAGGGCTCAGCACACAGCTCTGTGGAGTTCCAGTGCTGAGTGTCAGGGTTGGGGAGTGGTGGTCCCCAACCTAACAGTGTGTAGATAGTCTGACAGGTGAACTCTTCAGCCATTGCTAGGTCCTCATTATCCACCATTATTGGTGTGGGGTTTGGGATATAATTAAGTGGTATGACTTTGAGTTGATCTTCAAGCCCACTTGCTGTACATACATTCAATACAATACAATTCATTTTTGTATAGCCCAAAATCATACAAGAAGTGCCACAATGGGCTTTAACAGGCCCTGCCTCTTGACAGCCCCCCAGCCTTGACTCTTTAAGAAGACGAGGAAAAACTCCAAAAAAAAACCCTTGTAGGGGAAAAAATGGAAGAAACCTTGGAAAAGGCAGTTCAAAAAGAGACCCCTTTTCCAGGTAGGTTGGCTGTGCAGTGGGTGCCAAAAAGAAGGGGGTCAATACAATACAATACACAGAACAGAACAAATCCTCAGTACAGTATAAAAAAATTACAAGTATGGAGCAGAATTAAACAGTAGATGATATCCCATAATATGATTTGGATTTGTTTAGAGTCCTGAAGACCTCAGCCATCAATCTGCCTCCCCCATCTGGCCATTCCACAGCTGAGACAGCGCTGGACCAGACAATCCGATGAGAGGACCCCTCTACCCCATGATTCCTCCATCAGGGATGACTTTACCTTAGGCAGGCAAAACAACCTGGCAGGTGGGCCGTGGCACCAAGTACCACATTTGAGTACCGAGAAGAGAAACAGAATAGGTTATTACTTATGGCTGTTACTTATTGTTGGTGCTAATGACTAACAACAGAGATGCAGTCTGTACAGTTAATCAGCAGCTCTAGTCAGGATATGCTGAACTGAAGTAGTGAGTCTTCAGCCGGGATTTGAAAGCGGAGACCGAAGGGGCATCTCTTATAGTAGCAGGCAGACCATTTCACAGTTTAGGAGCCCCGTAACTAAAAGCTCGACCTCCCACTGTTATTTTATTAATTCTTTGGAATCATAAGCAGACCAGCATCTTGAGATCTTAATGTGTGCTCTGGTTTGTAAGTCATGATAAGTTCAGATAAGTAAGCTGGACCTTAGCCATTTAAGGCTTTATATGTTAAAAGGAGGATTTTGAAATCTGCCGAAAACTTAACTGGGAGCCAGTGTAAGGATTTAAGAACTGGAGTTATGTGTTCGTATTTTCTTGTTCTTGTAATAATTTTTGCAGCAGCATTTTGGATTAACTGGAGGCCGTATAAAGAACAGTTTGAACATCCAGTGAACACCGCATTGCAGTAATCAATCCTACTAGAAATAAATGCATGAATTAATTTCTCAGAATCCTGTTTATTCAGAAAGCGCCTTAATTTCCCAACATTTTTAAGATGGAAGAAACCTGATTTGGACAACTTTGTAATGTGCGCTTTAAATAACAATCTAGAGTCATGTTGACATGTCTTGAATGTGCTGATGTGTGTAAGAGAGCCAGGCAAGGTCATCTGCATAGTCAGTGTCCTCCAGCATGGAGAGAAAGATCCACTTGGTGCCACTGTTGTGTGTCCCATCACCCAGCTGATGACAAGGTTGAAGAGCAATGCTATCACCATAAGTTGATTCAGTCCCACAGCTACAAAAAAGCCTGAATCCTTCAAATAGACCAAAAAAAAGGACCTCAAAAAAAGAACCCTGTCCCAGAAAACAAAATAGTATTTATTAAATTTTTTTCTTTTTTATAAAATAAACATTTTCACTGAACATCACAAGGTGAAAAGCACCAAAAATTAATACTAAAGTTAATTTAGTAATTAGTTCATTCTAAACTTGCAACCAACAAATGTAACTTAGAATGAACAAAACCATTTCCTAAGTCCAAAAAAGCAAAACTAAGACCTAAGACTAAAACCTAAACCAAAATAATCTAAACAAACAGGTCAAAACCACAACAAATGTTATATCTTAGCCAGGGTTTCTCCTCTGACTGGGGTTCAAATTCATGTTTTCTGTCTCTTTGGTTATTTTTTGATTTTTTGTCTCTGTATTTAAGTTGCCTTTGCTATGCTCCCTGTGCTTTGTGGGTGGTTCCCCAGAGGTGAGGCCACCTGCCAATCACTGCCAGGAACTGCCCTCTGCCGTATAGATCTGGAGGATCTTTCATAGTTTCTGTCGCTTAGAAATGGTGAGTTTGTGTGCTTTTTGTGAATTTAATTTGCTTATTGAGTTACTGGATTTTCATACTTCACTCTGTATTTCGACCAATCTTGGGATTTTGTATTGGCACTTTTTGTTGTGTTGAAGTGCCATGTTGTTTTTGCCAAATCCTATTGGCTTTGTGCTACACAGAGGTTCATTGTTATTAAGGAGAGTTTTTTTGCAAAGAATAAATCGTATCTTATAAAGATTCTGCAAGACCCTTTTTGTGTCTAGCCAGGATTTCTGGTAGGATTTCCTCCTTTATTGGGCATTATTGGAATCTTTTGTAACTTACGTGCTTTGGAACTCCTAGTTCATGACAATAAAGTGTTATGATCTGCTAGTTTCTTAAAAACAAGGTTCTGCCTCCAAAAACTAGGCTTTAAAACTCCAGAAAATCAGCCAGGCCTCAAAATCAAGAAGCAGACTTTGAGACTGCATAGGCTTAAAAAGAGGCCAGGGCTTCAATATTCAAAACCTGAGAAATGGGAGAGGGAAACCCTGACTCAAATGAAAAAAGTAAGTTCTTTAATAATGAAGTAGTTTATTTACAGAAAAGTACAATGAATAAACAATATCAAAAAAGGTTTAGGCAGAACCTAAAGCTACCTAAACACTGGTTGTAAACAAGAAATCAAATCCCAAAGAAATAGGACCAAAATAGTGATAGATATGATAAAAAGAAAAACAAAACATACATTTTAAATAATAATAGTAGTAAAATTAGGGGGCTCCAAAAGAATGCAAAGCTAAATGATGCCTGACGGTATGTGTGCCAATCTTACATTGGTGGGGTGACGTGACATCACATCAGTGGGCATAGCAACATAAACAGTAACAGTAGCAAAAACGATATAGCCACTGTTGTGCAAGGAACAACCCAAAATCGAGACCACCATACCAAAACAAGGAACGGAAGGTAACATTGTTTTACTGCTATTTCTTGAGGATTTTTTGCAGTTTACTCCCCGTTTTGTGCTATTTTCACATAGCCACATCATATTATGGTCGGTAGTGATGTTGGTTTCTAACTATGCGTTCACATGTGCTCTGATGAGCGACGTCATCATACTTCGAGTATTGAAGACAGTGGAATGGCATGCTCTGTATATCCTAGCTCTGGGAATTCTAAAAAATCATTTTACTGGGTGCATGGTGATTATTTTGCTGCTTAGACTCAGCTTTCCATATTATAGCTTAAGTGTGCATTACTTATTATTTAACTCTTTGGATATTTTTTAAATGTTTTGGAAGTATTATTATTGGTTATGTTTTTGTTGTCTAGACTCTATATTTTAATGAATATTTTATGTAAATTATTATTTTTTGTTATTAATTGTTTTGTGCCTTGTGCATATATGTTGCACCCAAGGGGGCGGAAGGGTTTAGTTATGACTTGCACCATTTGGCTCTCTTTTTAGAATTTGGATGGCTTATTTTGTAAGTGCTTTTGTGTTTTGATTCATTGGTACTGTTTTTTTGCATGGTTTAATGGATTAGGTTTTTGGGGTTATGGGTTGGCCAAAGAAAATTGTCTTTATTAAAACTTCGGCCTCGGGTGGCCCCGGGTTACGTCTACACTCTCTCCATGTGAGGACAGTGAAGAGGCAGTTCCCCACTAGTGATGTTTGGGTGTGGAGCGTAGGAAGAAGGTATTAGAAATGGGGTTTTGATAAATTTGTGTGTAGGCTTTTCTTTAACATTTTTCTTTGATTTACCACTAAGTTTTGGCGCTCTTGCTAGCCCTGGAGTTCAAATCTGTTATTTGTGTCTGACTTTAGTAGTGATTCTTAATTATTTGCACTGTTTTGGCCACCATTTTGTCACCATTTCATTGGGTTAGCATCCACGTGTTGCTGTGTGTATCCTCTGAGGTCAAATAAAAAATATGATAAAAAGGTCATCTCAAGTTATCTTCCTCATTTGACTTTGTGGATTACCTAAGCTCACTTTTCCTAATCTAAAATCTTGTCATTGCTCTTTGTGGGCCTTGCCTCTCCCTGTATTTTTTGAAATTGATTTTTTTTTACTTCTCATTTCAGTTTTAACGATAGCACAGCTTGATCTCCCAGTTTCAAACCTTTTTTTGTTTTTGGTTTTTTTTTGTTGTTGTTTTCATTGAGTATCACAAAGCTGAGATTGTGATGTTCAGGGGCCTCATGCATAACATCGCATGTAGAAGTCACACTAAAACATGGTGTATGGACAAAACCAGAAATGTGCCTATGTACAAAAAAATCCAGATACATAAATCTGTGCGAATGCCAACTTCCATGTTCTTCCACTACATAAATCCCGGTCTGTTTGAAAATTAACACATGTGCACGCGTCTGCTGTCACTCCCAAACTCCTCCCAGATTTACGCCCCTTTGAATATGCAAATCAATATAAATGGCCCTTAAGCTCCGTGTTCTGTGAAAAGGCAATGGCAAAAGCACAGAGGAAATAGAAGAATTTCAGCAAATACCAAGTGGAGGCAAGGAAAAATGTACTATTTGTTGGTTTAAACAGTGATATAATCAACAAAAGGAAGTTGATTGAGTGACATAGAATGTCGGAGAAACTCGAAAGGTCAAGTTCACAAAGTCACACAGTGCCCGAAATAAAGTTGCCATAAAAAGGCAAGTTGTAGCCCACCGTCTGAGTGTCATATGGAAGCTTATTAGGGTTCAGAGAAAAAAAAAACACACAGTGGGAAAAAAGCACGAACTTTAATTTAAAAATTTCCACTTTAATCACATAGTTTATTTTGTCATTAAAGTAGAACATCATAAACTTCATCTTAAAATCATTTAATTTACTAGTTTCTCACATCCCATCGTAACTAAAGTAGCATGTTAAATGATTTGTTTTGTACAGTGATCCCCCGCCTATTGTGGAAGTTACGTTCCAGACCCACCCGCGATAGGTGAAAATCCGCGATATAGAAAGACCACATTTTTTTATAGTTTAAGCCTTAAAATACCCCTTCCACACGCTTTAAACACATGTAAACTTATTAAAACACACTTTGGATACACATATGATACACGGATGTTGGGCTAAAGATATGAGCAACATATTAATAATCATCATCAGTTTTACCTTCTCCTGTATGGTCAAGGTCTTCCTCTGGCGCTTAGGCTCACTGCTACCAGAAGGCTTACAAGATGCAGGACGCTTGGGAGCCATCGTAGGGCTTAAAACAAAACGAAAAGTTCTCAAAAGTTTGCTCCGAAAAGTCGGACCACAAGCAAGGTGCGTGATATGCAATTCGTCGGGGACCCACGCTCGCTGTTCTTGCGAGATTACACCACGTTAGCAGCAGCTAATCAGAGCCCAAGAGAATAAAATCCGCTCTGATTGGTTGAGTCTCCTCTTTCAGCCAATAACAGGCTTTGTAAGAAATCATCTGGGTGCTGTAACGCGAAACTGTTTGTCTGCTGAAAACCGTATGCTTTGTTATGAATTGGCTGCAAAGTACACTACAGGTAGGATGTACTTATTGAATTTTTCCCCGATATAGCGGGGGGTGTGATAGCTGAACCGCGATATAGCGGGGGATTACTGTATTTGTTCTTCTATGTGCTCTATGTGTGTGAATCACTACATGCTTCTTAAACAAGCTTTCTCTTCCTCCGACTGGACACAGAATCCATTACATTCGTGATATTACAGTTCTCTGAATACTTAAAATACTGAGATGTATACTTGATATCATTTTCAAGATGATAGGAATTAAAGCATGTTATTAAACATGGTAACATGGTGGCACAGTGATAGTGACGAGCTGGCGCCCTGTCCAGAGATTTTTCCTGCCCTCACGCAAGATCCTTGCTGAGCCGTGCTCAACCTTCGATGAAATAATTTACTGCAGCAGTACTGTCTCTCTCAAACATACTAACCCGCAATTCCTGTCCTTACTTTTGTTTCTCCAAATACCCATTCACCACACAATCAGCTCTGTAATAGATGTCAAGCCATCTGTAAGCTTAGAACGCCGATTCTTCAAAACATTTAAGGAACATTGAAATATCTTCATAGTACATGTTTAATTATTCTATCTGTCTTTGTCTTTACAGTGTCGCGCCAACCCCAGCAACAATACAGAGAGAGGCAGAAACAATCCATGAACGGGGCACCAGCTCCTTGCTAGCACTGTGACACTGCATCCTCACATGTTTAATTATTAACAATATAGATTATTTAAATGATGTTAACATTTTAGCTGTATAATGTAATAAACATATTTTGCTGCATTTCATCTTAAAAATGATATCATCATCATATGTAAATACACACTTTATAAAGTGGCGCAGGTTGTGCAATATTATAACTGTATCGCACGTTTACAGTGAGGTGATTGTACTTATAAGTACAAACAGTTCTACAAGGAGCACTTGATGGACTGATTGAGTGCATTTATAGTTCTTGGGATGAAACTTTTTCTGAACCGCAATGTCCATACAGGAAAGGCTCTGAAGTGTTTGCCGTATGAGAGCAGTTCAACTAGCGCATGGCTGAGGCTGCGTGTGCCTGATGCTGTATACCGATAATTCTCTTTCCGATCAGCTGCTGTACAGCTATGATTCCACACTCAGATACAGTGATATAAATACTCCGAGTGGTGCAGTGAGAGGAACAACGCTAAAGCAGCTATGGCATTTGGAATAGTTTGGCCATTCCATGGACCATTATATTGTTACAGGTTAATTACAATCAGATGCCTTAAACTAATAAACAATATGCGGTTAAATTCAGGGTATTTGATAAAGCCGCGTAGGGATGTGGATCTAAAAAAGAAAGGGAAACCACACAGGAACAGTAGCGCTTCTTTGACACTGGGTGCCGCCAGTTTGCAAAACTTAGTGGAGGACTTGTGTACGCCAGGGATTGAGCTGGCGAGAAAACGTGCGTGGCTTTACGCCAAGTTTAGTTTTTATACATTGCGATGTGAGCATGAAAACGGGCATACGCAACATTTTTGTACATACGCACCATTTATACATGAGGCCCCAGATGCTTAGACATTTTGAGATTCCCTGATGTTGTTCTTGGATCACTCATCATACATCATAACTCTTCACTTAGGAGCTTAGGCGTGATTTTTGACAGCTCATTCAAATTTGACAAATAGGTAAACTCTTTGGTTGAATGTTGTTTTTTTCCATCTGAGACTTTTAACTAAGGTTAAGGCCTCTCTTTCTTTTAGAGATTTTGAAAAGGCTATCTGTGCCTTTGTAACACCATGTTTGGACTTTTGCAGCTCTCTATATGTAGTTATTGATCAGGCATCATTATGACACTTGCAACTCATCCAGGATGCTGCTGCCCACCTCTCACAGCTCTCTCACAACCATGACCACCTTACTAATATTGACTTTGCTCCAGTGGCTTCTAGTCCACTAAAGAACTGATTTTAAAATCTTATTTTTTTAAAATGTTTTAATGGAATGGCCCCCTGTTACCTTTTGGAACTCCTACATGTTTAAACGCCAGCAAGAACACTGCGGCCAACTAGCCAGATGCTCTTAGAGGTGTCCCAACATTAGTTGCTTTTAGGTCATCATTAAAGACTTTGACCCTGTATGAGCTTAAATATTATGTTTGTATATGTGTATGTTGGTATTGTATGTATGTATTGTTTGTATTATGTATATGTTGGTCCATGTACATTCATGATTATGATTATGTTATGAGTGTGGTTTTGCTATGCATATATATATATATATATATACAGTACAACCCCAAAATTCGTGGGAGTTACATTCCAAGAGCACCCACGAATTGTGAAAAAACGCGACTTTTGGATGTGGTTAAAAAATGCCTTTTAAATGCCTATTTTTATAGTTTAAACCCTAAATACTGTATGTCCCCAAAGCACTTTAATATTGTTACAAACTATTCTTAATACATTAATACCATCCATCCATTATCCAACCCGCTATATCCTAACTACAGGGTAACGGGGGTCTGCTGGAGCTAATCACAGTCAACACAGGGTGCAAGGCAGGAAACAAACCCTGGGGCAGGGCGTCAACCCACCGCAGGGCACACACACACACACCCACACACCAAGCACACACTAGGGACAATTTAGGATCGCCAATGCACCTAACCTGCATGTCTTTGGACTGTGGGAGGAAACCGGAACACCTGGAGGAAACCCATGCAGACATGGGGAGAACATGCAAACTCCACGCAGGGAGGACCCGGGAAGCGAACCCAGGTCTCCTTACTGCGAGGCAGCAGCACTACCACTGCGCCACCGTGCCGTCCCTACATTAATACATTACCTAAAAAATTACCTTAATACATTACCTAAAAACAGAATGTAAAGGTACACCCGTATACTGTACAGTACTGTACTGCTATGTCTACCGCGTTTCTAAAATGTAAAATAGCGATGTTACCGCTAAACGTACTGTAATTCATGCAAGCGTGTTTTCTTGGTATGCACTGTCGTTTTCTTTGTTATAAGTAGAGTAAATACATAATAATTTCATTTAATTAAAATACAGTAAAATGTACGGGTACTCACCAATGATGAATGATATTGATGATGATGATGAAGCAGCTGTGCAGTATGATGCAGAGGATTTAAAAGTCCTCGGGTGGCGCCTCTTCTTCAGGCGCTTCAGGAGGAGTCGTATCTTTGGACGGGACTTTCTTCTGGTGGCGTTTCGTGCTGGATTTTCTTTGTAGGTTTCAGGAACATTGTGATGGGAAGTTGCTACATTGTCTCCTGTAGCGAACTGCTGGTACAATTTCCGTACTTTCTCACGGATGATGTTACCGTCCAAGGAGATGTTCTTCTTCCTGCAGTCAGTGACCCACAATGCCAAGGCAGATTCCATCTTGACGATATTTTTATTCCTTACAGTCATCACCTTTTTGGCAGTATCAGAGAAACTTACAGATACGGTACTCCAGATCGCTTCTTCGTTCTTCTTTATGTAGTGTGTGGTGCTTTCATTAATACCATAGTGGCGCGCTACTGCAGCATAACTTTTTAAGTTGCCGGAGCAAATCCAGTAGTTCAACCTTCTCCTGGAGTGTTTTAAATTTCTTCTGCCGCTTAGGCTCAGTGCCAGAAGCCTTAGAAGGTGCAGGGCGATTCGGCAACATCTTGTGCATTTAAGAATAACAAAATGAATACAATAACAAAATGCAAAACACGAGGACACTCAGCTAGAGTTGCGTCACAGGGCAACAATCAATCAGCAGCAAGGAGAAATGAATAACGCTCTCGGATTGGCTACTGTCACCATCCCAAACCGCATTTCCCTCAGCGGTTGCTTCCTGTTCTCTCTGCAGCACAGTATTGCCACGAAAAAAGCCATAAAAAATTGCAGAGGATATTTGCGCTTTCTGCTAACAATTAATAGTTAGGTTCTAAGGAAAAATCCGCGAACGACTGAGTCCGTGAACCCTGAAGCGCAACTTCGCAGGGGTCTACTGTATATATTTTAATTGTTTCTTTTAATTTATCTTGTAAAGCACTTTTGTTCCACTTAGGCTGTTTTAGTTGTGCTTTATAAGTAAAATTTGACTTGACTTTGTATTTACATTTTGAATAGACCTTTTCTCCTTGGTTTTTATTTTGATAGCTTGTCTGACGCAACAAGAGGCAGCTTAGTTGAAAGAGAGATTGGCAGAAAACCTATGACCACCCTCTAAAGTGGTCCTCTCCTTGCCACAGTAGAAGTAAAGTTCAGTGAGATGAATTCCCTTTAGCAAAGCTGGATTGGCATTCACTTCTGACTTAGAGGCGCTAGGTTCATGGCTAGCCTGTCTATGTGAGTGTGTGAGACCCTGAGTGAGTTCTCACCACTGACAAACTGTTAATCCACTGGAACCAAAAGCCTGATTAGAAACCACAGGTTTTTAATTTAGTAATAAAAGATAAAATGTTGTGCCTAAGCTGATAATAGGAGTGAGTCTTGATTATTTGGACCAGCTGGTGGATGAGATGTAATTCATTGTATAAATTCAGGTAAAAAAGTTGTAACCAAAGTTGGAAAAAATTCAAACTAGCAAACCCCAAAATGCTAACCTGAAAGCAGAACCAAGAAGGCATGTCAGTGTTTCTAAACAGTTAGCTCTTTTGCACTCCACCTCCACAAAAGTTTGAGTTCAGAGAATCCAGAATCTTGGTCAAGCAGCAAATGCACAACATTGATACCGTCAATGACGTCATGTGCCAGTGGTCGAGTAGCAGCAATGGAAACCAAGAAACGGCACCAATTAAAAAAATAATAATAATAATTAGAGAAATAAATTCTACGTCTTCCAAACCTACCCAAATGATGAAGACAATGTGAAAAACAACTTTACAAAAATGTTTAGAAAGTTTCAAATGATTGTATAAAAATTCTGTTCTCGTGAGAAGCACTTAAAGCTTATAAGTGGAACCCGGTGCCATCGGTGCCATCTCTGGTGTAAAGTTGGCCAAAATTACCACCTGCTGTCCTGGTGAAGAAGCTCTGCCCAGTCCTTCTGATCAGCACTGTCCCTGCAGGCTTTTGGTGCCAGTAACACTAAGTGCACCCTGCTTAGCTTAGCATCTGGCCAGAGTCCCAAAAAAAATAAATAACCCTGTAATTACTTTATTATATGTAATAGCAGACCTCAATTAAATTGAAATAAATAGAAAACACATGGCTCTCTGCGGGATAATTCTAGGTTAATCACATTTAATAAAAGTCTGGGGTGCTTAAGGGGTGTTCTTGTATCGTCTACCCTCTATGCAGCACAGTGTTTTTCTGCCCATGGAGCCCATTCTCAAATATTTATTGTAATTTACATACATTCTGGCAAATTCTGTTCAGCATGGGGCCTCGAAAAAAATGTTTGTGAATATCTACAGTTAGCTCGTGGGTCATGCTCCTTGAACTGAGACTTTGTATTCTATCAGTGAATACTCACGATGGCCTTTGAAATTCTATTTTAGTCTGCATGTCTTTGTTTAATCATGTAGCTGTGCTATGATAAGCTGCGGTCAATTCGGTATTGTGAGGTGTGAAAAACAAATTGTGTGTACAGGGACTCTGGAAGTGTGCTCATCTTAGCTAGCAGTTATTTTGGGCAGCTGACAAAGGTAACGTCCAATCTGCCACTGTCACCTGAGTCAGTTGGCACGGTTTATATACAATCGAAAAATCAGCAATAAAAAAGTAAATAAAGTTGTACCTCTGCACCGTATTTGTTAATGAGGATGGGGAGAGCCAAACAAATGCAGTGTGACTCTGAACTCTCCAGGGAACTATGAAGTGACCAACGAGGACCTCCTTCACCCATCCAATCCTGCAATGCTAGGGACAATCTTCACACTAACTTGCTGCAAGTAAAACAGTAACAGACCTTGTGCAAAAAAATTTAATTAGGAAAGAAACAAAGTAAATGTTGAGCAAAAGACATTCAGGATGAACAAACAAGAAAATAATCACCTTCACGAAAACCAAAGAAGAAGATGGCACCTAGCAGGACAATGAAGAGATCAAGAAAATGCAGGCAAGCCACCTCTTTTGGACATCAACTACTACTGTGTCACACACTGGCATAAGCAGCAAGCAAAGCGCAGCAGACAGACCAGCTCCTGGCAAACGGTGCAGTGACGCAGACAAATGAAGCAGTTAACACTTCTAGTGGGCACATGTCCCTGTTCTCCTCAGATCACAGCAACACCCCGTGTTGTATTACGCACTAAGTTCAAATCTTTGATGTTTGCCTAGAGAGTAGTCCTTGGGTCAGCACCTGTGTATATGGAGACATTTGTGAGGTCCCATGCTCCTTCTCAATCACTCAGGTCTGCTAATGAATGGCTTCTGGTGATTCATTGACGTCAATGGGGAAGGAGAGACCAAACTAGTTTTGAGTGAAGTCTAATAGTGCAGCGGTCTTTTAAGTGTCTATAAAGACTGAGGAAACATCTACTAACTATGCTGGGCTGATTTTTATGGCCCAAAATGTGACTTGAACTGTGAGGCAATGGTGCTAACTACTGTGCCACCATGCCGTCCACACAGACAATGCCCTCCACCCTATCCTCAAACAAAAGGCGCAGGTACAATGATAACCGCACACAAAATACAAAAATGGCCACAAACTAGCAATAAGTAAAAAAATATATATCAAACAGCAGCCCTGGACAACAACGAAAAACAAGATCACAGTAGCACAGGAAAATACTCCAAGTCCGTTATTTGTATTTTTGGTGTCCGTGTTTGATTTGTGCCAGTGCTGTAGAGCAGCACCTTCATGTTTGAGCTTTGGCAGCTGATGTAAGAGTACTAGTGTGTATTGGCACAGCACAATCAAACCTCCTAGGAGGACAACCCCCTAGAACCCTACTGCTCTTAAAAGACATTGTATGTGTAGTGTAAATCTTATCATGAGGAAGAAGAAGAATCTAACACTACAGAGAGTACCAGCTGTTACTTTGTTCCACTCCAAGCACTGCTCGAGCTCTGTAATGTCATTGTGGCCTCATGGTGTGCTTAGTAAAAAAAAGTTGGCCTAAGCCAATCTCATGGCAAATTTTCAGTGAAATTTCACAGGTGCTGAGAAAACTGCTTTGACGGATTTTGGCCATCAACACTACTTATAAGGGCCCATTTATACTTCACGCTCAGAACGCGTACGTGTCCGCATCATGGCTGCCACGTGTTCTGAGCGTTCATTTGATGCGTCCTCTGAGCAGTTCCTCAGAAGTTAACACGACACGTACGCAAGGTGCAGTACCAGCAAAAAGTCGGAGGGCGCTGTGTGATAAAAGTCAGAACGTGACGTCAGAGTCTCTGTTTACTATCTACATGTGACAGAAAGCCTCTGTGGCGATCCTACGGGGATTGATGTGCGCGCTTCGATGATTGATGAATGGTTCGATGTGGTGAAGCAAAATGCCAACATACAGATGCATTCGTGGTGCTTCTCTATTCAAGCGTCGCATATTGCCGATCGTAATTACATGATTAATTTTAAAAGTCTCACATACCATCGTTTGTGCCATTTTTTTTTGCAACTTCACAACAGCAACATAATGTACAGCGCTGTATTTGAGCCACTGAGAAAAAACATTAAGGACATGGTGAAAACGTGTATTTTGTGATTAAAGTGGAAATTTCGGCTTTAATCTCGAAATGTCCACTTTAACCTTGTAGTTTACTTTATCATTAAAGCAGACCATCGTAAACATCATCCCAGTTTTTAATCGCTATGGCAAGCAGCAATAGATCACCACACAGAACACATTAAATGTATGATATTCCAACTCTCTGCACATTTACAATCTTTAGATTTATACTTGATATCACTTTCATGATGAAATGCATTAAAGTGTGTATGTTACATTTTACAGATAAATTGTTAATTTCGTTTAAATAATGAAAACTGTTAATAATTACACATATGGGGGTGACATGGTGGCGGAGTGGTAGCACTGCTGTCTCGCAGGGAGTCACGTCGCTGGTATTCCCTGCTTGGATTCTACACTGTGCCCCAGTTTCCTTCCAAACAATTGCAGATTTGGTGCCGCTAAAATGACACTAGTGTATGTGTGTGCTTGTATTCACCTTGCGATGAGCTGAGGCCTTGTCCAGGGATTGTTTCTCACTCGTGCCTAATGCTTGCTGGAATGGACACATCCCTGGATTGATGGATTTAATCATTAAACTTTTTTTCAGAGATATTGCGGTAAGGTGTCATCAGAATTTAATGGGTATTCTAGGCAATTCACAACACAGAGAAGCCGAACATGTTCTCACCGTGACAATATCTCGCACTGCCACCTGGTCGATTCCTCCAGATTTACGTAAAGTACGCGCGCAAGTATAAACACTACAACGCTTGCGTAGCAGGAGTGTCCACTGCAGCATGCGTTGCGTCGCGTCGCGTGAAGTATAAACCTGGCCTAAGACAGCAGCATGCAGCACTCGTTTTGCCAGTTTGTGGACACAAGCTAATGTTTGAGCATTTTAAAGAACTTCTAGTTCGGAATTCTTGTCTGCCCCTTGACTAAGATTTACATCTAATTTTTCTTCACTGTTCTGGTTTCTGAATTCTCTGTACAATTCTCTACTTAAGATTCTTGTACCAGATCCTGGGCTATGATTACTAAATCTTGTTTTAGCAGCTTTAACCTTGGCTAGTCATTTTTTTATGGTCCATCTTCTGAATCCAGCTCCATTCAGAATGACTGCTACCCTGTAAACATGACCAGAAGAAATTGAATCAAAACTAATAAAAAGGTCGGGAACAAAGTGAAACCAAAGCCCAAAGTGAGAACAGGATTCAAAGTCAAAAGAACAAAAAAAAAAAAGGGTAAAAATCGAGAGTATCAGGTGAGAGGAGTTTAAACAAGGTATGTTTTTATTTTGTTCTTTTAGAGTTTTAGTTTTTGCAGATCAGATAAGGAAATGAACTCAAAAGTCATCTTTTTATTATTATTATTATTTATTACTATTCATCAGTTAATCACAGGTCACTACCTCTGAGGCCACACCCCTAGAAATGTGCCAGTGGGATTCAAAATGGCAGTGCTTGAGGGCCCAGAATGGCATCAAAATATTGCAAAAACAAAACAAAGTCATACCATATATTCCACATAAAATTGAATCATAACAACATGTGAAGTCAGTACAGCCATCACCATAAACAACATGCTGGCTGGCATGAAAACAGAATCAGAAAATGGCAGTGACTTCTGGAAAACAATAAGCAAAGAAGTGTAGTAATAATTTCTTGTAAATAAAAATGTGCCACATTTAAAATTTTGAAAAACTAGGGGGTTCCGCCTCCTGCTCACTTCGCTCACCCACCCCTGAGTTTGGTTTACCAGATACAGTATACAATTTAAAGAGATTGTTATTTTCATGGGATTGTGACATATGCCTTATTTTCACTTTTACTTTAAAACTTTAGTAAAAACAATATTTGGAATTAACTTTTCCTCAAGATCACATTGAATTTTGGTTCCATGTTTGGGATTACATCATGACAACGCAATGTATAACTGCCTGTGAGTGAATATCGTTTCTTTCTCTCTAATAAATAAAATGACTTTTTCAAATGTTTGTCCATGCTCTTACTTCTTCGCTCTGTCATTGATGTGTCATCTAGAACGTACAAAATTATTGTCCAGATAAAATTTATAAGAGCTGGGAACGCAGGAAGTGTGTCTGCCAAAAGCATTCACACGACTGAGGTTAGATGACCGTAGTCTTGTTTGGAAATAGTTGTAAGTAGGGTGTGACTTGAAAGAATCTCATGTTAATAGTTTTCGTCTCACAGGACTTCATACCACGCCAAGGTTTTTGGAATCTTTTAATTCTCGATGGCAACTCGAATTAGATGATCTACAAGTCTCCAACTTAAAGTTTAAATCCAAACAATATATTCAATCTCTTTTCGCTATTCTGTTATTTCACCGAGTAATAATTTCCGTTTGTTTGCGCTAATGCGATCTTTCCTATCCTTTTTTTGAGACTTTTGAATTTTCATACTTCCATTATCTCTAACCTGCTCAGCATGTGTACCACGCCAACATTTTTGAATTCTTTACGATGTTCTACTTTGTCATCTACTCTTTGTCTTTTATTTCTGGCCCCAGGCGTGGTTAAATCTCTTGGCACAGAGACTGGTCTCGTGAGACATATGAGTGTCTCTCTGAGAAAATCATGTCTCGTCTCCTTCCAAGATTTTTTTTTATAATAGAGAGATGTAATTCATTGTGACCTGCAGGAGGTGCTGCTGAGCATCTTCCAACTCAGAATGACACCCTGGCCCAATAAAGTTTATACAAAATTAGGAGTTTATTACCAGGAGCTGAGGGTTCCAGAGGTGATCTAACAGAAGGAAAAAAAGACTGCGTTAAATAACAGAACTGTGTCCCTCTGGGTCTACTATTACTCAAAATCCCTTACTTATTTGCCTTACTCAAGACTTCTGGTCTTTGTTTCCTTATCATTGCCAGGTGAATTGTTGTCTTCTGTCCCAACTCTAAGCCCACCTGAATTCAGAGGTGGGGTCAGAGGTCCTTTGAAATTGTGACCCTGCCAAGGTGCCCTTGTGAGGCACCTGTAAATGACCAGGCACCCATAACTGTAGCAGGAGTACAGCAGTGGCTTCCTGCTGCTTCTGACAGGCCTGGGCAACTAAGGTTTGACTTTGTGAACTCCTCTGAAAGCCTTCAATGTCCTGTCTGGCGAGTGGTCTCCTTCAACCGCAGGACAACTCTTTGGCGTCCTGTCTGGGCAACAGTCTATACCAACTCTCAGACAGCTCCTTGGCATCCAGTCTAGGCAGCAATTCATGCCAACTCCTTGGCATTCTGTCCAGGCAGCAGTCCATGCTAAATCCTTACCGCCCTGCTGTCCTTCACACTATGCAAATTAAAACTTAGATTTATGACAAGCTCTGCTTGTTCTGCCAATCTGAGGAAAGGCAGACAAAAAGAAACAAAGGAGAAAAAACAAAGTTGAAAGCCAAAAGGTGGGTTAGATTGAAATATGCAAACCAAAAATGATCATCTTAAAGGCACCCAAGAAATCCACGCTCTCTTGGGAGATTTCAGGAATTACTACAGCATGCAGGGCCTTTTTTTTTTTTTTGAAAATCTACAAACTTGGACAAAAAGAGTGAAGCCGTTCCAGTGCTGGCCTGATGACAGTACTTCAGACTTTCAGATTCTAGCGCTGTTTTTGACTATAAAATGGCCAAAATGCTGGCGTCCACAAATGGACAAAATGGTGTTAAGGTTAAAACTGTGTGGCTTGAGCAGGGTGACAGCAGTTTTGAGAGAGAGAACGGACTCGGGAGATGGCAGGGGCCCTAACTGGGAAACATACATTTTAATAAACAAAGATCAGGATGTGTGGTTAGAATCATTGTCAACAATCAGAGCAGTTTAAGTTGTAAGCCAAAAATGAATCCTGTTAACAGAGGCAAAAAGAAAAAAAACATTAAATGTAATTCTTACTCAAAGAGCAGAACATGTTGTCATAACCGCTAACATGGAAACTAACATTAAGAAAGACACTAAAGGTTATTTGTTTGTGAATCAAAATCTTGGACGTCTAGATAGAGTACAAGGCTGACCTTCAAGCTTTCGCATGTCAAGTCTAGCAACTGCATAGCAACTATCAACAAAACTACCCCAGAATGGCAGCGACCATAAGAAAAACAAACAAGAGCTGTGGGAAAAGGTGAATCATCTTTAGTGCTGATTCACTGGGCATATTCTTCAACTCACATCCAATCCCACTCACGGTCACAAAAAAGAAACACTGACACTACTTTTATTGTTACTTTACTGAAATCGTCTTGATGCCATTTTGTGCATGTGGTACTCTTGGAAGGTGGCGGTACAGAAACATTTACATCTAAGATGCTTGATAAAACTTTAAAAAAACTTGTGAAATCTTAATTACTTATTCAATAAAGGGAAATATAGCCAGTTGGTTAACTTTTGCAACAACTTATTTTTGATCTTTCAACAACTGTAATTTTGTTTAGCCTCATGTGCTTCATTTTCTAGTTGATTTGTTTATTCTTTGTGGTGGAATGCTATTCTATCCTTCATGATAACAACGGATATTTTCAAATGGCTAGTTGTAGTCATTTATTCATTAATTTGTTCACATTAGACCTCAAAGCTACCTTTTTGGCAGGTGTTCAAATTCAGATGCAGTCAAATTGTCTTATAGTGCAGAAAGGGGGCATTTCCCCCTGATTGGTGGTCTTGTAAAAGATACCAAGTCCTGGTCTGAGGGGCTATTAAGAATGATAGTCCAGGATGGGAGGAAACAGACGCAGAGTCACTGTTCTTTGTGGCTTTGATCTTCTGGGCTCCTGAGAACTAAACAGGAGGTGGGTAAGTCATTGTGCCACTCCCAAAACCTTCCCCAGTGTACCCTGGAATCTTTTGCCATAACAGAGAGACGCAGCCTGCACATTTCACAGCACATTTCACAGCACAGGACATTGGCACCTGCAAGGAATGTAGGGAAGTCAGTGTTGAGGAGACGTGCAACCAGAATAAAGCCTTGTTGAACTTTGGAGGCAGTGCAGATGCCTGTTCGATGTTTCATGTTTGCCCTACCGTGCTAGACTGGGTTTGGAAAAACTGACGGATGTAGAATGTGGCTATCTGCTTTCTCTTTCGGATCTTCTTTTTCCACTGTGTCACTGTTGATTGTCTTCCAAAACAGCGGTAACAATATGAGTCTTAGAATCAAGAGGAACATTGTGAGGAAATGGTCACCCTCTAAAGTTCCTAGTCATTTCTGACACCCTCAGATACAATGAGATTTAGCCACTGCAGTTGTAAAATTGGCATGATGACCGACTAGAGGAAAGGTAACATCAAGTCCTGTAGTGTGACCCTAGCCTAGGAGTTCATATCTGGATGAGACATTGGAGCAACATAGCTTTTGTGAATTTTTAAGTTTATAGAGTCATGATTGTCATACAGTCATATGAAAAAGTTTGGGAAACCCTCTTAATTCTTTGGATTTTTGTTTATCATTGGCTGAGCTTTCAAAGTAGCAACTTCCTTTAATATATGACATAGGTTATGGAAACAGTAGTATTTCAGTAGTGACATTAAGTTTGTTGGATTAACAGAAAATATGCAATATGCATCATAACAAAATTAGACAGGTGCATAAATTTGGGCACCCCAACAGAGATATTACATCAATACTTAGTTGAGCCTCCTTTTGCGAATATAACAGCCTCTAGACGCCTCCTATAGCGTTTGATGAGTGTCTAGATTCTAGATGGAGGTATTTTTGACCATTCTTCCATACAAAATCTCTCCAGTTCAGTTAAATTTGATGGCTGCTGAGCAAGGACAGCCTGCTTCAAATCATCCCATAGATTTTTGATGATATTCAAGTCAGGGGACTGTGACGGCCATTCCAGAACATTGTACTTCTCCCTCTGCATGAATGCCTTTGTAGATTTCGAACTGTGTTTTGGGTCATTGTCTTGTTGGAATATCAAACCCCTACGTAACTTCAACTGTGTGACTGTTGCTTGAACATTATCCTGAAGAGTTTGTTGATATTAGATTGAATTTATCCAACCCTCGACATTAACAAGGGCCCCAGTCCCTGAACTAGTCACACAGCCCCATAGCACGATGGAACCTCCACCAAATTTGACAGTAGGTAGCAGGTGTTTTTCTTGGAATGCGGTGTTCTTTTTCCGCCATGCAAAGCGCTTTTTGTTATGACCAAATAACTCAATTTTTGTCTCATCATTCCAAAGCACTTTATTCCAAAATGAATCTGGCTTGTCTAAATGAGCATTTGCATACAACAAGTGACTCTGTTTGTGGCGTGAGTGCAGAAATGGCTTCTTTCTCATCACCCTACCATACAGATGTTCTTTGTGCAAATTGCGCTGAATTGTAGAACGATGTACAGATACACCATCTGCAGCAAGATGTTCTTGCAGGTCTTTGGAGGTGATCTGTGGGTTGTTTGTTCTCACAATCCTGCACATATGCCGCTCGTGTATTTTTCTTGGCCTGCCAGACCTGGTTTAACAGCAACTGTGCCTGTGGCCTTCCATTTCCTGATTACATTCCTTACAGTTGAAACTGACAGTTTAAACCTCTGAGATAGCTTTTTGTAGCCTTCCCCTAAACCAAGAGTTCCCAAAGTGGTCGATATCGACCCCCTGGGGTCGATTTGAACTTTCTAGGGGTCCATAGTTCCAATAAAAAAATTTGCAAAAATAGACCCCCTTACTTCTGCTATTTGTTTGTTACTTCAAAATATTTATGATTCCAATAGGTACCTAATTAAGAATTTTTTTTTTTATCACAGGGGCTGTCGAAATTATTTGTTGATAAATGTTTTTATTTCTTCAGATAATAATATGACTGAACCAAAAAAGAAATGCAGACAGTACAGCTTGGACTATTTTTGTTTAATTCTGTCTGAATATGTTGATTTTTTTCACATTTTGTACTTATCTTTGAATTTACATATTTATTTCATAAATGTCAAAAATGTAAAAAAACTCTGCTTGTACTTTTTTGCTTTAATTTTCGTTAGTGCAGGTTTCGATGTTAAATGTTCCACAAGATAATGCCATATTCCGTAGTCCTTTTATCTTTTTCAATCATTAATTACAAGTGGTTAAAATAAAAAGTTTGATATCTAGTGAAATATTTAAATTCGAGTACTGTACAAATTTATTTATTATATTTGAGTAAGTAAAGTAAATGACTAGGGGGTTGACGGTTTTAAAAGTTTTTGGTAAAGGGGTCTGCAGCCGAGAAAAGTTTGGGAACTCTTTTCCTAAACCATGAGACTGAACAATGTTTGTTTTCAGATCTTTTGAGAGTTGCTTTGAGGATCCCATGCTGTCACTCTTCAGAGGAGAGTCAAAGGGAAGCACAACTTGCAATTGACCACCTTAAATACCTTTATATCTCATGATTGGACACACCTGTCTATGAAGTTCAAGGCTTAACAAGCTAATCCAACCAATTTGGTGTTGCAAGTAATCAGTATTGAGCAGTCACATGCATTCAAATCAGCAAAATTACAAGGAGACCCAAATTTTTGCACAGCCAGTTTTTCATATTTGATTTAATTTCATACATCTAAATACTGCTTCACTAAAAATCTTTGTTCAGAAAACACCCCAGCGCTCAGATGTTCCTAGGAAATGAAAGACATACCACTGTTATCTTTTTTGTTGAAAGTAGAGTAAATTATGCAGGCTGAGGGGTTCCCAAACTTTTTCATATGACTGTATGTTCAGAGTATATTGAAATTCTTACTTTGATGTGCTGATCACACTGTAGCTAAACAAATGAGCTTGATGGACTCAATGGTAAGGTCAGCATAAGGTCATCATGAAGCATCGTAGTTTCTGAGATCATCATGCTGTGTTTGAATCAAGGCAGCCTTCTCAAAGAAATCCAACAGCCCAACCCACTGCCCTACTTTTTTAATTTCTTTTTTGTAGTGCATAATCTTTCATAAGGCTCCTTGACATTTTTATAAGTATGTCAGACAAAGTTTTCATCAAAATATATGGGTTAAGGGAGTTGTGAGAGGCTTTCTTTTTTAAATCACATAAATATTGGGTATCACTAATTCTTGTTGACACTTAGCTTACATTTTTTGGAATGCTTCATCATACAGATTAATTCATTTTTTTTTAATGAAAATTAGATTTTATTTCCTCTCATATACTGTAAGTATCCAGCAAGGAACTCGGAACACTGCCTTGGGTAATGAGGTAATGACAGCTCAGAGCCGCCCATATGTTCCTTCGCAACTGTTAACTCGATGATCTTTCTTAGTTTTCTTTCCAAATCTCTTGCTATTTTCTAGCTCTTTTAAATGCCAACTGGGAGAGAAGCCTGACTGTCACCAGTAAAGCAACAAGAACCTTACTGCTGCAGCAAGGAACTGATGATAGTAACATTTAACAATCCATCTGATTTCTTAACTTGTTTATTCCAGCAACCTGACCTCCATGACATTGGGAGCAAACGGATGTCAGTCCACTGCAGGGCAAAAGTCAGGCCAATGCAGAATAAACATTCAGACCTTGACTTGGAGACCACCGCCCCCACACTTGGGTTCCTTTTATCCAGTCAATTATCCATATATATATATATATATATATATATATATATATATATATATATATATATTGTGAACTTGGCTCCGAACACCAGCACTTTCCACAAAACACACGTTTATTATATACAAAAGTCCCACACAGCACACAGTGCCCCCAGCACCAATCACCCTCTCCACGGGTCTCGCTTCTGAAAGTACGTGGGCCGCCTTTCCTCTCCTCATGGGAGCTGCATCCTGCTCTCACTCCCGACTCTAGCTCTCTGATTGTAGGGAGGCGGCCCCTTTTATTCCCACCTGGATGTGCTCCAGGTGCCTGATGACACTCTTCCAGCAGCACTTCCTGGTGTGGCAGAAGTGCTGCCCTTGCACCTGGAAGCACTCCTGGTGTCCCTGGAAGGATCTTCCTCCACCTTCCCAGGTGTGGTGGAAGTGCATGTTTCTCGGGCTTCATGAGGCTTGGGGAGCCCCCTGACGGGGGCTAGGCAAGTGGACTTGATGAAAGATGATTGAAAAATGGGTCAAAAAACCAAAGCATTTGACAAAATACAATAGAGAAACGGTGATATATATACAAAATGGCAAATGGATGTGATATGGCAGGAAATGATGTGAAAACTGTAGGACGGAAGTGACGTCATCATGGAGGAACTGGATGTCACGTCATCATGGATGGATCGGTAGTGCCATCATCACAAGGCACCGGAAGTGACTTAATCAGTAGGGGACCGGAAAAGTGACGTGGAGTCGGAAGCGGAAATGATGTTGGACGCCCATTTTGAAAACCAAGAAATGGTGGCGGTAAGTAAATGGGATTGTTATTTTTCTTCTTTGGGTCTGGTGAAAGAGAAAGAGGCATTAATACTCTAAGTCAACTTTTCATCTCGCGATAGATCACTCACCTTAGGGCTTGTTGGCTGCACGTGTATGAAATATATATATATATATATATATATATACTGTATATACATACACTGTATGTACAGTGGCGTGCAAAAGTATTTAATGTCTGAAAGTCATCATAATTTTCATGACAAAAGATTTGTACACTTATTGATTCATGCAGTATTTTTATTTGAACTATTTTGCTGTAACAACTGTGAATACCAGGGGGCGCTACAGCTCCCAAACCCAACACAAGCTGACATGAACACAAGATCAGCACCATACACAAGTTTTTAGTCAGGTGTGGGAAACTCTTCCCAAACGTTTTCCACCTGCAATGCACAGTACATTGAATAAGCACAATAATAAAGCACACAGCATTTTGTCTTTGCCTTCTTTTCTCTGCCTCCCCTCTTCCTCTGTCCACCTCCAGTCCTCCTCCACCTCCTGACTCTGGCTCGTCCACCTGAGGCAGGCAGCTCCTTTTATCTTCCACTCGGCAGTATTTCCAGTCTACTGTACATGTGGTCTGAAAACGCTTCCAGGGGAGATGGCCATCCCTTACACAATGAATTTATAAAGTCAAAATAAACCATTTTATGTTGATGTTTTTAATGAAACCACTGTATATGAAAACATGCTCCCTAGGTGTTTATGTAGAAAAGTCCTATATAGCAAAAATGGTGTTTATGAAGTTTGTTATATATGTGCTTGTGTGCTAGCAGAAACTGAAAATAAATAATATTCTTATAAAATTAACAACAGGAGAAATACTTAACAAGTAGGGGACCCAAAAATTCCCGAAATTGGTCAGGAGCACAGGAGTAGGGTATAGTTTTTGAAGATACTTGCTAGGTATCATGTGCCTACAGTCTGGTTAATCAGTCTGCCGAGTAGCATTGTGCTGAGTTGATCAAGTGCATATTTTCTGACGGTTATTCAACAGCAGTACAGGTGACTTTCAGTGATTTTTTTAATAGTTTAAGCCATAATGAAAGATTTTCAAGAAGCAATGATGGTCACGTTTTTTCAACATTGATTGACTTGTTCATAAAGAGTTTGTTCCCTGTGGATAGACTGTTAATCAGTAGCATTACATCAGACTGCTGGGGCATCTATGGGAAGGCATCAGGAAAAAACGTCTGGAGCGGTTATGGTCCTAAAACTGGACAACCACAGCTGCACACACCATGTTGTCAGTCAAGGGGTTTTTGACAAAAAACACTGTGCTAGTTGCTTTGTACTCCCCAAGAGACAGAAGCATCTCTTGAGTAAAAGGCATATGACTGCCTACTTGGACTTTGAGAGCAGAAGAAAAAAGATTCTCTAGTTTGATGAGGTTAAAATTGAACTCTGTGGGCAGAACTCCTAGTACTATGTCTGGAAAAGACTACCTGCCTAATATCATCACTACAGTGAAGAATGGTGGTGGTAGCATCAGGCTATAAGGGTGCAGGGGCAGGGGGACTAATCAGAATTGAGGGAAGGATGAACACAGCCAAATACTCGGGGGTCCTTGAAGAAAACCTGCTCCAGAGCAGACACAATCTCATTGACTGGGGTGATAGTTCACGTTTCAGCATAACCATGACCTGAAGCATAAAGCCAAGAAAACACTGGGGTAGCTTCTGGCCAAGTCTCTAAGTGGCCTTGAGTGGCCCAGCCAAAACCCAGACTTGAACTCCACAGAATATGTGTGTAAAGACCCGAAGATGGCTGTTTACAGACACACCCCATCCAGTCTAATGGAACTTGTTAGGATCTGACAGGAGGAATGGGACAGACCACCCATATCTAGGTGTGCAAAGCTTAAGACTGGAATTGCTCAGAAAGGGGCTCCCTTCAAGGTACTGAATCAACACCCTGAATACTTCTCTGGATGAGAGATTTCTGTTTTTAATTTTTAATACATCTTTTTAAAAACATAATTTCTCTTTGTTTTTATGGGTTATTAGGTGTCAATTGATGGGGAAAAATGGATAACTCATCCATTTAAAATTAAATCTACAATACAATAAACAAAGTGAGCAGAAAGTGAAGGGGTGTGAATATTTTCTGAATCCACTGTATATAAAATTGCATCATGCTATTCTTACAGTTATTCACAACAAATCTCTCTATAATATAAAAAAATCCTGGGACGAGATGTGACTTTTACAGAGAGATACTTTCACGTCCTGCGATAGGAATTTTTGTGCCAAGAGATTTAACCACGCCTGGGGCCGGAAATAAAAGACAAAGAGTAGATGGCAAAGTAGAACGTTGTAAAGAATTCAAAAACATTAGCTCGATACACATGCAGAGCAGGATAGAGATAATGGAAGAACGAAAATTCAAAAGTCTCAAAAAAAGTATAGTAAAGATCGCATTAGTGCAAACAAATGGAAATTATTACTCGGTGAAATAACAGAACAGTGAAAGAGATTGAATATATTGTTCAGATTTAAACTTTAAGTCGGAGACTTGTAGATCATCTAATTTGTGTTGCCATCAGTGAAAAGTATTGTTTCTTCCCAATGAAGAGGCGTATCCGCGAGAATTAAAAGATTTGTTGTTTGGTGAAAGTGAAATCCACATATGTGAGCGGCAGAGACGTGGAGTGACTGGTGCATAGCGCAGATTGGGGGGTTGGTGAGCGAAGCGAGCAGGGGGCAAAGCCAATTGTCATTTTAAATTTTCTAAGACTTTTTAGTTAGAACTGATGATTCCAGTACTTTTGTTTTAACTTTTTTGCTCAAACTTTTTGACTTTTTGGGTTTTTGTCTAGTTTAATCAATTGTGAGTTTGGTTTCTTCCACAGTTTTGATCTTTGTTTCTCTGATAGTGACTCTGCTGTCTCCCTTTTCACCAATTCACCTCCTGGTCTCCTCATCTTTTTTTCCCAGTGATGGACAATAAGCTCTCAATGATGTTTTACAGGAGTGACTTAACTGATCACAAGCCTGGTAATCCTAGCTGTGAAGGTGTTGTCTGAGATTATAACAACGATCACCCTGTAGCCCTCGTGCACAGCTCTGTTCTATCTGAAGGAATACACATTGACTTCCATATTGTATAAAGTAATGGCGTTAAGGCATCTTTGGCACTGCGTACCATTCTACAAGTTTATGAATGACCTTTCTTAGAATGTTCCTTAAAATCCTGTATGTGCCCTGCTGTTTGTTAGGATCATCTTTGAAAAATGAAAGGTAAAGGTGCCTAAGGTGAATATTTTAAGGAAGTGTTTGACCAGGACATGAGTAACCAAAGTAGACAGGCAAACCTTTTTTTTTTTACTCTGGTTTAGTGTTAACCAGCAACCAGTGAAATTCACAAAAGTGCTTTTGTAGCAAATTTGTTGCTTTTGCTGGTACCTTTGTTCTCCATCTTAGACAAACTTTTTTCCCCAGTGCTTTATTGATGCTTTGCAAGCCCAGCATGACATCAGAGGGCTGTAGAAGCCTTGTTGGATGGGGATGCCACTACCTGTTCTGCATTACCTACCTGATTTGCATCACATATACTCAGAACTTTCACACATGCATGCTGTAAGTATACTCCACCTCACAATTCATGGTGCTGTCTGATCTGCTTCACACATGCATAAATAATTTATGGTGTATACACGTATGCATGATGTCACCACCTGATTGGTACTCCAGCCTGATTTGTAGCCCACATTAAAAAAAAACAAAAAACCCAGCATTTTCATTTAATGGGAATATCATGTATTCTGCATAGATTCCTTGTGTGTTGTGTCCTCACTGATCCTCGCTATGTAGCACAGTTTGGGTAGTGACAGCCCCCGAGTATATAATCCTGATCCCTCACATCTGCTTTAGTTTTGAACTTTATTTCTTATTGTGGTTGTCACATCTGCCTTGAGTGCACCACAGCCTGCCCAGTTGCTAGGATAACCGTTCCTGTCATTAGGGGGCATGGCGCCAAGGTTTGTCACCTGTTGGAAACTGCAGCAGTGGGTTTAAATAACCACCCACTTCATCATGTCTTTATCGGAGCCGTGAGTAGCAAAAAGCTTTGGAAGTATATTAGACACATAGAAAAAAAAAATAGGGACACAGAAAAGAATAAAAAACAGGTCTATTTCATAAGAAAAGTCCAAATTTCAACTTTAATTTTGTAGTTTATTTTATGATTAAAGTTGAAATTCCAAAATATAATGTGATCACATAATCTGTAACTTTGCAGAAGCGGAAGCAAACGTGTTGTACACACACGAATGTGACACCACATACATGTCTGTCTAGGGATGATCTTAAACAATTGAAGATGGGTTTTTGGGTTCAAGATATATAAAAACTAAACTTGGCGTAAAGCCTCACACCATACATATGCAAGTTTCTGCTCAGTTTTGCAATCTGGTGGCACCCAGCATCGAAGCAGTGCTACTGTTTCTGTGCGGTCTCCCTTTGTTCATATTCGCATCAATGACAAGGGATTTATCAAATACACTGAAATTAATTGCATATTGTTTAAAAATTTAATTCACTTGATTTTAAATCATTCTGTAACAATATAAAGGTGCATGGAATAGCCAAACTATTCCAACTACCATAAATGCTTTAGTGTTGTTAGAAGACATCGCAAATGGAAGAATTAGATGAGAGTGCTTATTTAGAGATGATGACAACTGGTTTCTAAGTCAATTTTGATTTCCAAGAGCCATCCTCTTGGAGCTGTGTGCTGAACTGGGGCCGGCTTTACAAAAGCAGACTTTGAGGAATTGTGCAGGAGTTACCTGCTTCTTTGCAAGTCCTGTCCACTCTCAGGTTTTTAGCCACAGAAGCTTTTCAATGTGAACTTGCTGACTGATCAGGTATTTCACAAACATCACTGAGTTGCACCATGCCAGCTGTACAGGATGGTATTATCTGCTTGTCATTCATTTAGATAAGATTTCCTTACACTGTGGTTGAATTGCAAAACATTAAAGTGCAATCTGCAGCAACTTCCGGTTTTCCAAATGTAATCGGAATGATCAACTGCACGCACATTACTATTACAACGGCATTGGACAAGTTACATCAGCCAGAGGAGAATCACCAAAAGAAAGAGCTGACATTACATCATATCTAGTTGGGAAATCTATAAAAATGGCAGCTCCGCACAGTCACAGGTACTTTTACCAACTAGTGCTGCAAAAGGCAAGCTGTCCTTTTAAAGATAGCGAGTCATCTAAAGAGCAGAGAATCAATCTGTTTTAGCGCTTGGCTCAACTCTACACTAAAAAGGCACCTTCAGTGAATGAATTTGCTGATGTAAATAGAAAGCATTTCCACTCTATTAATGTGCTGCTCTATAGTGCACAGAAAGTGTGTCACAGTGTGCAAGCATGAAGCGTGCTGACTAATGTGGCACACAATCATGGCTCGCCCATACCTGAAGAGATACAGTATGATGAACCTGACCCTGACCCACCAAATGATCAGCCAAACCAGACAGCGTTACAACTTCATTTGAATGTAATTAGCAGAATGTTAAAACAGGTAATCAGATGCAGTATTTATTTTTTAACCAATTCATTAATCTGTTGTCAATATCACATAGTACAGCTCTTATATTCCTTAGTTCATGGGCCACATCTCTTACAGCAACCACTATTGCATTTTGTGACTCCTGAACAGTGTCTGTCAGCACACAGCCAGATGGTCGCCCAGCAATTTACAAGGCAGAGGTGTGTGTGCAGTCAACACCTGAAGATCACTGCCTGGAGGTCAGCATTTGTAAAATTGTCTGAAACAGAAGAAATACACAGTGAAATATGATTCGCCTTTTCACATTGACTTTGATACCTAACTACTTGTTTTTTATTTCTGGCACTGTGCGACTTTCTGCACTTTAACGTTCAAGTGTCTCCGCCATGCTGTATCACACCATCAACTTCCTTTTGCTGCTTATACCATTGCTTACGCCAACAAATAGTAAGTTTATTTCTTACCTCCACTCAGCATTTGCTGTAATTCTTCTTGTTTCCATGTGCTTTTGACATTTTCTTTAGCACAAACACTGAATGGAAGGGTCTATTTATATTGATTTGCATATTCAAACATGCAAAATTCTGGGAGGAGTCTGGGTAGGGTTGTAGACGTGTGCATGTGTGTAAAATTTCATGTTCATTGGGATTAATAAAGGGGATGTGCGTGGAACTTGACATACGCATGGTTTCATGCATCTGGATTTTTTTGTGCATATGCAGATTTCCAGCTTTGTCTGTATGCCATGTTTTAGTGTGAATTCTGCATACAGTGTTATACACGAGCCCCCAGGTGTTCTCTGTCTGGGATTTGCATGTTTTCCTCTTTTCTTCAGGGTGCTCCAGTTTCCTTCCAAAAACATGCAGGTTAGGTGATTTGGTGATGCTAAATTGGCACTGGTGTGTGTGTGTGTGGTGTGGATATTTACTCTGTGATGAGCCCACTGAGTTTTCATTCCCGCTAATCCAGAGACAATGTCGTGAGGAAGCCGGAGCCCATCCCAGCTACCATCAGGTGTAAGGCAGGACCAATCCCTGGACTTACTCTTTGGCATCATTGTTTTGGTATTTATTGATTTCTCAGTTTTCCTGGTTTGCCCTTTCAAAATCTTGTCGGTTTACCAACACAACAGTATTCATAGGCACAGAGAGAGAGATAAAGGACTCAGAGTATTGTGGACATGGAGTAAATTTTTATATCAGGGAGTCACAGCTCAGGTCACATTTTCCACCATAGTAATTGGTCCAGCATAGTTGACAAATGCTTCTCTAGCCCTCAGGGACACTTAAAAGACCACTGCACCATTATAATCCACTCCAAACTAGTTCAGTCTCTCCTTATGCATTGACTTCAAAGCACATTGCAGAGTTCAACAAAGTGCCTGTAATTTTGCAAATTCAGAGGAGTTCGCTCATCAGTACCCATAACCAAAATCTGCAGTGTTTAAGTGCACAACATATCTTCTCCCAATCCTTTTTCAGTAAAATCTTCTTCATTTCTTTTGCAGAAAATCACCCTGATTTGGATGCTATTTTTATGGAGGGAGAATTTGAAGCTGTGGCAGCAGCAATTTAACAAGATTTGCAAAATTTGAAAGTTTTACCTTATAATCTTTTGCCAAAAAAGCTTCAGTGACAGGCCGACATTTCATTGTTTCTTTTTCAATATAAATGAAATTAGTGGATATAGTCTTAACTTTAGGGTCCAATTTAGGGTCAGGTCTGTCCTGGCACAAAGCAGGAAAAAGGCTGTGGACAGGTGAGTGTTATCATGTGTAGAACATGAAATCAACATGGAATCATCCCAGCATGCAGTCTTATGTTTGCATGTCCTTTCATTTTTCATTGACGTAACTGCCTTTAAACATGTAGCAGGTTAGTCTACATTGACCCCTTTGCTATAGTTTTAAGCCTACAGTATTTTGGGGTCATATAGTATGTGGTGTTCTGCCTAAAAGACAATGAGGGGACTCTTTTTGTGTAAAGGACTGGGAGAAAGCCATAAACCAGAGATGAACAAGGATCGAAAAGCAGGAATCAAACTGATTTTTAGTCAGAACAAAGGTGAAAGAAAAGTTGTATTTGAGAGTCCAGAAAAATAAGGTTAAACCATGAAAGCAGTAAAGAAACACAAGATATATTCAATCTTGGATACAACATAAAGGCCACATTGATATTTATATGGTCACGTCAATGATATTACACACTGCCGTATCCTGGTGAACGGACCTATTGCCGTGGCAACCATATGGCAATGTCCACAAGATAAACAAAATGGTAACACAGCATAACGGTAAAAATGTTAAACTTTCTCAGGAGGACATGGATCACAATTTAAATGTAAAAAACAAATTCCTTAGGTTTTAAAACCCCATAAGTGATGTGTCAAATTGACCTAAATATTTCTAGGAGGCGCTAAAAAACATTAAATAAAGAAACCAATCCCAGCATGGGAAGGATGCAATGCAGTAGCCCTCCGCTTACATATATGTTATCAATCTTTATGTCCACTCCTGTACCCAGATGTCTAATAGTGTCTCATAGCTAGTCACAGGAGGTCCCTGCAGCAAAGAGCGCAAAGCAGCAGTGCGGCATTAGATAGCAGAAAGGATTGTAGGCATGAAAGTGCACTCCATTAAGGACCTGTAGACATCACGGCTTGAGAAATGGGCAGGAAGTCTAATCAAAGAGCATACCCACTCAAGTCACCATGTTTTTCAGTTACTGCCATCACTGAAATGGTACCACTAAAAGCAAGAAGCACTCAGCACATCAATGGTGTTCTTCCTTGTTGCTGCTACGCTGGATACACACTTGTCTCTGACTGATTTCCAAACACCTCCTACCAACCTAAAAGTTGCTGAATTGATAAAGACTTTCCATATATATTGCTAGGCATGATCGGAGTTCTGCATTGTTAAATTGTGTTAATATATTTGTGCATTTGCAAATTATATTGTTATTCACAATCTTTATATATAATCTTCATTTGGATCTTGATCTTTGTTTGTCCACGAATTCACTGCCTTGTGTGGTGTTCCTGCTGTGTTCAGTAGAGGGCAGTAGTGATGGAGGAGGAGAGGAAGTGAGGGGGAGGATCATTGGATGAGGTTGGAGTGTGGTGATTAAAGAGGATTGAACTAAAGGAGACTATGTGCTGTTTGTACTGGCTGAATACACAACACATTGGTTGTTACTTTTGTTTACAAACACTGTCGATAGCACTCTTTGTGTTTAGATCTGGCGTTGACACCTGCTTCGTTGTCGAGACTGTGGTTTTTTGTGTTTCTATCGACCATCGTTGGCAGCACTTCGTCCAAATCGAATGTTCACCCACTTATTGGAGTCGGCAGTCAGAGTATATAAGTCGGGCACACTTCTGTGATTTTCCATCAGTCGGCGTTTGGAGTTGAAGAAAGAAGCATTGGTTCTTCCTTATTCTTTGGATTGCCACAAAGCAACCTGCAAGATTGGAGAAAGGTTGAGAAGAGATCGTGAGAGGAAACGACAGCGTCATGAAAACGAGACGGACTGTGAACGGAGAGAAGCAGAAATGCTCCTCCACCACCACATAATTACTATTCGGACAGTGATTCTGAGTAGGCCGTTCCTATCGAATTAATGTCCAAGGGTTTTGTTTTGTAATTTTCATAATGCTGTGCGACGAAGGGCCCAGTTCACGACTGGCAGCCGCGTTTAAACAGGGAGCCCTTTACAGACAATTTTAACACGCGCAACGTAGTTGGGCGCACATGGCTAGTTACTGTATACAGTATAATGTTGTGATGATGTCATGTATTGTGTACTCTGCTGTTAATTGTATTTACTTTGTTACGTAGCTCTAACATCAATGGAAATTCCTGCCAACTTAGATTCACACATCAAACTAACCCTCGTATAAACTAATTGAGACACAGGGAAACCATGCATACTCCACACAGATGGCGAGTAGCAGAGCAGGGCCATGAGGAGCCATCTGTCCTCTTATCAGAAGCAGGTACAAGCTGAGAAAAAGCCCCAGGTGGAATTCCAGTCCCGTAGACATGACCAGACCAGGGCATAGGCAATGTAAGCAGTGAATCTGTGGCCTCATCGGTGACCATCCACTTTGATGGTGGAAAACAACCAGATAGGTCCAACCACGCCATACCAGAACTGGAGATGATGGAGTTGACCAAACCAGTCTCCTGAAGATCTGAGTTAGTAGTGCTGATCACTGCATAATCACTGCACCACTATGCTGCTCAGATATGCTGTAACAGTTTACAGGACAAAGTGACTTTCTTATCATTGTTCTGACTAAAAAAATCAGTCACACTAGAAAAGAAATTCAGTGAGAGTCAGGAGAAAGATCAGAGTCAAAAAGCAAGCAGAGTCAGAAAGAGAGGCATCAAAATTCAAATAGTAAACCAAAAATCAGAGTCAAAAGGTAGAGCGTTATTTAAATAACCAGTAATCAGAAAAATCAAGAAAATTAGTCGCTAGGTTTTGTCCAATCTTAGATTCAAGACACTGTTTTTGAACACTCTTGCTAGAGGCACATCAATGACATCACAACTGGTGCAGCCCTGATGCATTTTGGGAGAATTCCAATGGAAACGGGTGACACCAAAGCTGCAAAACTGTGGCGCCAACAGTCAAAGCAAAATCGCACAGTAAAATATGGTAAAAAAAAAAAATGTACTTCAAAATGGAACCTCTAAGGTACGGCACATTCTGACTGCAGAGTTGAATTTCTTGGATACTAAAACCTCTAAAATTACACCAAGTAGAATGTTTTAGATAAAGCCAAGAAAACTGAAAAAGAAATCAAATGATAAAAATTTTCCTACAGAGCAGGGGAGTGAAAACAGCAGCCTTGAGGTTTACAGTCCACCTGCTTAGCTGTTACGCCACTCTGCCTGACAAATGGCCACAGAGTGACATACATTTGATTCAGAGGGTTTCAGAATGAAGAATTCTAATATTTCCTACATTCTGCTATCCCCTTCACCGTGATGCAAGGCATCTTGAATGTCATTAGCCAGAATCCTTTATACCTCTTTACACCTCTAACATTTGAGCCATTGAGGTCACGCACTCAATGCACGTGTGGTGCTGAATATCCAAAACATTTCACACCATAGCGTTTAGGAAATGTGTGAGAATGAACCGGTCTGCCAGCGCACTCCCCAGACTCTCTGAGTTGGGGCGGAGAAACAAAAAGCTCAGTGACTTGCCAGATGTGCACACATCCTTGGGGTCACCAGAGGAAAGCTGTGAACACCACCATGTCATTTTGCTTTCTTGCTCAGTTGTTCCCAAGTGTTAGTGTCAGTGATGACCCTTGTCTTTCACCAGAGGTTTAAGCAGCACCAGAATGATACAGCGAGCAGCGGGATTGAGAACTAGTGGAATGGTAAATGAGTTCTGTATATAAAGATAGTCAAACTTTAAAAACAGTTTAAAATATACTTTTGTGACAGGTGAAAAATTAAAAAGTGTTCCTTAAAAAACGTAAATCAAGTTCCTTTCATCATTCCGCACACACTTCGAGCTTTCAGTGAAGAATATTTTCAAGGGCTTCCAAATCAAAATAAACACAGTCCTTCCTCCATATTGCCACTTTTTCTGGTGAATAAGAAGATCAGGGAGTAACACGATTCCTTCCTCTCTAACAGAGGACTAGCAGTCCACGTTGTAAAACTTTACACAAGCACTGTGTATCTCCAGATCTTACCCTGTGAGCTCACCCAGCTCGAGTACTAAATCCTACACACCTCATCTAGTACTCCAACCAGTATGTCAGCCAGTACTATTCGCTCACATGAATCACCTGCAGCAGTTAACTTTCAGAGTCTGGTCATTCAGTCTCATCTCCTCATTTCTGCGCTGCACTGATCTTATGTCTTATCAAACACAGATTATCAACAGTAAGATCAAAGACCACTGATCCCTGCTGTCCATGCAACCAAGTCTTTTGTGTGGTTGGGGTGCATCCCATCACCAGGATGAGCTCTGCTCACACTGTTCAGTAGTAGTTTCTGCATGGCTGACTAAAGGAGCTCTTCATTTCACTCACACTGCAAGGAGACCACATCTGATTTCAATATTGTGGTTTCACAGCGGACCACTGGCACTTAGCACAGTGCACATCTTCAAACTGTGATGTTTCGTGGTGTGAATCCACAGAAGTTCATTTGGTGGCGAGGATGGGATTTGCACTGTTGGAGTGTAGTGGCAACATTGTGTAGAAAGGTGGGTGCTGACAGACAAAGTATCAGATAATGTCACAAGGGAAGACCTCTGCTCACAGCATTCAGAAATCGGTCTCTGCGTGCCTGACTAAGGGCATTTCTCCTATTAGCTCACAGTTCTGACCTAGACATCACAGGTTCACAGCTGACCACCGGCAGTTCACCACTATGTGAATCTTTTAACTGAGCTGCTTTGTGATGTGAGTCCACAGCAGCGCAGTCCCTTAATGGAGTCTGTGTTCTGGCATTTTATCCTACCTTATTAGGTCATTGTATAATTAGAAACTGTCAGATTAGCTTGACCAAAGTATCATTTTTGTTAAAAGAGAAGTTTTATATTTGATAATGATATACTGTGTAAAACACAAAAAACATGTCATTTTTATTTTGAGAAATTTCATTGTTTGTCAAGTTGTGTCAAATTGGCATATATCAGTGTTGTTGCACATGCACAAAAATTGGCAGCATACATGCATAGACATTTATGTCCTCCATTCACATGCTATGGGGGTTCTCGAAGTTCCCACTTGTGATGTCACACCCCCTCATTTGAATTTCTGGTCAGAATTTTAGGAGCACAATGAGGTTGGTGGTGATTGGCTATTTTACCTGCACAAAAAGCATTTCAAGACAAGATGTAACATTTTATGTGAAGGTTAAAGTCAGCTAAGCAAATTAAAAGGGCATTGTTTCAATCTGTATACAATGTGACCATAAAAATACCATTTATTGCTGACCGGGTGGTTGTTTTTATTTTAAATCAATGACTAAGATACTGTATATAGTTGGAAAATGCACACAGAATTGTTTTCTCTGAATTGTGTCACTAGAAGCTCCCATTTCATGTGAAATTCCCAACTAGGAAACTCCCATTTCTTCTTTGTCTGATAGCACATGAACACAGCACCCTTGTCACATGACTACTCCATAGTTACCTCAACCATCACATGTGTGTGCTCATCGGGTCACTGGGATTGCAAGCAGCCTCTGCACACCGGGAGTGGATACAAGGCACTCAAACAACAACCACCGGTGTATCTTTACTCTTCACCTGAAGAAGTTTCTTAAAGTTTGCTTTTCTTGTATTATAGTAGCACATTAAAAACATTCACTCCTTCCTTTGTTCTAATAATTTAATTACTTGAGAGCTCCCTGCTCATCTGATAAGATGTGAATCTCTTACAAGTTGTGTAGTTACAATGACGCCCCTCTTCCATGGCAGTGCTGAAGGCACAGTAGGCTCCATGCAGAGTAGGGCTGGGAGATGCAACATCACTACATCCCAGCAGGCATCGTGCAGTGTGTCTAAGATCAGTCTATGAAAGGCATCTCAACTAGGGTTCAAATTCATGTTTTATGTCTTTTTTGTTCATTTTTGATTCTTGGATTTATTATATTTATGTGCATTATTCTTTGTGTTTGATATATTTTATGTATGCATGCTTCTCGTGTTATGTCTCATATGTGTTTTGTGGGTGGTCCACCAAAAGGCTGGGCCACCTACCAATCACTTCCAGCAGCTACCTGCCCTATAAATCCAGAGAATCTCCCACAGTTTCTCGTACTTGGTTTCAAATGTGCTAAGGAGCTGTTGCTTTATTGTGTTTTTTTTTTTTGCTGTGCATATCTGTTTACTGGATTTATGAACCTGTGCTCTGTTTTCTTGATTTTCTCCTGTCCCGGAGTGGTAGTGCTTACCTTTGATGAACCAGGAAGGTGATCCTCTGACATGTATGCATGACAACAGTAAGTATTATAACTATGTGTTATAATACGTCTGTGTGTACCAACATCTTCTGAACCGTCAGGTAAGAAATTAAAGGAATCGGTAAATCAGTTCTAAAAACCTCTCACACATTTCCTTCGACATGCCCTACCACTGTGGCAACACCATAGCATATTTGTAAAATGAATTTCCACAGACATCCCCAGTATATTGTACCTTGCTAGAGATGGCCTCTGCTCTAGGAATGAGCTACAAACCAAATACAAAAAGACACAACAGGCCAATGTGTCAGCTGTAATGTCTGCTTACAGCTTCTCTTCAGCACCTTGTTCTCAGTTTCACATTATGCAGCTCAGCCATTGCGGTTCATTGGGGTGCTCCTCATCACAGATTTCAACACCACTTCTAGCGATTTCCTGCTGTTGTGCGTATGCAAGCATGATTTTATAACTATACTTTTATCTAGTTTTTCATTCTTTTTTCATTTGTGGTAAAAGGGATTTCTGGTGTAGCCATAAAAAATGGTATGTTTTGTCTACCCACATGCTGTTAAAGAAAGTTTGGAATTGGAGGGTTTATCGTGCTTTAAGCTGCGCTGACAGTAAATGACAATTCTTAGCCTTCCCTTCAATTTAAAATCGTTATTAATCTACGTAGATGCCACACATGTGCAGTCCCCCGGGAGACTGTGAGGGGAGTACTAACAACCCTTGGCTGGGAAAGTCAGACTCTGCGTAAGCCACAACTCAGTTTAATTTATTTTTATACAGCACACTCCCCATTGGACAGGCTTGAAGCACTGAACACATAAAATCCATCCATCCCCTCTCTGAAACCTCAAAATATGCTGAAATGCAGCCGGAGTCTACCCAAGCGGCACTGGGGCCAAGGCAGCAATTGTTCAGTTTCACAGCAAAGAGAAAAATTAAAGTTGGAATGCATACTGGGAGATATTTGGAGATGAGAGGTATAAAGGAGGCGTTAAACTCATGCTTCAAAAAATCAGGCTAGTATATATTATTCTTTTTAGACCAAAAATCTAATGACTAAACCAAAACATTAATACTAAGACACTGGAATGGGGCCAAGCCAAAAAAATGGAGATGTTTAACAAAAATAAACGATGGGTTTCTGTGAAATTACCCAAATACTAAATAAAGTCTTAAATAGGTGGGGGAGCCAATGACACAAAATGCCATGTTACCATCAACGGGCATAATGTAAGAAAACAACATGGCTGTGGCCAGAAGAAATCAATACAATATGGCAGCGGGAACAGTGACCACTCAGACAAAGTGGCAGTGTTAACATCAGTTAACATTAGTAACATCACCGTTATACAGTGCATCCGGAAAGTATTCACAGCGCATCACTTTTTACACATTTTGTTATGTTACAGCCTTATTCCAAAATGGATTAAATTCTTTTTTTCCTCAGAATTCTACACACAACACCCCATAATGACAACGTGAAAAAAGTTTACTTGAGATTTTTGCAAATTTATTAAAAATAAACAAATGGAGAAAGCACTTGAACATAAGTATTCACAGCCTTTGCCATGAAGCTCAAAATTGAGCTCAGGTGCGTTCTGTTTCCCCTGATCATCCTTGAGATGTTTCTGCAGCTTAATTGGAGTCCACCTGTGGTAAATTCAGTTGATTGGACATGATTTGGAAAGGCACACTCCTGTCTATATAAGGTCCCACAGTTGACAGTTCATGTCCGAGCACAAACCAAGCATGACGTCAAAGGAATTGACTGTAGACCTCCGAGACAGGATTGTCTCGAGGCACAAATCTGGGGAAGGTTATAGAAAAATTTCTGCTGCTTTGAAGGTCCCAATGAGCACAGTGGCCTCCATCATCCGTAAGTGGAAGAAGTTCGAAACCACCAGGACTCTTCCTAGAGCTGGCCAGCTATCTAAACTGAGCGATCGGGGGAGAAGGGCCTTAGTCAGGGAGGTGACCAAGAACCCGATGGTCAATCTGTCAGAGCTCTAGAGGTCCTCTGTGGAGAGAGGAGAACCTTCCAGAAGGACAACCATCTCTGCAGCAATCCACCAATCAGGCCTGTATGGTAGAGTGGCCAGACGGAAGCCACTCCTTAGTAAAAGGCACATGGCAGCCCGCCTGGAGTTTGCCAAAAGGCACCCGAAGGACTCTCAGACCATGAGAAAGAAAATTCTCTGGCTGATGAGACAAAGATTGAACTCTTTGGTGTGAATGCCAGGCGTCACGTTTGGAGGAAACCAGGCACCATCCCTACAGTGAAGCATGGTGGTGGCAGCATCATGCTGTGGGGATGTTTTTCAGAGGCAGGAACTGGGAGACTAGTCAGGATAAAGGGAAAGATGAATGCAGCAATGTACAGAGACATCCTGGATGAAAACCTGCTCCAGAGCGCTCTTGACCTCAGACTGGGGCGACGGTTCATCTTTCAGCAGGACAACGACCCTAAGCACACAGCCAAGATATCAAAGGAGTGGCTTCAGGACAACTCTGTGAATGTCCTTGAGTGGCCCAGCCAGAGCCCAGACTTGAATTCGATTGAACATCTCTGGAGAGATCTTAAAATGGCTGTGCACCGACGCTTCCCATCCAACCTGATGGAGCTTGAGAAGTGCTGCAAATGGGAGAAACTGGCCAAGGATAGGTGTGCCAAGCTTGTGGCATCATATTCAAAAAGACTTGAGGCTGTAATTGCTGCCAAAGGTGCATCGACAAAGTATTGAGTAAAGGCTGTGAATACTTATGTACATGGGATTTCTCCATTTTTTTATTTTTAATGAATTTGCAAAAATCTCAAGTAAACTTTTTTCATGTTGTCATTATGGGGTGTTGTGTGTAGAATTCTGAGGAAAAAAATGAATTTAATCCATTTTGGAAAAAGGCTGTAACATAACAAAATGTGGAAAAAGTGATGCACTGTGAATACTTTCCGGATGCACTGTATATATATATTTATATGTATATAGTGATAAAAGCACTATATAGAGCCCGACCCGGCACTGAATGACAAAGAGACCCGTGTAAAAACACAACACAGACTTTATTTTCTTCAGCTGGAGGGCACGTCTTCCACGTGAACCTCCCAGCCACAACACAGTCCCAAAAGCACTTAATCTCAACAACACACCTCTCCACCTTGGCACCACCACTCCTCCCAGGCAACCTCGTCCTCTTCCTCCCGATTCTGGCTCCTGAGTGGTGGATGCTGGCCCTTTTTATAGCCCACCCGGAAGTGCTCCAGGTACTTGATCACCTGTTGTTAATTGCACTTCCAGGCGGGGCTGTAGAGGTGTCCATGTTGGCTCTGTGATCCATGCAGCACCCCCTCCCATGGAACCCTGCGGGAAATTGAGGCACCATCGTCAACCAGGGAGGCTGCCACCAAGCGTCCCGGGGGAGGTACTGAGGAGCCCATGACTGCTCCCCTGGAACATAAGTAGAAGTAGTAGCATGGGACCCGGCTGTCCGCCACAATATATATATATATATATATATATATATATATATATATATATATATATATATATATATATATATATATATATATATATATATATACAGTATATATATATATATATATACAGTATATATATATATATATATATATATATATATATATATTATATATATATATATATATATATATATATTTTAAAAAAAAATCTTGGGAGGGAGACAAGGGAGAAAAAACGTGATCTTCTCGGAAGACATTTTGACGTCACACAAGACAAGGCAATGAGACAAAAGGACAGCTGCTGTACAGGCTATTAAATGATCGACGCGCAGAGCGACAAGCAGAACACGCAGCTCGCCAGCAGCTGATCCAACCACACCTCCTTAGCGTGTGTTCAGCCCACCCCCCCTTGACAACGCGAGCGAAAGAGACGTGAAGTTGCAAAAGGACAGCTGCTGTACAGGCTTTTAAATGATTGATGCACAGTGAAACAAGCAGAACACGCAGCTCGCCAGCAACAGTACCAACAAGTCAGCAGCTGATCCGACCACAACTCCTTAATGTGTGTTCAGCTCCCCACCCCCTTCACAACGTGAACAGCGTTATATGTCCTGCGAGAAAGACATTTAACCACGCCCGGGGCCAGAAATAAAGGACAAAGATTAGATGACAAAGTAGAACGTTGTAAAGAATTCAAAAATGTTGGCGCGGTACATATACACAGCAGGTCTTCTCGGATCTTCTCCAAAGACACTTTGAAGACTTCTTGCATGTCACGCCCTACTTACAAACAATTTCTCAGAGACACTTTAACGTCCCACAAGACAAAGAAGTGAGACAAAAGGACAGCTGCTGTACATGCATTTAAATGATCATCGCGCAGCGCAACATGCAGATCACGCTGCACAGCACTAGCAGCCCAGATGGGTTGGGGGGAACTCATTGACTACAGCTTTATTACTGGCAAATATCAAGAAATAAAAAATGAATGAAATGAAAATAACAATCTCTTTAAATTGTATATCCAGTTAACCAAACCCAGGGGTTGGCGAGCGAAGTGAGCAGAGGGCAGAGCCCCCTAGTATATATATATGTAATGCTGTTGGAAAATTGTGCTTTTACAGTATGCTAAATACTACTTGTAATATTTAATTTGTGTGTTTTATTTTAGTGTGTTTTAATTTTAGAATTTTTTTAGATAATGACTCTTAACGTGGGCTTACAGCTCATGTGGGAAATGCTCTGTAACTGAAATAGCAGGCAGGTACAATTGACCTCCTTAACTCGTTAATATTCATGAGGTCATTTCCAAGACTGTCAAATTCAAAGAATGCCATTGTTTAATAGAATATATATGTTTACACCAGTCACCAGTATGTGCATGTGTAAGAATATGTGAAATAAAGGCTTAGAACATAAAGATTAACATGTTTCATGTTTAGTGAAAAGTAACTTAATGAACAATCGACCAGACCACAGGAACATATCGGTTGTTTAAAATTTTTGACTGATTTTATATCTAACAAAAGGCAGTCAGCATGAATGACACAATGAATTCAAATGATTTTAAAAGAAGTATTAGTAGGAGAAACAACTGCCAAAGAGAAGACCACTCAATCAGACCACCCCTCCACTCCCAAGCATCCACTCCCAATGCAGGATATACTTTATGTGTGAATCAAGGCTAACAGTTCAGGAATTTACAGTATTGATTTATCCACCAATATAAAAAGAACCTTAGAGGTTAAAATGCCTTTTCTGGACACTTTTACACCACAAAACAAATATGAAAGTGTCCAGTGTGTGCATCCTGCCAGAAGTGAGATCTCACTGTGAGGACTCCTCACCTGTGGGTGTCACTCTTGAGGTGTAAGACTGATCAATGGCAGCAGTTGGCATTCTTTTCTCACTAACTCTGTATGTTGTTGGTTTGATGTGCCCAAACACATGTGAATCTGCACCTTTTTTTTCCACATGCTCAACTGCTATCCGATCTGATCATGAGTGAGGTAAAAAGGCTCTGAGGCTGAACCAGGTGCTAGCATTCCCCTGACTGACTGGTCCTTGTGCCAGTTGTTTTACGTAAGCTTGTATGCATGTGTGGTTTTATTTATATATTCCAACTTCCTACCTACCAGTACAAATGTTTCCCATAATGCACAGTATCTCCTGTAGTTAAACTGAGTTGTGTTGGATCACATTCATACCTCATGCATAAGTTTGTTTGGTACCACACTGAAACTACCATTCCCAAAGGGTCTTGGTGCGGTCGTTTTGGTCTGCACAAGAGTGCAATTGCCGTGTTCACATCCTACCTAACCAAACCAGACCATGGGCGCAAAGGCTCCACAGTTTGAAAACAGTGCTTTTAAAGCGAAAAGACAATAGATATTTCAGCTACTGGATTTGAGAAACAAAATTAAAATTCAATCAAGGGTCAAAAATCAAGAAGAATAAACCACAAAACAAAATCTTCATCACAAAACAAATCTAATACTCCAGCGATGTATATTATTATACCTAGTGCCCAATCCTAAGCACATGTCTAAGTAGAAGAAAAAGATGTCCAAATGTTTAGTAACCTGAAACTCAAAACAAAAAGCAGGTTAAGAATTTATCCACTATCACGGACAACCTGGAAATATATAAAGTCAACCTTTAAAATGTTGTGACAATGATGTCACATGCTGCTCATTCCCATTTCTACAGTGATAGCAAACATAAGCAATACAGCTCTCAAAAAGACAATGCCCACTAAAAACAAAAATGGTGGTGCATGATAATGAAAATATGACAGGAGTTATTTTTATCTGCATTATGTTAAAAGGACTGAGCTTCCATGTAAAAAATGCTAATCATACCACAGATGTCAGAAAAAGACAGTTTTTACTGAATAATAAAATATAAACTAAGCAAAACCATAACATCCCTGCATTTAACTCAGTTTGGTACCCTGCTTAACATCAGAGAGGGATGTGCAAAATAATTTAATAAATGTGAAGTAAACCAACTAAGAACGATACCTGACAGGCCAGCCATACTGGAGCAGAAGGTTAAGATTGCTCGAGACAAAAGTTGTGCAGAAGTGTAAAAGAAACGCAACTGAGTTGCACTGGAGGAAAGGCAAACATCATCTTCAATATGTCAAGTCATTTTCTCACCTACTTATTTCAGACCAGGGTTGTTGAGATCCACAATATGTGTTAAGGCAAAAATTGTAATTTTCTATTAAACTGACTGACTGTTTCAAAATTTTTTGAGATAACTCAGCAAAAACTGAACTGTCAAAACAAATGTCCTTGAAGAATAAGCATGCTAAATTTCATCAAAATCGGTCAGCCAGGGGTCATGTTGTTTCATGGATAGGCAGGCAAACAGCCATAGCAACTGTAGTACATGCAAATGCACCTCAAAAAGCTTTAAAAAACAACAGGGATTATATTAAATTTCAACAGCAGGTGTTCATCTTGGTAACATGCACACAGTATAGTGGCAGGAAAGAAATGAACTTGCCCAACACTCAGATTTTGTTGCCATTGCTATCTATCCAGGCTCTCAATCACAGTCCTGAGGACTCCTTGTGGCTGCAGGTTTTTGTTCCACCCGCTTCACATTCAGTGAGTCATTCAAACTGATCTCTCTAATTCATCATTTATAAAAGGACAGGAGTGTGGTTTCCACATTTTCTATAAGACACTAACTGTGCTACCCATGCTAATCATCTGAAGTGGTTTGAAATCTAAGTAATCAATGTAGACCTCAGTGTAAATGTCTGCAGTGCACCATGTATTGGAATGTATTTTGTAAAGCATGAACAGTGGTATTACAATGCATTCGTCATTCCAACAGATGGTACATAACAGGCGATGGAAAAAGAAAAAGAGGATGCAACATCGACAAGCTTCTGTTCCAAGACCGCCGCTTTCCCTAGGAAAGTAAACTGAGTCAGTGTCAGGCGCCCTTTCAATGTAATAGGAACCAAAGCATAGAGAGAAGTGTGTACATTATAACAGGTACACATGTCGTAAATGTAGGAAGGACGGTCCTTGGGTGTGTGGGAACATTTGAATTTGATGATTGCATATAGGGTTGAACTGACCTCTCTGTACTATTCTTTCCTCTGCATGTCCTGGAGTACAAAAGAAACAGCACCATGCACCAAAATGTGGAGACTGGGCAAGATCGGGGGAAAAAAAAACATCCAGTCACTGATTACAACCGCAAGATGTTATGCAAATGAATATGAAGAATATGAATAATGTTGCATCCGTGCCACAATGTTTTCTGAAATGTACTATACAGGTTATAAAATGAACAATTCCAAATATCATATATAACTATGTCTCTGTTTTTTTTTGTCAGTGCGGCTTTGACATCATGGACATTAAGGTGCATATGAATTCAGTGTGAGTAGGAACACTCAATAAAACTGAATAAAAAAAAAATCAAGTGATGGTGAGATATGAAGAAGGCAGATTCACCAGTGTTTGTGCGTCAGCTTTTATCCCTCCAGATCAGAGAATGTCCAGTTCCATTGCCTCAAAACACCACTCACATCTACAGTTATTCCCAGTTTCAAATAAAAACTAACAGCGTCAGATCCCTGGGGGGGCGGTAATATGTATCGTGATCATGACTGAGAGAATAAAAGTGAAAAAAAAGGTAACTTTTACAAGTACTATAAATTTACACTGGCTGTTACAGACGCAAACCAAATGTATGTGTTTATTGTATAATATTAACAATAAGAGCAGCTCACTACTCAAAACAGTAAATATACGAGGCAGTCAGGATCAAACCGGGGGACTCTTGATTACAAGTCAGCAATTCTTACTGCTGCGCCACGGAAGCTGTTGTATCATCCTTGAACCTTTTGTGAAAGTGTTTATTTGATCTTTGGACTTCAGGCATCACACATTATATAGTTTATGCCTACATTTTGTTATTTACAACTAAAATATGAAAAACGTTTCTGTTTTAACAATGTGTTTACACAGATTATTGTAGAAACGGAACACACATGCAATGCAGGTGTTCCAAATAACGATCTATTATTTCCCCTCTAAAACTTCACTCCCAGATAATCAAGGCATGAGCTGGGAGAACTTTGTGCATGTTCTGCAGTGGTGGGGAGATGGAATAGCAGGCTGCTTGCTGTTTGTCTTGATCAGCACATTTACAAGACAAAAGATACTGACGGAGAGGTGTGAAGGAATTTAAGGTGGGCCGAATTTACGAGTTATTTCGTAGGCATTGGTAATTCTAGTGTTAAACACTCACTGTAATATAAAGGAAAAGATGCACCCCAGTTACCAACAGGGTCAACATTTTGGGTTCCAAAGTAGTCACCTGACAAATATTGTTGAGATTGGACCAAGGGTGTGAAACTGTATGAAGAACAAACACATTGAGCTTTATTTATACATGACGATTTAGGAATATTTGTAAACGCTTAACTCTATTTTGTTGTTTTCCTATTAATTTGCCTTTTTCTATGTAATTTTCTGCCTTAATCATTTCCTAATAATGCCAATTAACTCAAGCTAACAATGCTGAACGATGAAAGGCCACAACAAATTCAGTGTTAGACCCACAAATTAGTAAATGATGGATTACATAGCCAGAACACTTGGAAAAGCAGAATGAACATCAGGATAAAAATACTGATAAAAGGTAAAATGTACATTATCTCCATATAACTGTTTATTACACTCTAACAAAAATTACCAAACTTAGTTTTGTAATATCTACATTAACAAAAAAAACACAAAAATTGGGAAATAGTTAATTTAATAAGGCTGGGGGGTCCAATTAAGAACAGAAGCTGGTTGGAACAAATACTTACAGGCGCTGGGGGTCCTGGGACCGAGTCTGAGAAGCACTGCTTCAGAGGATGTCCTATAAAATCTTAGGGTCACATCAAGCTACACTGCCCTCTAGTGGCCTCTGTTTCTCTGGTACTCCTATTCTGTCTTTGCAGTCCATCTTTATATTATTTATTGTTGTTATTGATATCCAGGTTGTTTCAGGAGGTCTGAATTTAGAGTTGTTTCTATTTTTTTAATAATTTAGCTCTTGCAAGTTAAGTGACTTCCTTAAGGTCCCACTGTGAATCAATGGTGACCAATACGGCAAAATCCAGAGTAAGCTGTCTTCATTCTATACAAACACACACAGAGGCCAATATTAATAAATTCCATATATTATAAAACAATGACAGACAAAGGACACAAATATTCCACGCCACTGATGGGTGGAAGAAAACTTACTTTAATGGAACTACCCTACAATCAAAGGTATAATCTTAATGCCAGTGGGTACTAAAAATCCTTGTGCACAGTCACATGACTCCCTCCTCATAGGGGTAGTGAGTAAGAAAGGCGAGTTGGGACAAGGGTTGTCCACACAGGTAGGCAGGATGTACAGCAGCCAAAGTCACTACAGAAGTTAAAGAGAGAATTAGGAACAAGGCCTTCTGAAAAAGAAAAGAGAAAAATCCACCTCAGGACAGAGAAACTGAACTGCGAGGCTCTGGAGCGCCGTTACCAACTTCTTTCATTTTATAGTGACATTCTCTGTCCTGTGTTGGACTATGAGCATTCAGAGAATGCATAAATTAGTTGTTTTGTAAAGTTTACATTTTTCTTCTACTGTATGTGCATATAAAAAATTTATATATTCAGTTGCTTTCTGAAAAATGCCACAGAAACAGTTTTAATACCAAGCACAAACAGTTAATTTTGTGTTGCCAGATCTCCATAATGGAAACATCACTATACTTAATAACTCTGCATTAGAGGACAGCAAGACTCAGGGGTTTTACTACCTAGAGCAAAGATGATAAAGTATGATCTGAGAGGTTTCAAGGTAAGGAAATCCTGTTCACTAATCATGTTGACAGAGAATGAGGACATGTTGGTTAGCACAGGCACATGAGTGATGACCTGTTGACAATAATATATATATGTTGTGGTGGGCAGCCAGGGCCCTTACCTGGCTGGATGCCTCAATAGTGGAATGACCAGGGAAAAGGGCTTATTCAGGACCTCATCACGCCCGGAATGCTATAAGACAGTCCCCCTAGCTTGCAGCAGGACCACAAGTTTGGAGCATGGAAGCTCAACTCTGCTGGGGCCATGGCCCCCACCAGGGGGAGCCCGGACGTTTTGCTGAGCCCTGTTTGGCAGAACTTCTGCCACACCTGGAAGGAGGTTGTTAGACACCGGAAATACTTCTGGGTGTCCTATAAATGGAGCCAGCCACCACTACACAGAGAGCTTTAGTCAGGAGGGAAGCGGACGAAGCTTGCTGAAAAAGGAGTGGAGGCAGAAAGGCAGAGAGAGACAAAGAGAAGAAAAGGACTATGAACTGTGTACTTTGGTGCTCGGCACTGTGCTGTGCTCTGGGGAGCTGTAAATAAAAGTGTCTTGTGTGCTGCACTTGTGTCACTGCCTGTCTGTGTCAGGTTAGGACAGCTGTATGCGCCCTGGTGTTCCACAACATATACATATGTATAAATAGTCACACATGTGTGTCTGAGGGTCACTTTTCTATCTCATCCAAGGTAAGCAATACCACTTTGGGACGAGAGGGTATTACTATAGTTTCTGTCTTTTTCTGTTCCCAAAGCACATAGAAAACACTCAATGAGAGCAGCTGACTCTGCACCTGCTGGTCATAGGACTATAAATTCAAGGTGTTCTCTGAAGATGGCGTCTCTTTTGGACGTACAGTAAGCACATCCCAGGACACAGCTCAACCGCAGAATGGCCCATGGCTTAAGAAGGAACTGCAGCCTTGTATTTTTGGGTTTTTTTTTTTCTGTTACAGTTGACACCTTTATTGAAAAGGAAGACTCGGCTGGCACCCCAACATGTATTTTGGATCCCATGTCATACCTTGCACAACCAGTATAGACACATGTGTTTATATATATATATATATATATATATATATATATATATATATATATATATATACATTTATACAGTATATATATATATATATATATATATATATATATATATATATATATATATATATATATAAAGAGAGACAGAGTTCAGTGAAACTCTTACTTGCACTCTTACTTGCATGTGCTAATCAGCAGTAGTGACATTGTCATATATATACAGTACAGGTGCTGGTCATAAAATTAGAATATCATGACAAACTTGATTTATTTCAGTAATTCCATTCCAAAAGTGAAACTTGTATATTAGATTCATTCATTACACACAGACTGATGTATTTCAAATGTTTATTTCTTTTAATGTTGATGATTATAACTGACAACTAATGAAAGTCCCAAATTCAGTATCTCGGATATTGTGAAAAGGTTCAATATTGAAGACACCTGGTGCCACACTCTAATCAGCTAATTAACTCAAAACACCTGCAAAAGCCTTTAAATGGTCTCTCAGTCTAGTTCTGTAGGCTACACAATCATGGGGAAGACTGCTGACTTGACAGTTGTCCAAAAGACGACCATTGACACCTTGCAGAAGGAGGGCAAGACACAAAAGGTCATTGCTAAAGAGGCTGGCTGTTCACAGAGCTCTGTGTCCAAGCACATTAATAGAGAGGCGAAGGGAAGGACAAGATGTGGTAGAAAAAAGTATACAAGCAATAGGATAACCGCACCCTGGAGAGGATTGTGAAACAAAACCCATTCAAAAATGTGGGGAGATTCACAAAGAGTGGACTGCAGCTGGAGTCAGTGCTTCAAGAACCACCACGCACAGACATATGCAAGACATGGGTTTCAGCTGTCGCATTCCTTGTGTCAAGCCACTCTTGAACAAGAGACAGCATCAGAAGCGTCTCGCCTTTGGTCTGCTGCTGAGTGGTCCAAAGTTATGTTCTCTGATGAAAGTAAATTTTGCATTTCCTTTGGAAATCAAGGTCCCAGAGTCTGGAGGAAGAGAGAGAGGCACAGAATCCACGTTGCATGAAGTCTAGTGTAAAGTTTCCACAGTCAGTGATGGTTTGGGGTGCCATGTCATCTGCTGGTATTGGTCCATTGTGTTTTCTGAGGTCCAAGGTCAACGCAGCCGTCTACCAGGAAGTTTTAGAGCACTTCATGCTTCCTACTGCTGAAAAACTTTATGGAGATACAGACTTCATTTTCCAACAGGACCTGGCACCTGCACACAGTGCCAAAGCTACCAGTACCTGGTTTAAGGACCATGGTATCCCTGTTCTTGATTGGCCAACAAACTCGCCTGACCTTAACCCCATAGAAAATCTATGGGGTATTGTGAAGAGGAAGATGCAATACGCCAGACCCAACAATTCAGAAGAGCTGAAGGCCACTATCAGAGCAACATGGGCTCTCATAACACCTGAGTAGTGCCACAGACTGATCGACTCCATGCCATGCCGCATTGCTGCAGTAATCCAGGCCTAAGGAGCCCCAACTAAATATTGAGTGCTGTACATGCTCATACTTTTCATGTTCATACCTTTCAGTTGGCCAACATTTCTAAAAATCCTTTTTTTGCGTTGGTGTTAATTGATATTCTAATTTTCCGAGATACTGAATTTGGGACTTTCATTAGTTGTCAGTTATAATCATCAACATTAAAAGAAATAAACATTTGAAATACATCAGTCTGTGTGTAATGAATTAATCTAATATACAAGTTTCACTTTTTGAATGGAATTACTGAAATAAATCAACTTTGTCATGATATTCTAATTTTATGACCACCACCTGTATATACTGTTAACACCCAAGCCCTGACCATAAAGCAGGAGACTATAGGACAAAGAGGCACTCCCTCAAGAGTTCTGACTAATATGGATTTTAATAATTTTATTAATCAAAAGCAAGTACATTTAAAAAAAGTGTAACAATAAATGAATTCAAATAAATAAAAACATAACACAAAACAGGGTAATGCTCCATGGATTTTAATTATTATGGTAAATGGGTCTGGTTAATTTAGCAGTGTTGCCACATGGAGGCGGCCTTTCACAATCTATTACTCTGGAAAATGCAGACCTTCTGGAGCTGAAGTACTTGATTACCTCCAGCATTCATAACACATTCTGACTGTGCCGTTAAATATGATGGCATCTTGTGTATGTTAGGAAGGGAATGCCTAGCTGTGCTCCAGCTGGAATACTTCAATCAAGGCAAAAAATCCTCAAACAAAAAGAGAGACAGTAAAGTAAAACATGTCTCTGGATTTCAGACGCTGAGCTCATGCTATATTAGAAATAGAAACTAGAGAAGAAAATAAATTTATACTTTCAATGAAAAATAATGAAAGTAATGACATATTTAATTTTAACTTAAATATATATAATATTATATATATATATATATATATATATATATATATATGGGCGGCATGGTGGCGCAGTGGGTAGCGCTGCTGCCTCACAGTTGGGAGACCTGGGGACCTGGGTCTGCTTCCTGGGTCCTCCCTGCGTGGTGTTTGCATGTTCTCCCCGTGTTTGCGTGGGTTTCCTCCGGGCGCTCCGGTTTCCTCCCACAGTCCAAAGACATGCAGGTTAGGTGGATTGGCGATTCTAAATTGGCCCTAGTGTGTGCTTGGTGTGTGGGTGTGTTTGTGTGTGTCCCTGCGGTGGGTTGGCACCCTGCCTGGGATTGGTTCCTGCCTTGTGCCCTGTGTTGGCTGGGATTGGCTCCAGCAGACCCCCGTGACCCCTGTTTGGATTCAGCGGGTTGGAAAATGGATGGATGGATGGATGGATATATATATATATATATATATATATATATATATATATATATATATAAATATAAATATATACTAGTTGATTAGCACTATATATATATATATATATATATATATATATATATATATATATATATATATTTGCCGTTGGAGATCCACAAAGGCAGAAAAAACGAATCACGTATCATAAAATAGTTTTATTCCTGAGCTTTCAACCCCTATCAGGGGTCTTCATCAGAGGATAATGCTTAGACTTACAAGAATCAAAGGCAATATATAGCAACACATTCAGTATGGGGGGGGGATTTAGTGACTAAGTCAGTATGATCGGGGGGGGGGGGGGGGGGGTTGTATAGTTTAATTATTGTGTACATGTCCTTCTTAAGTTGGCATATGCTGGGTTTATGTCCAAATATGCAAACCGTATCACAGACCTTCGCTTCCATATATATACATATATATATAAATATATATATATATATATATCAGTGCATCCGGAAAGTATTCACAGTGCATCACTTTTTCCACATTTTGTTAATGAGAACGTGAAAAAGTTTACTTGAGATTTTTGCAAATTTATTAAAAATAAAAAAATTGAGAAATCAGATGTACATAAGTATTCACAGCCTTTGCCATGAAGCTCAAAATTGAGCTCAGGTGCATCCTGTTTCCCCCTGATCATCCTTGAGATGTTTCTGCAGCTTAATTGGAGTCCACCTGTGGTAAATTCAGTTGATTGGACATGATTTGGAAAGGCACACACCTGTCTATATAAGGCCCCACAGTTGATATTTCATGTCAGAGCACAAACCAAGCATGAAGTCAAAGGAATTGTCTGTAGACCTCCGAGACAGGATTGTCTCAAGGCACAAATCATCCTTCTGCTGATACCAGCATAGGAGAGACATCCCTACCCATAATTACAACAGTGCAAGTGAGCAGAGAGCTGAGGAGACTTCGTGCCAGCAAAGCACGGGGTCCAGATGGAGTATCGCCACGACTGCTGAAGGTCTGTGCATCGGAGCTGGGGGGTCCTCTACAGCGCATCTTCAACCTGAGCCTGGAACAGGGGGAGAGTCCCGAGGCTTTGGAAAACATCTTGCATCACCCCAGTCCCAAAGGTATCACGTCCTAGTGAGCTGAATGACTTCCGGCCTGTCGCTCTGACGTCACATGTGATGAAGACCATGGAGAGGCTGCTGCTTCACCATCTGAGGCCACAGGTTCAACATGCCCTCGACCCTCTGCAGTTTGCATATCAGGTGAAGGTGGGAGTGGAGGATGCCATCATCTATATGCTACATCGATCCCTCTCTCACTTGGACAGAGGCAGTGGTGCTGTAAGAATTATGTTTCTAGACTTCTCTAGCGCCTTCAACACCATTCAACCTCTGCTCCTTAGGGACAAGCTGACAGAGATGGGAGTAGATTCAAACCTGGTGGCATGGATCGTGGACTATCTTAAAGACAGACCTCAGTATGTGCGTCTTGGGAACTGCACGTCTGACATTGTGGTCAGCAACGCAGGAGCACCACAAGGGACTGTACTTTCTCAGATCCTGTTCAGCCTGTATACATTGGACTTCCAATACAACTCGGAGTCCTGCCACATGCAAAAGTTCGCTGATGACACTGCTATCGTGGGCTTCATCAGGAGTGGGCAGGAGGCAGCCCGCCTGGAGTTTGCCAAAAGGCACCTGAAGGACTCTCAGACCATGAGAAAGAAAATTCTCTGGTCTGATGAGACAAAGAATTGAACTCTTTGGTGTGAATGCCAGGCGTCACGTTTGGAGGAAACCAGGCAGCGCTCATCACCAGGCCAATACCATCCCTACAGTGAAGCATGGTGGTGGCAGCATCATGCTGTGGGGATGTTTTTCAGTGGCAGGGACTGGAAGACTAGTCAGGATAAAGGGAAAGATGACTGCAGCAATGTACAGAGACATCCTGGAAAACGTGCTCCAGAGCGCTCTCTGACCTCAGACTGGGGTGAGGACAACGACCCTAAGCACACAGCCAAGATGTCAAAGGAGTGGCTTCAGACAACTCTGTGAATGTCCTTGAGTGGCCCAGCCAGAGCCCAATCTGATTGAACATCTCTGGAGAGATCTTAAAATGGCTGTGCACCGACGCTTCCCATCCCACCTGATGGAGCTTGAGAGGTGCTGCAAAGAGGAATAGAGGTGCTGCAAAGAGGAATGGGTGAAACTGGCCAAGGATAGGTGTGCCAAGCTTGTGGCATTATTCAAAAAGACTTGAGGCTGTAATTACTGCCAAAGGTGCATCGAGAAAGTATTGAGCAAAGGCTGTGAATACTTACTGTATGTACATGTGATTTCTCTTTTTTTTTTTTAGTAAATTTGCAAAAACCTCAAGTAAACTTTTTTCACATTGTCATTATGGGGTGTTGTGTGCAGAATTCTGAGGAAAAAATGTTTTCTCCCAAGTACAACAGACAGCTCATGAAAATGATAGGTGGACAATTTATGAGGTGGGACCGGAAATAGGCAGACGCAATGCTGGGAAGGAACTGTGGTGGTAGATGGGAGTACGACGTCATCAGAGAGGGACCAGAGGGAAGGAAGGGACCCGCAAGTGGATGAGTTCTTGTTATCGAGTCCGGGTGAATTCATGGTGGGGTTGCTTTGTTCTTCTGTGGAAATAAAGAAAGAAAGGTTAGTACTCTATCATTGTCCCCTGGTACGATATGCCACACTGCTCATTGGGTCTTTAAGTGGCTCCCTATGCGCTCGTGAGTGACATGACACTCCCCCCTCAGCCCAGACCCGTTGGGTCAGTTGGCCCGAACAGAGAGGTCATGAACCTGGGAGAGAGCATCAGTGATAAGTGACGATGAACTTATACAGCTGTAGGTCCAAAAACCACCTGGTGACTCGAGGGTTGGACTCCTTGTGAACAGCCACCCACTGGAGGGCGGCATGGTCTGTCACCAGGGTGAACTCCCGACCCAACAGGTAAGAAAGGTCGCTGGCACCCTGTGCAGCCCAAATGGGAGAACCTTGTATTGCGAATGTCCACTAGGGGTGCTAAATGCTGTTTTTTCTCTTGCGGATGCCATTAAGGGAATTTGCCAGTATCCCTTAGTCATATCAAGAGTAGTTAAATAACGTGCCATCCCCAGTCGCTCGAGGAGTTCATCCATGTGGGGCATTGGGTAGGCATCAAACTTGGAGACTTGATTGAGACGCCAAAAGTCATTGCAAAATCTCCAGGCTGTCAGGCTTAGAAACAAGGACGATGGAACTGGACCACGGGCTGTGACTCTCTTCAATAATGTCTATGTTCATCATCCATTGAACTTCTAACTCCACCTCCGCGCATTTTGCCTCCGGGACTCCCTGACTACCACCCAGGGGTCTGTCACTATGTCGTGCTTAATGAGCGAGGTCCGGCCTGGTGCCTCACTGACCACTTCCGGGACAGACATGATCGCACTTTCCAGCTCCTGTCGCTGGTTAAGGTCTGACTTTTTCAAGAAAAGGGAGAGGGTTGGGCCGGTGAGAGAATGGTCTTCCCTATACCTCCTTGGTTTCAGCAAGTTAACGTGATATACCTCCTCGCTCAGTCGATGATTCGGTTGTTTCACCAGATAGTCGACAAGCCCTTTTCTCTCTTTAACCTCGTACAGGCCCTGCCAATGGGCCAACAATTTTGAATGGGAAGTGGGCACGAGTACCATCACTCGGTCCCCCGGTTGGAACTCTCACAGGGAGGTGTTTCTATTATAGTTCCGGGCCTGCGCTGCTTGAGCCTGTGACATGTGCTCCTTTAGAAGGGGTCGAATTTTAGCCAATCTATCATGTAATTGCGCAATATATTCCAAAATGTTGGTGGAAGGAAGGGCCTCCCCCTCCCAACCCTCTTTTAGGATATCCAGGATACCCCGGGGGTTGGTGTCCATATAAAAGTTCAAAAGGGGAAAAGCCCGTGGAGGCTTGTGGCACCTCCCAACAGGCAAAAAGTACCAGGGGTAAGAGCTGGTCCCAGTTCCTACTGTCCGCATTGACTACCTTGTGAAGCATCTGTTTAAGGGTTTGGTTAAACCTTTCCACTAACCCGTCCGTCTGAGGATGATAAACAGATGTTTTGAGATGCTTAATACGGAGTAACTTGGCAACCTCCCTGAACGTATCCGAAGTAAAGGGTGTACCTTGGTCCGTAAGGACTTCCTTAGATATACCCACTCGGGGGAAAAAAGCCCTACTAATTCCAGTGCGATACATTTTGTATTAGCGGATCGCAAGGGAACAGCTTCTGGGTATCGAGTCGCATAATCGACCATCACTAATATATATTTATAGCCATGCATCGAAAGTTCTAGGGGACCTACAAGATCGACACTGATCCTTTCAAACGGCACATCAATGAGTGGAATCGGAACTAGAGGAGCATGGTCCCTCCTGGGTATCTGATGCAGCTGACATTCCGGGCAGAACTGACAGAAATGTTGGACCTCCTCGTTGATTCCGGGCCAATAGAAACGAAGTTTCACTCTCTCTAGGGTTTTTTTGGCCCCGAGATGGGCACCAAGGAGGTGGCCGTGAGCCAGTTCGCAGACCTCCCGCCGGTAGGTCCGCAGAACTAACAACAACTTCTGTACCTCACCTTTGTGTTCCGCGACTCAATACAACAGATTGTTTTCTAAGACAAAGTAGGGTCCCGGTGGCAGGGAATCTTCTGGCGATGTGCTGTCAACAGAAATGATAGCATTCCTGGCAAACTTCAGGGAATCATCGTTCCACTGTTCTCTTTTAAAAGAAGCTGGTGTAGATTAAAACTGATAATCTATACCGGCAAGCGGATCTTTTGGAAGCACCAGATTTGCGGCTATCTGACCTGGATCCCCACCCGCTTGTCCTTCCGGGTCAAGGTCCATCATTGGAGAGTCTTCTCCCTGGTTGTCCACGTCATCATTAGTCGCCGAAGACCACGGCATGGGAAGAGCTGGGATGTTGCCTTGTCCATCCATAATCAGACCCAATTTAGGTTCAGGAGTGGTACCAGAGCTACTGCATTTACTTTCCGACCAGTCCTGTCCTAATATAACTGGAAAGGGAGGCTCGGGCAATACAGTGACAAGCAGTTGTTTTGGATCACCTTTTCAGGTTATAAAACACTTCACGGACCTATACGATCTGGTCTTCCCATGTACACAGGTCACGCTTGTTTGTTGAGCTACCCACTGTCGCTGTAGAACATAACGGCGTGCAACAATGGTGATGTTACTCCCGGAGTCAAATAATGCCACAACCGAGTGCCCATTCACCAACACCACTCCTGTATTTGGGACAGCCAGGGGATTCGACAAAGCACAGTACCTCTCTCCTTTGGCCCAGGTGCAGTCCATTGGTTCCACATTCAACGGACAGGCGATGATGATGTGTCCTACCTCACCACACTTGAAACAGCGTGGCGGGGCAGGCACCTTCTCCCGGGTTTTAACCGGAGCCTCCGCAGCACGACAGGTGGGCTCGGGGGTAGCGACACATCCCTGTCGGGCCCCACAAGCAGACATCTCCAACCCCCTGACTTGGTTCACCGCTAGTTGGCACTCCGGAACCTCCAGAAGGCCGTTCATGTCCTTATACGGATGTCTACGGACCTGCTGGGCGAGGTAGTCTGGCATGGCAATTACGAACCCCTCACAGGCCACCTGCTCCACCACCTGGTGCGCCTGGTTGATATCTGGCCTTAGCCAGTGCCCCAGCTTGCCCCAGAAGTCAAACGCCTGGGCCTGGGCTGGGAGATCGGGGTCAAATTTCCAGTGCCGCCATTCCCTCGCCTGCTGGCCCGAGGTTACGCCGTAGCAATTAAGTATCTTGGCCCTCAGGAGGTCGTAATTAGCGGCTTCCTTCTCAGGAAGGTCGTGATAAGCCCGCTGCGCGACACCTTTCAAGTACGGCGCCATTATAGACGCCCACTCTGCCCTCAGCCACTGATTTCAAGAGGCAGTCCTCTCGAAAATCATTAAATATGATTCATTATCGTCTGACTCAGAAAGTGGGATGACTGGAGGAGGTGGAGGCCATGCAGGCTCCGGCTTTACCGCTTCTGCTGCTGCCAGCCATGTCTTCGTCTCTACCAGCTCCGCCTTTGTGGCTGCTTACTCCAGCTTCATGGCCTGGAGCTCATTCATCATCGTTGTTAAGACTGTATTTAGATCCTGCCCTTTGGACATTCTTTGGGCTTGATCCTGCCGGCTACGCCACTGTAATAAAGAACAAAAACAAGCATAAAGGTTTGGGGTTTTCCGGCCCCGTATACTGTAAACAAAAGATTGCAGTCAGTGTTTTCTCCCAAGTACAAAAGACAGCCCATGAAAATGACAGGCAGACAATTTATGGGGTGGGACCGGAAACAAGCAGACGGAATGCTGGGAAGGAACCGTGGTGGTACATGGGAGTATGATGTCATCAGAGAGGGACCAGAGGGAAGCAAGGGACCCGGAAGTGGCTGAGTTCTTGTTATCGAGTCCGGGTGAATTCACGGTGGTGGTGCGTCATTCTTTCTACGGAAATAAAGAAAGAAAGGCTAGTACCCCATCATTGTCCCCTGGTACAATATGCCACGCTGCTCGTTGGGTCTTTAAGCGGCTCCCTATGCACTTGTGCGTGACAATATATAGTATACTAGCAAAATACCCGCGCTTCGCAGAGGAGAAGTAGTGTGTTAAAGAGGTTATGAAAAAGAAAAGGAAACATTTTAAAAATAACGTAATATGATTGTCAATGTAATTGTGTTGTCAGTTATGAGTGTTGCTGTCTTTTATATATATAATATACACACACACACATATAAACATATATATACATATACATATATACATATATATACATATCTACATATATATATACATATACACATCCACATATATATACACATACATACACACACACATATCAACATATATATATATATACACATACATACACACACACATACACATATATATATACACATACACATACATACACACACACATACACATATATATATATATATATATATATATATATATATATATATATATCTCTGTATGTGTATATATATATATGTTTGTGTGTATATATATAATATATATCTGTATATGAATGGAAGAGAATATATGTATATATATATATATATATATATATATATATATATATATATATATATATGTGTGTGTGTATATATATAATATATATCTGTATATGAATGGAAGAGAATATATATATATATATATATATATATATATATATATATATATATATATATATATATATATATATATATATATATATATATCAAAATACCCGCGCTTCGCAGCGGAGAAGTAGTGTGTTATAATATATGTGTATGTGTATATGTATATATATATGACAGCAACACTTATAACAATGACAACACAATTACATTGACAATCATGTTACGTTATTTTTAAAATGTTTCCTTTACTTTTTCATAACCTCTTTAACACACTACTTCTCCGCTGCGAAGCGCGGGTATTTTGCTAGTATATATATATATATATATATATACATACATACATATACACACATACATGCAGTTTCAATAACATAGAAATCAATATAAACAACATTAACATCATTATCATATGAGAATATGAAGTAATATATAAGAAGCACATTTCATATAAATATAAATTATTAAACAGTAAAATCTTCTTCTGTAATGTGCTACCGTGGCTATTCGTTTGTCTGTCCAGGATTTTAAATCACCTGTAGCTCGCAAACTGTTTCACCTATTGACTTGAAATCTGGTACACATATAGAACGTCACGTCTACTATCCGCTTTATGGGTGATGATTGTATTACTCTTTTTATCCATCCATCCATCCATTTTCCAACCCGCTGAATCCGAACACAGGGTCACGGGGGTCTGCTGGAGCCAATCCCAGCCAACACAGGGCACAAGGCAGGAAACAATCCTGGGTTTTTATCTTTATTTTATTTTATTGTAGAATCAACTCCTATCTGCGCACACCAGGGCGGCCGTGGGCGGATGCGTATGGTGTATTCACTCCACGTTATCGTGCATTGCGCTGTCACTGGTATTTTGATAAAAGAATTTGAACAACATATAAGAAGTGTATAAATTGTTAAACAGTAAAACATTAACATTTAAGAAGTAAAGTTACATTAAGTACTACTGCAGTGCCTTCGGGTATACCTCATTTTTTGTTTGCTCATTACATGCTTAAATGTATACATTTTTTGGTGCACCTACCCGAGAACACGCGACATATAACCGAGCGTGGGAGAAGCATGGATTTTAAACACGCGTTGAGTTCATCTGCTGGTCTCCCTTGTGGAATAACTGGTAATGTTTGACTAAAATCTACAGTGAGTAAAACGACATTACCTCCTATTTTTTTTTTTTACGATCTCTGAGATCTTGCTTTTTTCGGTTCAAGGCTTCATAAGCTCTTTTATGTTGTATGGTGTACTTATCCCAAGCCATCATCTTTGAATGTTGCAAGACTTTTGCCTTGTATGTAGATCGGGGTAATTACATTCATTGCATTCCTAGTCTGAATCACAATCCGATTGTATGGGTGGTTACCTGGCACTGTAGGGTTGCTACCCGTCCTTTAAAATACGGAATCGTCCCGTATTTGAGAATGAAATTGCGCGTCCCGTTTTGAATCAATACGGGACGGAATTTGTCCCGTATTTTTTTTATCATTTTTTTTAAAGCAGCGTCTCATGCAAATCATCCCACACGCATTTTATGAAGATGCCTCCTTTCCTACTTTTGATTGGGTAATACTTGACGTCATCGTTAGTTTGATTGGTCTTTTTAACTGTCCAGTGAGGAGGGCGGGTCTTTTAAGTAGAGCCTGCAAACTGTTGGCACTGGGATGTGGCACCCGCTGCAGTATGCGTCCCTTATTTTTTTGTATTAAAAGTGGTAACCCTACCTGGGAGGTAACACTTATGTTTGGTCATGAAGTCGTCTAAAATCAGCCACGTGCCCTCTTTTAATTGTGAGAAGCAGATATATATAGCCAAATTCTCGCGCTTCGTTGCGGCGAAGTACTGCTTTTAATTTTTTAAGAAGAAAGTAAAACCTTTTTAAACGGATCGAAAATATACCAATAACAATTTGTTAAGGATCTGTTTTTTTGTGAACCTCGCTTTTCACAGCTGTCCCGCTACGGCGTGTGTTTCGTTTATTTGACAGTATGTAGATCGTGGTAATTAAATTCATGGCATTCGTTTTCTGAATCACAATCTGACTGTATGGATGGTTACCTGCCAGGTTACGCTTGTGGTTGGTCAGGAAGTCGCCTTACATCCGCCACGTGCCCTCTTTCTGTTCCCAGAAGCTGATCATAGAATGGTTTTAATAGTTTACTTTCAAATAATGCAAAGAGTATGCGACACGTGTTTCTCCTTAATTCTGGGCTCATCAGGCATTCACACTCACTGCATCCCCTCTCCGGAATCGAATCTCTATCGTCAGCGGCAGAGTTGAAGCCCCTAACGTTGCGGTCAGCAAGTGGGCTAACATCCGCCATGTGCCATCTTTCAGTTGCGAGAGGCAGATCATAGAATGGTTGAAACTGTTGCCCCTAACGTTGCGCTACGGCGTGTGGTTCGTTTATACCTCGTGTCTTCTCATTAAACTTTTATCTCGCGAATATGTTATTGCAATCCGCAGCGGGAGCGTTTCTATAAACTTAATTTAAACTTACGTTTTACACCAGGGATGTGCAAAGTCATTCCTGGAGGGCCGCAGTGGCTGTAGGCTTTTGTTCCAACCCAATTGCTTAATAAGAAGCACTAATTGCTCTAGAAACACTTCTGCTTCATTTTAGTTATCTCCCTCGTTAAGATTTTGAACCCTTATTGCTTATTTAAGTCTTAAACAGCTGCATTCTTGGTTTTTAATTGCTCCTTATTAGCAATAAGATGCAAATGACAAAAGAAACCAGCAGTTATCCATTTTGCTTGTTACCCTTTACGCCTGTGTGTATTTATCATGCACTATTTGGTTTAATTAAATACTTGGAAGGAAAGAGAAGACAAAAAAGTCAAGGATTGAGAATTACCCATCCGTTTTACACTTCAAAATATTTGGATATCTTTAGAATGGAAAAAAAAATCTAGGATTTGAGAATGACTTGACATAGCAGAGTTAAAGCACTAAAAAGCCATGAAATGTAATTATTGGCAAGGATTGTTTTCTAATTAAACAACTGGGTTGGAATAAAAACCCGCGGCCACTGCGGCCCTCCAGGAATGGCTTTGCACACCCCTGTTTTACACCGTGCTTTGTTTCCCTTATGAACATGCTTGTATGCTTCACTCGCTCCCTTCTCAATTGTTTAATGAATTTTTTGTTCTTCGATGTTTGCGGCTCCTCCTTCATTTGTCCCTACTGCGTTCACAGTCTTTTCACGTGATTACGTGGGAGGCGTGATGACGTGACACTCAACTCCTCCTCCCACGGCCATCGAGCTGCTGTCCATTACAGTATATTGTGAAAAAAGAGGTTCCAGTTATGACCATTACGCGTTGAATTTCGAAATGAAACCTGCCTAACTTTTGTAAGTAAGCTGTAAGGAATCAGCCTGCCAAATTTCAGCCTTCCACCTACACGGGAAGTTGCAGAATTAGTGATGAGTCAGTCAGTCAGTCAGTCAGTCAGTCAGTCAGTCAGTCAATCAGTCAGTCAGTCAGTCAGTCAGTGAGTCAGTGAGGGCTTTGCCTTTTATTAGTATAGATATACACTAGCAGCAGCCCCTGGTGTGGGTAGGGCAAGTCCTTTTTAACCTCTGCTCCAGTCTTCTGTCAGTTCTGGTGTTTCACTTATGCTGGACCTCAGTGACACAGGTGGACCACCAGTTCTCACTGTAATTAAAAACCCACTGTAGTAAAAAGGAACACACTCCACCAGCGTCAAAAGTTTCGGTCCCAAAGTAGTTAAATGTCTCTTCCTGACAGTAAAGCGGGATATGTGTGCAAAATGTTGATGAGATTAGACCAATGGTGTGTAATTGTATAAAGAACAAACACAGTGAGCTCTAAATATAAGTTATGCTGTAAATGCACACGCCGCCTGTACCTCTCTTCTCTAGAGTGGAGAATGAAAATGTGGGTGAACTGTGACATCTCTTCCACTCTGCCTCTGGAGGTTCCACTTGTTCAGGTCCAGACCCTATTTAAGAAGACCATCAACTGAAAGTCGGCACGAAGTTTGCAACCCGCTTCCTTTGAGGACAAATCTTTGTGCTAAGACATCTTGTTGAATGAAAGCATTAGTTACAGACCAACCCTTGGTCCATTCTCAACAAAATTTTGCACACGTATCCCACTTTGTCAGGGAGAGACAGCTGACTACTTTGGAAACCCAATTATTGAACCTAGGAGTGTCTGGTGGGTGTGTTGGTTCTTTTTACTAAAGTGAGTTATAAGGACAGTGCCACCAGGTGACTCAGAGTACAGTAGGTGATATAACTGGAAGAGGCTGAAGCCAGAATAGTAGAGAAAAGGACCCAAGCTTAAAATGACTTAGTAGGTATGGGTGGATGGATATACCTGTATATATTAATAGAGTATACAATGAGTAAACAAGCTGAAAACTACTAAATAAATGAGAAATTAAAGGCCTACTTACTTATAATGTCCTTCTAAGGTGACCACAGTCCCAAGGTGTAATAAAAGTTCAGTCTTTTATACATTTTTTGTACATTCTGAGCACAGACAGGTGAAGTGACTCACTCAGGGTCAAAGTGGCAATATATTTTGCTCAAGACTGATTACAATTGTGATGTTATTAAAATGTTCAAAATACCTTGGTGACTGGCAATGCTTAATTATCCCTAGCGTGTGTGCACGTGTGTGTGAGTTCACCCTTCAATGGACTGACATCCCCTCCATGGATTGTTCCTGCCTAGTCTCCTATGTTTGCTGGGTTGGGCTCCAGCTTCCCAGTGACTCCTCTAAGCATAAAGCAGTGTTGGAAGGTGGATGGCTGGATGCCTGAAACAGTGTACTCCCCACCTGAAATTTGGTTTGTTCCACAATGTAGCAATGGCTGCTCTTCTCCCCTTTACTTAACCATTTACTTTTTTTTGTTTTTCGGAAAAGCTTCAGGCCAGGCCATTTATGAGTAAAAAGCTTTTTCTGAAATTCCATTAACTAGCAGCCAACATGACGTGCATGTAGAATTGTCCCAGCATTCTGCTTGCCTGTCTACTGACATGTACAGTAACACACGTGCACAAACTCCCATTTCTGGCCTTACCCACAATGTGAACTTTTCCACCCAGAAACCCTAATCACAGTGTGTGTGAGTCTATGTCTCATCACAGGGTGTAAAGATAGGCCTGAACAGTGAAGAAAACATGCAAATAAATAAATAAGACAAAAGACAGCAGTCTGGCCTCAAACACACAACCTGGAGGCTGACTCTCCCGTGTTAAGGCTGAAGCAGTTTTGGGAGGCTATCTCTGTAGAAGTTAACTTGACAAATGGCGTAGAGCAGGTGAAAGGTAGACCAAAGATGGAAGCTAATGTTTACTTTAGGAAGTTGAAGGACTGGCCACTCCAATAAAGGGCGCTTTACTTGACTGGGATCTATTCATCACTATGCCTTTTCACCAAATCTTACAAAAATTGGATTTTTAGTGAAGGAGGAAAAAAAACTGGGGGGGGGTGTGTGTGCTGGAATCTGAAGAGCTAGACATGCACATAAACATTTTTGCAATCTTCTAAAAGGAGCAAAAAAAGCGAAAGCCGAGTTCTGCTTCTTCCTCCTTTACAAAAACGTCTAAGAAATGTGTAGCCACATCTTGGATGGCGGTTTATTTTTTCTAAGCATAACCCTCTAGACAAACATTCCTAAAAGCACAGATCTGCACTGAGAGGGAGGTCGATGGCATATTAAACCCCGAAGCCACATTGCCATCCTGCCAAAAAGGAGCTGCCAAGCAGACACAGAAAGCAGTGTCTTGCCCAGGAAAATGTACTACTGCTCTCAAAGAAGGCGCTTCATAAAATCTGCTGCATCTTTGAGATGTTGTCCAAAAAAAAAAAATAAAAAATAATGCGGCAGTGCAGCCAAATGCCTGAGAAGGCACCTCATGGGTGTCACCTGAGAAAACCTACGGCGGCTTCAAAGCATACATGGCAGTGTTGACTTTTCAAAAAGAACTGGACCCAAAAGTATGCACCAGTACTTATCAAAAAGTGGAATCCTAGTAATCATTTGAATTTAAAAACAGGGATGAAGCAAGAGAAGTAGAAGGCACGCAGAAATGTCTTGTTATGGGGGGTTAGCATTCATGGTGGCACTGCTGCAGCACAGCACAGCTAAAGGGACATTACTTGAGTGGAGCTGGCACATTGTCCCCATGAGCAAACCCCATGGTGTTCACTTCACATCGAGTTCGGCAAAATCACAGAAACGTTTAGGAATTTCACCGAATGTCGCAAAGTGCATCGAAGTTAATAAAGAAGGAGAAACTGAAAAAGTTTTGAGTGGATTATAATGGTGCAACTACTACTGCTCTGTGGTGTCACTTTGCTAACTGTGGTTGCCTTCAACTGGCAAAAGAAATTAGCCACGCGGTGAGGCAGCGAATCAGTGACTGAGCGAGCGAACAGGGATCAGCATCATATATTCAGCAGCAATACTTGCAGTTATGGTCAGCTAATGTACCTCTCAAAATGGGGGGCAAAGTCAGCTGCTATGCTGGTCAGGTAATGACAGCATGGGAAAGGTGCTATATAAATAAAGTGTATTATTATTATTATCATCACGCATGCGTGAAATAGATCAAGCAGCAAATTTCAAATGTGAGGTGGCGCATGCTTACTGTATGTCTGCATGAAAGTTCTGCACATGAATGAATGCTACTGCTCTGTGATGTCACGCTGGCCTTGCAAAGCATCATTGGGCACTGGGGGAAAAAAACTCAAAGCCAGATGCACAGCAAATTTCTAGGAAAATATTCAGCAAACAAGATCACTGGCGAATACAGATTCCAGTATTTCTAGGATATCAGCCATTCCACCTAGTTTGGTATCACCTAACGATGTAATCCACTTGTTATACATAAGCTTGTCCAGATCACTTCTGTTTATTAAAAAGAGCAGCAGCCCGGCACTGATCCCTGGGGAATACAACTTCTAATATCATCTGTTTCCTAAAATGTTTCTCTCCCCATAACCCTTACTTTTTTGTGTTTTAGCCAGTTCTCCACACATCTTCAAACTACTGTACACCTTGAGCGCCAACTACTTTTAGCTTGATCTTAAGCATCTCATGTGGGGCTTTACCACAAAGTTTGTGAAAATCTAGATAAATAATATCTTATGCATCATTCTGATCACATCCTTTTGTTGCTTGCTCATCATTGTTGTAGGCCTTTCTGGACTTGAGAAGTGGACCCACAAATTCTCTTCATGTTGGTCTTGAGATGGCTGTGGGGACATGATCGAACCTTCCTAGGGCATTTTGTACACCGGAAGGTAGGTGTATCCACGATGTCCTCAGCAATGGCCGCCAGGTAGGTTTTTCTTCTCTCCCTACAATGTTTTTCTGCCGTCATCGATTGGCTTTTGAAGTAACGGCTGCCAGTTATTTAAGGTTTTCTCCAGGTTGGGCGGTCATTGGCAAGAAGCTCCAGTTTTATTTGGTGATGTAATTTGCTTTCAGATGGTCCTTGAAGTCTTCCTCATAGAACTCCCCCATCTGAACCCATGTTGACTGTTCACTAGCATAACCTGTCCTAGACATGTGCTGCTCAATCTTTCCCTCAATAGTTCCTTCCACAAGTTTTTTAAGTATAATGGCCTATAGTTACTTTTTATAAAACACAATACTATTTGCTGTCTTTCAGTCGTAAGAAATCTCCCCAGTGCGCAGTGACTTATGTTATGAAAAATATGCTGTACTTTTTCAAATGCTAACATCTGTCTTCAAAGGAATAATTCAAATGGCCACAAATTACAATGCACTGCCTGGCCTGTATCCACAACCATCAAAACAATCCACATCATTTTTGGTTTTTTGAGTTCTTGACTGGGTGATACATTTTGCTCCCCATTTGTGTTGGCTAAGCATTCACTTTGATAGTATGTAGTGAGGCATTACATATTTTTATATGGCCATAGCAAACCTCTCAGAAAACATCTTTTCACTTTGTCATTATGGGATAGGGGGTGCCGCTGAGCCCCAACCCCCAAACGCAAATGCACAAACAGTCCCAGGTTCAAATAAAAGGGGTATTTATCAACAAATACCTTTTACCAAACAATTACAGGTTTACTTCTTTCTTTCTATCACTCCATCACACTGCTACTCCTCCAGTCGAGTGTTACCCGTCTTTACTTCCAGCTCTGACTTGCCTGGACAAGGCAGTTCGGCCTCTTTTATTGAGGACCAGGGAGTACTTCTGGTGACGTGACGTAGCTAGTTGGAAGCACTTCCAGGTTATGAGAAAGTCAGGGAGATCCTGTCCCAGCATTGCCCTCTATAGTCCACCAGGGATCCCTACAGGGCTTCTCCTGTGGACTGCAACTCCCATGAAGTCCTGCAGGTGTCCAAACTGGGACTCTATATGAGGGACACTGCCACCTATTAAAGTGAGGGAAGAACTACTACCTGACATGCTCTTCTGCCAGTTCTTGTACTCTTTGGGCATCCAGACAAGCTATTGTCCCATCCTTCCATTATGGCACCCAGGCCGGGTAAGGACATCACCTCTGAGTCATCTACAGTTGATAGACAACAATGGCAAATGTATCTATTTAAAATTAAACTTATAATGCAATAAAGTGTGTTGAAAGTGAAAGGGTGAAGTGAATACTTTCTGAGTCCACAGTACTTCGGCCAGGCTGGCACATACAGTAGCAGTTGGGAGTCAAACCCCAAACTGTTCTTGTCGTGCTAGATTAACACTGGACTAAAACCCAGGACAAAGGAGTTTGAGCCCTGGTGTGCTGGCACTTGTCAAAGGTCACTGATCAGGTAGACACAGATGGTGAACGTGTGTTCCTTGTGAGAGCTTACCCACACAGGTCGATCAGAGAAGGAGCTTCCTTTTGCCTTGCTGGATGTTGGTGGTAATCCTTGACTCCATCCCAAACCATCCATGCAGTCTTTTCACTACGACAGACACTGCGCCAGATCTGTGGGTTTCTAGATTAAACCAATGAGCTTTATGTTGATCTCTATAGAGTAGAGATCACAATAGTTCATCACAATATAATGATCAAAATGATAAAACTGGCTATGTTCATAATACTAAGTTTTTGTTTAAAAACAGACATCAGTCTCCACTTTTGTGTTTTTTATCCACACTAACCCACCATTTTTACCCACCACACACACAGACTTTTGATTATTTCTGATAATTCAGACTCTAATCGTGCTCGGGCTGGTTTGTCCTTATCACAAGGCCTTTCCCTGACTGGATAATGCTTATTACATTTTCTCAGCTCCTTTGCTTGGATGACATTTGTGCGCTAACCTCAATAACAATTCCACCTCATCATTATCAGTCCATACAAAACAATCGCCTTTTTTGCATTTCGTATTCACCATCGTATTCTCTGTGTGTAAATATAAGCTGTAAATCAATGTCTAGCATGGAGGACACTTCCTCTTTCTGTTTCGCACATACTCAGTGTAGGCAACAGGCTATGTCATACGTGTTTTCACTTGTTTTAGTGTGGGCTGAAATACTTTTTAAAATGATATGAAAATGCTAGTGTGGGTGGAGATTGTTTTCATTAACAAACACTGTTTTTAAAAGATAAGGAAAGTAGTGTGGACATAGCCAAAAAAGCAGCTACAAGCAGGAAGATTACAGCGAACACAATAAGTGGCTCATCTTAATCATTCTAAAAACTACCTTAGTGCTTCTCCAACTTTTTTGGTTTGCAGCGCACTGTTAAAAGTTTGACTTTTTTTCCCGGGAGGTTTTTGGTCCCCCTTGGAATTTTTGTCTGTTTAAAACCATCCCTCGAAGTTTCTCTCCAGGTAAGAGTGTCGCTCATCACTTCCAGAACGTTCACAGTGCACCAAGCATTCATTTGCAGCACACCATTTGACAGCCACCGCGCCACCTCTTCATCCTCGAGATGTAAAGCAAAGCTTTGGTGTCACTTCAGACAACTAACAAGACTTCTCCTCATTAGTACAGACATAAAGGACCAGGTAGCAAACTTTTACAGATATTAAAATGGAAGGCTGATTCAACAAGTAATGGATGTAAATGCTACATATTATACCTGCTACTGGGATACCATAAACTAAGCAAAAACATAATTGCATATGTGAGCATTAACTTGCTATGAGTAACAGATGTGATTTAAAATCACTTAATCATGTGTAATTAACAACTAATCTGACTAAATGATTACTGCTATATACGACTGGAGAATCATTTCTTCCACAACTTGCATGGATGGTTTAAATTTCTTTTATGAAATTATAGTATGCCAGTATGAAGTTAATTTCTCTATCGTTTCATAATTGCATATACAAAACTAGGCCAAGGGGACAGTAATTAAACAACACAAGTGGAACTTCTGAAAAGCCATATTTTAAGCTGTATATTTGAGATCTAGCATTACTGTATTTCGTTCACTGCATAACCACAGAAATGCATATGGAAGCAATCTAATAGCTGATAGCTATCAGTGCTCCGTGCTTGAGAAAGTCTATCTTGATAATAGCTGTTAAGATAATTACAGGAAAATTTATGGTAATGCATAAAAAAAGACTTCCAGTGTGAAAATGGCAGCCAGTGGAATTCATGGTTTCAGGATGTTTGGCACCTCTGCCTTGTGACACCTTGGGTTTAAACTAATGGATTTTCTGCACTGCAGGATTCGACCTGCACAGCTGCCAATTGCCTTTGAAACCAAAATTACGGTAGGAGAAAACAGAACAAATTAATCAGCAATAGGAACACCTTTGGGCCATTTTGTGTAACAGCCGGTCCAAACCACAGCTAAATATTCTAGCTAAGTGAACCATGAGTGCCGATTCATCATCTTATCCTGGAACAGGTTTGGGGTTTGTGCAGCCAGAAAATCGAGGTTTTGTTCAGCTTGTTGTGGTTTATAAAACACAGGAAGAATGATATGCTACAGGTAGGGAATGACAACTTGCATTTTAAATTCATTGGCAGCACAGGCAGTCAAAGGGAGAGAACCTGGAAAGACCACCAAAGCCTCAAGGGAGAGGGAAAAACATATAAAGTAACGTGCTTTAGATTGAAAATATTCATGGAATTTGTATCATAGACAGGCTGAACTGCAGGCAAATCTCTACCACTGAGCTCTATGTTTGTCATGATTCGGAATATTTTGCCAAATGGAATTCTTTACCATTTTTGGCCCATCTTGTTTACTTGTCATAAATTAATGTCATTTATTGTGCTGAAGGTTAGTTTTTTCATTAAGGAGAATTCATTTTGTGATTTTTTATCCAATTTTTATTGATTCGACGAAGTTTAATTCTTCATTTTGGTTCTTACCAACTTTTGCGTATGCAACACGCAGCTCATGTCATGTAATCGAGAGTGGTTCATCAATGACATATGCGGAATATCCATATCTAAATATGGAGGCTCCGTAAGTGTAGTGTTACCCCTTAAGGGATAAAGTGCTTCAAATAAAACCTTCTTAGTGCAGTTAATCTCCAACTAAGCCTAGCACTAGTGTAGCTTTGTTTCTGTCTTGACTTCTTTCTGTCCCTGACATCTCCTTTGATTCACCCTTGTGGTTTGTTTTTGTGTATTTTTATGTTTAATTGATGCAGGGATTCAGTTCCTGTGGTTTGTGAAATGCCGAATGGCCATGCCTGTCTATTAAGTCCGCAAGCTGACATGTTTCAAATGGGCAACCAGGAGAATAGACGAAAAACAGAAAAAGGGGCAGAACTGGGAGACCCAGGAATGATAACACAGCAGCCATGTTTGTATCAGAACATTCCCCACACATTAGCAAGTAGGTAAGAGAGATATGTGACCTAAAGCACATAAGTCCAAAACAGTTCCAAAAATGCCCACTGGAGGAGTGAAACACCATTAAAAAACCCAGGCTAGTAACACAGAGGGCCATGTAAAATATTTTAAATGATTTATACTGAAAAATGTTCTTTCAAACAATGTAGTTCTGTGGTGCAAACAAAGGCAAAAAGGAGTGGCCGGCAAAGGCAATCCAATGCAAAATAAAGCCCTGATACAAAATCCCAAAGAATAGTAAAAATGCAGAGCAATTCATAAAGTACAAGAGGAATCACTTAAATATAATAGTGATGGGCAATTTAACCTAGACATCAGGGTACACACCTCAAGTGTAATCCCACATGATCACACCTGTCTGTTAAGTCAGCAAGCTGATATTTTTCAAATGGGAAACTGGGAGAATAGACTAAAAACAGTCAAAGGATCAAAACTGGGAAAGCAAGAAAACCAAAGTGCCAAAACCAAAACAAGGAGCCAAAATCAGAGTCTATAAACATAGCTAAAGTCTGAAAACCAGAGATCAAAAAACATATATTCTTCAGAAAGGCATTAAGCAAGTTTTGTAATCCGTAGCGTGGATGAGAATACAGCGAATTGTGCAACCTTTTAACCCCGCTGCTGCAATTACCTGTAGGTAACAACCTGGTGGAACACAATCCCTAGCTACAAAATATATAACACTGTCACATTGTTGACGTCACATGATGTAAATATGGTGGCATCCACAACACTCAATACCTCTCACTAGATGAAACTACAGCTCTTTATTCTCAGCATGGCTCACTTAATTTCCAAGTAGGCCTTATTGTTAGAATAATCTAGAATAATCTGGACGAGAACAGGCCTTTCAGCCCAACAAAGCTCACCAGTCCTATCCACTTAATTCTTCGAAATTCTTCTTTTTCAAGTCGAGTTTTGAAAGTCCCTAAAGTCTTACTGTCTACCACACTACTTGGTAGCTTATTCCAAGTGTCTATGGTTCTCTGTTTAAAGAAAAACTTCCTAATGTTTGTTTGAAATTTACCCTTAAGCTTCCAACTATGTCCCAACACTCCTCAGGCTTCCTCTCACTTTCCAAGATTCCATTAAACAATCTGGTTAAAAACTCCACTACCATCTCTCCTAAACACCTCCATGCTTCCACAGGTATGTCATCTGGACCAACACCCTTTCCATTCTTCATCCTCTTTATAGCTGTCCTTACTTCCTCCTTGCTAATCCGTTGCACTTCCTGATTCACTATCTCCATATCATCCAACCTCTTCTCTCTCTCATTCTCTTCATTCATAAGCCTCTCAAAGTATTCTTTCCATCTGCTCAACACACTCTCCTCGCTTGTGAGTATGTTTCCATCTTTATTCTTTATCACCCTAACCTGTTGCACATCTTTCCCAGCCCAGTCCCTCTGTCTAGCCAATCGGTACAGGTCCCTTTCTCCCTCTGTAGTGTCCAACCTCTCATACAACTCATCATACGCTTTTTCCTTTAGCCTTCGCCACCTCTCTCTTCACCTTGTGTCTTATCTCCCTGTACTCTTGTCTACTTTCTGCATCTCTCTGACTATCCCACTTCTTCTTTGCCATCCTCTTCCTCTGTATACTCTCCTGTACTTCCCCATTCCACCACCAGGTTTCCTTTTCCTAAATCATTTATATATATTAAAAATACCAGCGGCCCCCTCACTGACCCCTTCTGGTCACCATTCTTAACATCAGCCAGTTCTGAAGAGGTTCCTTGCACCATCACCCTCTGCTTCCTGTGTCTGAGACAATTCTGTACCCATCTAAAAACATCACCCTGAACTCCCACTTTTAGTTTAATGCCCAACCTGTCTTGTGGCACCTTATCAAATGTTTTCTGAGAGCCCAGATAAATAATATTTTATGCTCCACTTTAATCATATCCTTTTGTTTCTTCGTCATAGAATTCCAACATGTTAGTAAAACACGACCTCCCTCTTCTGAACCCATGCTGACTGTTCAGTAAATCTCCTGTCCTTGCCAGGTGTTGCTCAATCTTATCCTTAATAATTCCTTCCATCAATATTCCTGTGATGTATGTTAAGAATACTGGCCTATAGTTGCTTGGATCGGTTGTGGTGAGCACCCTCTTCTACGCGGTGGTGTGCTGGGGAGGCAGCATAAAGAAGAGGGACACCTTACGCCTGGACAAACTGGTGAGGAAGGCAGGCTCTATTGTAGGCACGGAGCTGGACAGTTTGACATCTGTGGCAGAGCGACGGGCACTGAGCAGGCTCCTGTCAATAATGGAGAATCCACTAAACAGTATCATCTCCAGACAGAGGAGCAGCTTCAGCAACAGACTGCTGTCACTTTCCTGCTCCACTGACAGACTGAGGAGATTGTTCCTCCCCCACACTATGCGACTCTTCAACTCCACCCGGGGAGGGGTAAACGTTAACATTATTCAAAGTTATTGTCTGTCTGTATACCTGCATTGTTATCACTCTTTAATTTAATATTTTCTTTATCAGTATGCTGCTGCTGGAGTATGTGAATTTCCCCTTGGGATTAATAAAGTATCTATCTATCTATCTATCTATCTATCTATCTATCTATCTATCTATCTATCTATCTATCTATCTATCTATCTATCTATCTATCTATCTATCTATCTATCTATCTATCTATCTATCTATCTATCTACCCTGTGACCCTTTTTATATACAGTACACCCCCGAAATTTGCGGGGGTTACGTTCCTAAAGCCCCCGTGAATTGTGAAAAACCATGAATTTTGGATGTGGTTAATAAAATGCGTATTTTTCTAGTTTAAACCCTAAATATGCCCCCAAAACACTTTAATTTCATTTCAAACTCAGCTTAATACATTACCTAAAAAAAGAATGTAAAGGTAAAACCGTATACTGTACAGTACTGTACTGCTATGTCTCCCGCAGTGCTAGAATGTAAAATACCAATGTTACCCCTATATGTACGCTCTCACAAATAGAGACAATAACAAAGCAAATCGGTATTCAAACAACAATTAAAGAATGTAATGAAAACAAATAAAATAAATGAAAACAACAACACCACCCTGTTCCCCTTACGGTGATTATACATTAAATACAACAAAGCACAAACAAAACACACACAGTAAACTCCATGAAAAACCACAACGGATAAAATGTAATGATGATGATAGATAGTCCAGAGATCCGCACGTTGAATGGGAATGTAAAGATAGTCCTACCGGTAGTTCCTGAAATGATGATGATGGGTGGATGGGTTCAGGAGCGCTCCATTCTTCGCAGGATGGCCATGAATCCACTTACAGTCCTCATGTACACAGGCAGACGGCAGACAATCCAGACCCCAACCACGAAACGATCCAAGACAAAATAATATAAATACAGATAACCCAACAGAAGGCAGGCAGAGAGACAGGAATTTGAAACACAAATTACAAACACTTTTTTTTTTCTTTTGGTCACCGGCCCCCTTTGTAAAAGATGCGCTGACATCCTTTGACCCCAACAGCCCCAGCACCCTCAGCAGAAGACCAATCAGAGTCACTGCAGGGACTGCTGGGAGTTGCAGTTTCAAATTCTAGTAGCACCGCTACAACACTCTCCTATTGGCAACTTTCACCATCCCAAGCTGCATTTTCCTCTACGGTTGCTTCCTGTTCTCTCTAGAGTACAGTATTGCCACAGATATTTGTAGTTTCTGCTAACAATAATTAGTTAGGTTCTAAGGAAAAATCTGCAAATGGCTGAGGCCATGAACTCTGAACCGCAATTTTGCGGGGGTCTACTGTAACAGGATAATATTTGTCATTTTCCAGTCCTTTGGAATCTCACTAGTGTGCAGTGACTTCCTAAAAATATGTGCCAAGGGTTTATATCTGTACCTGCTAGCCTCTTTAACACTAGAATTACCAGAACCTACGAAAAATCTTGCCAACCCGGCACACCTTAAATCCCTTTGCACCTCTCTGTCAGCATCTTTTGTCTTGTAAATGTGTTGATAAGCCCAAGCAGCCTGCTATAACATTCCCTCCCACCGCTGCAGAACGGGCAAGAAGTTCTCCCAGTTGCAGCCTTGATTATCTGGGAGTGAGCCACCTGGAGTTGTATAAGGGAAATAATTTCATATGTGTTCTGTGTCTACAACAATGTATGTAAACACATTGTTAAAACAGAAAGGTTTTTCATGTTTTAGTAATAAATAACAAAATGTAGACATGAACTTTATAATGTGTGAAGGCTGATGGCCAAATATCAAATAAACTCTTTCACAAAAGGTACAAGGATAATACACCAGCTTCTGTGGTGCAGCGGTAAGAATTGCTGAATTATAATGCAGAGGTTGTGAGTTTGAAACCAGCTCCATCCCAAATTTACCATTTTGAGTAGTGAGCTGCTCTTATTGTTAATATTATACAATAAAAACACACATTTGATTTGTGTCTGTAACAGCCGGTGTAAATTTATAGTACTTGTAAAAATTAGCTTTTTTTTAAAATTTTTATTCTCTCAATAACGATCACGATACAACAACCCCCCCCAGATTTGACGCCGTTAGTTTTTATCTGAAACTGGGAATAATTGTAGATGTGAGTGGCGTTTTGAGACAATGGAACTGGAAATTCTCTGATCTGGAGGGATAAAAGCTGACACACAAACGCTGGTGGATCTGCCTTCTTCGTATCTCACTATCACTTGAATTTGTTTTTTATTCAGCTTTATTGAGTTTTCCTGCTCACGCTGAATTAGTATGTACCTTATGGTCCATGATGTTAAAGCCGCACTGACAAATTGAGTGTTCCTGCTTATACATAGGTATATATGATATTTGGAATAACTCATTTAATGACCTGTATAATACATTTAGGAAAACATTGTGGCATGGATGCAGCATTATTCATATTATTCATATTTATTCACATGCCTTTTTGCTGTTGTAATCAGTGACTGTGTTTTTTTTTCCCAATCTTGCCAGTCTCCACATTTTGGTGCATGGTGGTATTTCTTTTGTACTCCACGACATGCAGAGGAAAGAATAGTACAGAGAGGTCAGTTCCGCACGATATAAAATCATCAAATTCAAATGTTAACAGTTCCCACACACGCAAGGACCATCCTTCCTACATTTACGACATGTGCACCTCTATCTCTATGCTGTGATTTCTATTACACTGAAGGGGCGCCTGATACTGACTGAGTTTGCTTTCCTGGGGGAAGCGTCAGTCTTGGAACAGAAGCTTGTTGATGTTACATCCTCTTTTTCTTTTTCCATCACTGTTTCTTGTAAGAAGCAACGACAAAGTTCCTGTGCGTGGTGAACAAAGAACACTCTTGTTTTCTCAGTCACCTGTGCATGCCTTGTACAGTACATGTGCGTTCATTGTTCATTACCGTCATGTCAAGCACATTGTAGCACACAGCAACCGGCCACCCACGTGCTCCTGCTCGCACTGAATAAGCTCATGCCTTCTGGTGCATGATGTCAAAGCAGCACCATTAAAAAAGAAAGAGACAAATATATGTGACATTTTGAAGAAATCATTTTATGACCTGAATAGTACCAATGAGGAAACATCATTGCACTAATGCAGTATTATTGGAAAATGAACAGCGTCAGATCGGGTGTGAATTTATGCTCGGGCTGTTAGTTAGGGTCAGATCATTTGAGAGGAGAGTGTGAACATTACTGAGAGAATAAAACTGAAAAAAGCTAACTTTTATAAGTACCATAAATTTACACCCGATCTGACGCTGTTCGTTTTCAAATAATATTGCTTCTTTGTTTTATTATAGTTTTGTTTTTTTAACTTTATTTTCCTCCACTACCTTGTTTGTTCTCTGTTTATGATTTTTTTCTATATTCTGTAGTTTTGTTGCAGCCCCTTTCCCCTCAGCCTCTCAATTGTGGTCACTTTGCGGATCAAAGACACATATTTATACATTCCACCTGATTGCCTCATTAATTTGTGGAGGCATCAGATAATGCCTCTTTTTTGTTGTTCAGCTTCCCTTTGTAATGTTTGCCTCTTCAGTAAGTTTAGTTTGACTTCTTGCTATTATTGGATATTCGATTGGTTCTGTCAGAACTGCAAAGTTTGTTTAGTTGAATTTTGGATTTTCTGTTTTTTCCTTTTAGTAACATTCTTAGATGTACTGGTTTTCTTTGCTTATTCATAAAAAACATAAGAAATTTGATAAATTAGAGGAGACCATTCAGTCCATCAAGCTTGTTAAGTTTAGCTAATAGCTCAGCTGTCCCAATATGTCCTCCAGAGACTTTTTAAAAGTCATCAAGGTGTCTGCTTCAACTTCATGTCTTGGTAGTTTGTTTCAGATTCTCACAATCTTCCAGGCTTCAGTCTTAAATGCATTTTCCCTTAAATTCCAATGGAATCCTTGAGTATGTTATTCATCATTAACGCTAAGGAATTTTGCTGGATCTACTTTATTAATGCCTTTGAGGATTCTGAAGACCTGTGTTAGATCCCCATGCAGTGTCCTCTACTCGAGACTAAGCAGGTTTAATTCTTGGAGTCTGTCAGAGTAGGATATGTCCTTAAGTCCCATGATGCACTTGTTTGCTCTTCTCTGCACAGCTTCAAGTGCTGCTGTGTCTTTTTTGTAACATTGTTACCAGAATTGCACACAGTACTCCATGTGGTCTCACTAGTGCCTTAAATAGTCTGATCATAACGTCCCTTGATTTATATTCAATGTTTTTAAAAATATAACATAATGTTTTATTTGCCTTGTAAATCGTTTCTACACATTGCTTAGATAATAAAAATGCAGTATCAACATAAACAAATAAATCCTTTTCAGAGATTACTTTCTGCAGGATGGCGTCTCGCATCTCGTATTTATAACTGATGTTCTTGTTGCCCATGACTATTCACTCCCACTTCAATTTTGTTATTGAGCAATTTCCAATTACATTTTTTCTTGTATAATTTTGTACTTTATTACTTTTTTCAAAATTTTTGAGTTCTTTGGATTATTTTTGGATTTAGATGTCATGTCACAGCTATTCCATTCAAACTTAGTCACTGTGTAGACTGATTTAAACATTTTCCCACAGGTCAATGCTGGAGGGCTGCTCTCATCGTTGGGATTCCCACTGAACTGCTCCAGATGGCTTTCCACATGCCGCCAAATGGAAAGCTAATGATTCATGGCTATAGCTTAAGGCCTTTTTTTCAGTCTCTTCCATTATTATTCAGCTGACCTTATGGTGGGCTAGTGGAGCTCTGAATTCCAGCAGGACTGATGACATTTCTGGAAAACCCCTCCACCTTCACAGCACCCACACATTTTAATTAAAATTCCATCTTTTAACAAGAGACTTGGGAAATGGGGCCCGCAATTCCCAATTCTATGATAAACTGATGCTGTTTTAAAATTACATTTTAATGTCAAAGGTCTAAATTACTGCATAATGACCTTAGAAGGTAAACATCAGCACAGCTTCCTCACATAAAAACCTTAAAATGGACACAAGTGAAGGGCTTCTGGCATTCCCAGAAGAATTTCAATTCCACAAGGGTGGAGTCCAGCTGACCTGCCAGAACACAGTGTTGCACTTGCATTTTTCATGGTTTCCCATCTATTTTCATGTGGTGACTCCTCTGTCTGTGTGGGGAAAGCTGTTGCTTTTTGTATTGTAATTTTTTTTAACAGTGGCAGTGATAGTTAATTGTTCTTATTTTGTTTAACATCGTTTTGATATAATTTTTTATCACAATTTTCGTAACTTTGCTATCACGGTTTGACTGGGGTGCCATCATTGGCTTAGTTACTTCCCTCTTTGTTTATATTGTTATTTTCTTTGTGTCCTTTTATACTTTATTGTATTTTAACTTGCATTACATTACTTGTTAATTTTGATTGGTCAATTCTGTTAAATATCTTTCTTGTTTTGCCACCATCTCAGACCTCGGCATCACTCTGCTTTCAAGTGGTTTCAATCCTATCTCTCAGGCAGATCCTACCACATGTCTTTACGAGGGGAGAGTCCAAGCAAGCACGAGGATGTCCTAAGCATCAGTGCTGGGTCTTAACCGCCTCTCTCTATTCAACACCTCACCAGGCCCAATCATCTAGTCCAGGGGTCTCCAAACTACGGCCCGCGGGCCAGATGCGGCCCGTGAGGCCCTCTCATCCGGCCCGTGGAGACTTTTTTATCTACGGAAAAAAATTATGGAAATTTACGTGTATCCTGCCAAGATCAGCCGCCGCTTACGTGGGCGTTACGTTTTTACCGAATTAAAATAGAGGCGCGCAGTAGTGTGTTATGTTTTTCAACCGATCACTACATTGCAAAACTCTGTTCGCTGCTTACTTTTTCTACTTCTGTTCACAGTTAATGAGATGATATAACGCCATCTAGTGGCAGAGTTTTTAAATGGTTTGCTGCTTGTTCAAGACTTGATTATTTTGATCACAGTTTGCCAGTTGCGGCTGACTGCTGCGATGAGGAGGTGTTGGTGTCAGTTAGCGTCTAATTGCGAAACATGTTGCACTCTATTTTATTTAGTTATAATTTCCTTCGCGTAATTACTTACCAGTGTGTATAAAGTATTGGGAATGTCGTTAGTTTAACAAGAATTTTCTGAATATTCTGAAGAGGAAACATTAAAAGCAACAATCTCTCTACCATAAGTGGATATATTTGCAGACTATATTCAGGTAAGTTTAACTTAAGAAATCATAAGAATTTTTAAAAATTGTTTCGGGTGATTTGCAGCTATAATTGTGACAAAATTAGTTCGCATAATCAGGTTTTTTGAGCGATATTGTGTGCAAGATACTTTCAGTTTCACTATTTATTCATGTTGAAGTCACTTTATTTTAGTACCCAACGATGGTCGAGAAGAGGAAAAGAAAAATAGACGGTGAGTGTCGGCAATTACAAGAAGAATGGAGTTTGAAATACTTCTTCATCAAATCTGGCAAGAAAGCATTGTGTGTGATTTGCAACGAAACCGTGGCTGTGATGAAAGAATCGAAGCAAACATCAGGAGAAATATGCGCAGTTGGAGGGTAAAGTTCGTGCCGAAAAATTTTCTAAATTACAAAATCAACTCACATCTCAGAGGGCATTGTTCAGTAAATCCTCAAATGAAAATGAATCCTTAACTAAGGCCAGTTATAAAGTTGCCTATGTCCTGGCTTAAAGTCGCATACCGTTTACAGATGGTGAAGTAGTGAAGGAATGTTTGTTGGAGGTGGCAGAGGAACTTTGCCCAGAAAAGTCGAAACAATTTAAAAATGTAGCTTTGGGTGCAAATACCATTGCCCGCCGTGTTGCAGACATGGGTGAAAACATTGTGACTCAAATAGCGAAAAATGCAAGCAAGTTTCGCCATTTTTCAATTGCAATGGATGAATCGCTGGACAGCTGTTCCACCTCTCAACTGCTTGTGTTCATTAGAGGTGTGGATGAAGACATGAACATAACACAAGAGCTAGCTTCCCTACATAGCATGTATGGCATGGTTACCGGAGAAGATATATTCAATGAATTGAAAAAAACATTTGCTGATTATAACTTGGACTGGACTAACCTCAGTTGCCTGACTGTTGATGGAGGAAAGAACATGAGTGGCATAAAGAAAGGCTTGGTTGGACAAGTGAAGCAGATGTGTAATGAGAAAAACATTCCACAACCAATGTTCCTGCACTGTATTATTCACCAGCAAGCTTTGTGTGCTAAATATGTGGACATTAGCAGTGTACTGAATCCTGTGGTGAAAATGGTGAATTTAATATGGTCACATGGGCTCAACCATAGACAGTTCAGAGACATGTTGAAAGATACTGACACAGAATCGCAAGATTTACCATATTACACAGAAGTAAGATGGCTAAGTTGTGAGAAAGTTATGAGCAGAGTATTTGAATTAAGAAAGGAAATAGGTGACTTCCTGGAAAGTAAAGGCAAGCCACAGCCATTACTATCTGATGAAGAGTGGGTATGGAAATTGGCCTTTGCTGCAGACATAACCAGTCATTTAAATTTTCTGAACCTAAAACTACAAGGAGAGAAAAATCTAGTTTCTGATCTATACACCCACCTAAAGGCCTTCAGATCTAAACTTGTCTTGTTTTTGGAACAAGTACAGGCCAACAACTTGACGCACTTTCAGCAGTGCAAGGTCTTCATGGCTGAAGCAACAGCTGAGTTCCCCATGTCATTTGCATGCGAGATCATCAAAGACCTCCAGCTGCAGTTTCAGGAGCGGTTTTCTGACTTGGATTCAAAGGCAGAAGAAGTGAGACTGTTTCAAAACCCATTTGAAGCAGATGTGGCCAGTTGCCCAGATGAACTGCAGCTGGAGGTCATTGAGTTGCAAGCAAATGACTTCCTTAGGGACAAGTTCAAAGAAGGACTGGTGGGTTTTTACCAGTTTTTGCCCAAGGAAGACTTTCCTAATGTCAAAACTTTTGCTTCAAGGTACCTTTCAATCTTTGGAACAACATACTTGTGTGAACAAACATTTTCAAGAATGAAATACGTGAAGAACAATTTGAGAACAAACTTGTCTGATGATAATCTCAGGTCACTGTTGATGTTAGGGACATCAAATCTAAAGCCAGAAATGTCTGCTATTTTGGCATCCAGGAAACAATTTCACCATTCCCACTAATACAGGTGTTCATGTGTAGTGTATCAATGTGTTATTAAATAATAACTGAATAAAATAATTTTAAATAAATAATTAAAAACAACATCTATGTTTTGATTCTTTTTTATTTGGACCTCGAGTGTGTAGTCGGCCCCCAAACTGCTGTTTGATAGTTAATGCGGCCCTCGGGCTGAAAAGTTTGGAGACCCCTGATCTAGTCCCTTAGTTTCTCAAATCAGTTCTATGATGATGATGATGATGATACTCAGCTGTACTTGTTGTTCCCTTTAGAGAACTTCACAATTACACCCACAATCTTGGCTTGTCTCACTGATATCTCAGCTTGGATGAAGAAATGTCACATCCAGCTCAACCTGGCAAAGGCAGGTCATTCCAGGCAGTCCGTCTATTCAACAACCCATCTCTGCTCAGCTTAGCTCATTATCGCTAATGCCCACCAAGTTGGTAGGCAGCCATTGGGAGATGATTGATGACCAACTATCCTTCATTGACCACACTGCAACAGTCTCTCGTTCATGCAGATTCACACAGTATAGGATCAGACCATATCTGACTAACTCCGGGTCCAGGATTTGATCTTGTCACACCCTGACTAATGTACCTCTCTACTAGCAGTAGTGCTGCATGTGCTACCAAGCTGCTGCAGATGATTCAAAATGTAGCAGCACATCCTGTGTTTAACCAGCTGAGACACGTGCATGTCGCTCCTGTTTTCAGGTCACAAGACAGATTTCCCGTTATGCCACATGTTACGTTCAAAGCCTTGATGCTTGCCTACAGAGTAGTCAGTGTCCCGGCACCTGAATAAATGGGGGAACTCACAAGGGCCCGTGCCCACTCATGTCTGCTTGTGAACAGCATCTTTTGATACCCCATCTACATGGCATCAAATCTCAATCCAAACCCTTTGAAAAAATGCAGCTCCTAGATGGTGGAATAAGCAGGTCGCCTCCATCCAAACTGCTGACCCCCCTCATTGTGTTTAAGAAGCACCAGAAGACTCTCTTGTTCTGTGATTATCCATCTAATTGATAACGGCTTTGAGGTGAGGTTCTTAATAGCTAAGATAAGATTAAATAGTTTTGTGTTCTGTTTGGTTCAGAGCTCTTCACTTGTGATGAACAATTTAGTAATCTTGTTCTGTAACACTTGTTCACAAACAGTCCCCCAGACTGATGTTTGTTCGATTATGTTGACCTCTTTTGTAAGTCCAAGTGAATAAATGCTAATGTAAAAGCATATTGAGCCCAAAAGGCCGGGGCTTCCCTGACACACCAGCTGTGGAACTGCCCACAGTGCCAATTGCTGAGAACTTAGTCTTGCTTGTGTTGATTGTCTCTCAATCTTGGATTTTGGATTGTAAATTTTGGACATTGAAAAGTCTGTCTTTGATTGTTTGGTATAAGGACTTGTTTTGGGATTTAATTACTGGTTAACGGAGTTGGAGTTTTGTTAATTTTTGGGTGGCCTTCTTCTAAATACTGAGATCTTACAGTGGACTATAAAATATACAAAAATAAACTGTGTAGACATGCTGACAGTTTATAAAAAAAATGTCAGTATTAAGTAGACAAGTTACATCATGCACAGATAAGATGCCCTGAAAAGAAAATCCATGACACCTTGTACTTCTGAGCTACATTACGCAGAGCTGACACTTTTCATGACACATATGCGTTGTATGCAATGCTAAAATGGTCACATCATCATGCACATTAAGGTAATTGTATATCAGTCTGCCACCTTGTCCTATTTCTGCGGTGCAGCTTTATTTAATTAACAGTAAAGAAGTCAGAAACAGGACGAAAAAATAACAGGAACATGTCCCTTTCCTCAACTTCTATTGTACTAGGGTGTTGTACCGTGTTAGCCATTATGAATGTAGAGAAAAGCCAAGCAAAATGACACCTTTTATTGGCTAACTAAAAAGATTAGGATTACATCTTGCCTGAAGAAGGGGCCTGAGTTGCCTCGAAAGCTTGCATATTGTAATCTTTTTAGTTAGCCAATAAAAGGTGTCATTTTGCTTGGCTTTTCTCTCAACTTCTATTTGAACTTAAGAGTATTGTGGTGATCACAGAGATAAGGAACTGAAGCACATACTGAATAACAGTTTAGCCCAATTGTTTATTGAACAATAAGGAACAGGAACACTGTAAACTAAACGTCTAAGAAGACCAATGACTTCACTTTGCTTTGGTTACAAGTCATGGGAAATGTAAAAAATAAATAAATAAATAAAGCGAACTGGGAATAAACTGCGGCTGCACTCACGATATTCTCATGCAATGCAAACACTGTCACTATTAAGGGATCACTAATTGCGTTCCAATCTTCAGCATCATTGAGACCAAGGCAAACACTAACACCTAAGTGAGGCTTTGATTTAAGAGTATTTGTGTCCTATGAAAGTCTCAGCTTTCTTTTTTGCGAATCCTCCAGATTTAAAGGATAAGCAATCTTTCCTTACGGATTGGCTGTTACCACTCCAGTATCTTGTTTTTATTGATGTTGAAATTCGTTCACATCTTGCCCGGATGCCAGTATTGTTTATCATGGGCAATGCAACTCAGTGCCTGTTGTTTACATGCTTCCATGATGTTTCTAACCCGAGAAAAACTTCCTGGTTATCTGAGATTATGGGCCAAACCTCCAATGTTATATTTTAAAATAATTTACGAGCAAAAACAAACAACAAAAAAAATACCTCTAATCTAATGTGGTGTGTTGCACTATGGAGGAGGTGTTACTGAGTTTTTGTGTAAATATTTTTAGACTTTTTGTTTAGTTTAAATAGTTATAAGGGGGCAGTTACCCTGAGCATTATAAGAAAGAGTTCTGGCAAGCAAGGCAACTGCGTGGTAGTGAGGGGGGGCTACATCACATGACCAAGGTGGGACGTGAGGAGGCATCCAAGTGTGAGGCACCAATTGGAGAGAAAGATTAAAAAGTAGTGAAGCTGTTTCAGTGAGAGAAAAGGGCCAGAGAGAGATAAGTGAGATGATCTACCAGAGGGTAATCAGGAGCGTCCATGGCTGTGCACGCAAGGGTGCTAGTGGGTCGAGGATTTATTGGCTTCCTTCTGGGTTGTACAGCAGGCTATGTGGAGGTGCGTTAGGTATTTGGAGGGTGCAGGGTGAGGCGTCCATCACCATTGGAAGAAAGGATCTTAAGGGTATATAAGAACAGGAAGGCCTGAGTAAGAACAAGAGAAAGAGTCCACTTATTCATGTTTAACCCCTAGAGCACTTAGAAGTGAGGATAAATCTGGTGAGTTGGACATTGCATGAGGTATTTTTCTTTAGGAAAAAGTCCTTTGTTTCCTGAAAAATCCCAAAAGAAAGTGAAAGGAAATGGACGGGGATTTTTTTTTTAAGATGCAATGTCCTCTGTGTCTCTTCGAGCAGCCTGGACATGTCCATTTGCAATGTTTTCTTTTTATGTCTTTATTCATACACTTGAGAACTATAATTTTGACAGACTTGCTTATGTGATTTTTTTCACAGAACTCACTTAACATTGCTTTAGATGTTTTAATATTTGTTGATGTCACCTTATTTTATTTGTACAAAGAACTGTCTACTTTTGTGCCATCTTTTCTGTGTCCTTCTCACTCAGAATTGATATGACTACTGGATGCCCCATAGTTAGGCTAATGCAAGGTACGTGATGGGTACAGGGCATTAGAACTAACAACTCCATTCTGGTCCAGATGCACATAGTGGAGCTCTGTTCAGTGTAAAGAAGGGAAAGAACAAACCAGTAATCCTGAGCTAGTATTAATTAAAGGTCAGAGCCATAGCTCCCCTAGGATCCCCTGGAAGACAGAAAATTCACATGACCCCTGACTATGGCTGGATGTGGTGGTGATCTCCTGCCAGACAATTTAAGTTGCTTGACCATGTAATCACAGTAAGTGTCTGTCCAATCACTCATAATCCCAAAGCAAGTTTGTTGGAAGTGGGAGTCTGTCCCAGCAGCTTAGCTAAACCTGAATGGAATGCCAGTCAATCACTAGGGACAAACACACATCTCTGGGACATGAGAAAAATAAAAAGGAGAAGGCCCACTCAGATTTCACGAGAATGAGCAAGCTGCACAGAGGCAGGGATCAGGCCAGAAGTTGAACTCAGCTCCACCCAAGCATGTGGCAGCCATTCTAGGCACCCTACCACACTGCCACCATGTAAAGGCCTGTCAGACAAGTTCAGCTAATGGCTCTCCAAGTGGAAGTAGCCAACAGAGTGGAGTGATCGACTGGGGAGAGCAGGCCAGCTAATTTCTCTAGCACTCCTGCATTTAAAAAGGTCAGCTCTGTGGAGTTCATTGCTGGGTTTCCCTTCCTGTGTTTCCAGCCTGTTAAAATGATACTTTGGGGTCATATTGGTACTTTGAAGCACAAGGCTACAGTTTCTACTCAGACAATGATTAAGAAGAGCAGTCAAAGCACCCAGCTGAATGTTTCTGTCCTCTCCCGAGGATATTTTGATGACAGGTAACTATGGAAGCAGAACAGGGAAATACAAGATTTCCAAAAAAAACAACTGCTCCCCTTTCCAAAAGAAATTCTCAACATAATGTGACTATTTTAACAATCCTTCTCCGCTCAGAGATCAATGTGCCTGCAAAGCATTTAAGACAGAAATCCCCCCCATATGAACTTCCATCCTGATTTTGAAGTTCATCCTGATTACATAAACCATATGACATTGTGGGACTCGGAATAAATCTGTCCATAAATAAAATTCCATTCCCAACTTCTGGCACTGGCTTCCTCACTGACTTTTTTTTCCATAAATTAAATTAAAGTGATAAAATTGAAAAGAAAAGGCACAGAGTGCATGGCTGGAGGCCTTCGCCTGATTATGATTAGGAGTGTTTAGTTCACAAATTGTTTATCTCAGGCTGGGACTGTTTGCTGCACACCAGCCCCTCGTAAGTGCTGTGTAAAAATGTCATGTTTTTAATCAAGGAGAATTTGTGAAAAGTTCAGGCTGTGATCTGTGCGTGGCTGCTTGCTTTTGTTTCACACAGGCAGTGCACTCAAATCTGTTAATGATGATTCCCAGTATGTGACCCATAAAACGCATGAAAGCAAAAGAAAACAACTTCAGCCCTGTGACTCTGCCATTCCCAAGACGACCTTCATGACTTTGTTATTGTGTTACTATAGGAGACTGTCTATCTTACTGTCTATCTATCCATTTCCAATTCTGCTTATTCCGTTAGAGATTAGCTGAGAGTTTATCTGTGAAGCACTATGGGGATACAAGGGAGGAGACAACAGTGCAGCCCATGGGCCCTTTCCATTTTCCGGTGCATGTAGTTCATAACTGAGGATGAACTAGGACAAGTGAGAACACAGCAAGTGAAAGGTTCAAAAATGTATTATGGTGCAGATAAAATTCTTCAATGGATACTGTGAGTATTCCCAAAAATAATCTGCAAAATAGTGCAGAGGATAAAATCATCAAAACCAATAAATAAGTCAAATCCACTAAATCATTAAAAACAACAATAAAAGCAGAACTGGCCTTTTCCAATTTTCTTATACCAGTGTCCCATTCTCTGTCCCTCATACCTGTTCTCTCTTTGTGTCTCCAGCTTTTCCACCTCCTCCAGTCACTGCAGATAGCTTTCTTAAATGATCACCCGTTCCCTGTCACTCAGTAGGTGTAATCCTCTCTTCCACAGAACGGCACATCTCACACACTCTACAGGGCTTCTTCTGACTGGTGCCCGCTGTCACTTGCTCATTGGTTTCCATTTCTGATTCTCGCGTATGCTTTGACCTTTCCTTCCTTCTTTTTCTTCCTCTTTCTACCCGTACTCCGTTCTTTATACCTTTGAGTGCAGGTGCTGCCCTAAACTGCCCACAGCGCCACTAATGAGAGATGTCTGTGCTGATCTCTCTCTCATGTGAATGTTTAACCATCCCATTCGCCCATTAGGCACTCCATGGCTGAACATCTTCACTACGTACACCTACACTCACGAATCGAGTTGCATAAATTTTAATTATTTGTGTAGGGCACGAGTGTCAAACTCCGGTCCTGGAGGGCCATAGTGGCTGCAGGTTTTCATTCTAACCATTTTCTCAATTAGTCACCAGTTTTGGCTACCAATTAACTTCATTTGCCTTAATTTTAATTAAAATTGACACAGGCCCTTAGTTGTCTCTTTTTTCTTAACTAGCAGCCAAACAATAATGAGCCACAAAATGAGCCACCGCATGCCCATCACACAATATCTGAAAACAAAAAAGGTGAAGGTCTCAGTAAGGTTGATCTCTCACGTCACCAAACATTTTGACATTGGTGTTCTTAGAAAAAACAGAAAAATCAACAGTTTTGGAAATGTCTGCTGTGGTAGAATGAGAGCAGCAACAAGCCATGGAATTAAATAACGGGATTAATTAGCAGCAAGAATCGGCTTTTCATTAAGAGATTAGTTGGAGTGAAATTGGTTGGAGTTTGAAGCCCCAATTTAGCTGGTCATCTGTTGGCTTGTTTCATGTCTCATTTCTGTTTGGCTTTCATTTAATGAAGAAAAGAATCAATTCAGAGCACTAAATCCTTAAAAACAGAGCTATTAAAATGAAGGAAATAAAACTTAATTAGCAGTGAAAACTGGTCACTGATTAGGAAAAGGGTCAGAATGAAAACCTGTAGCCACTGCGGCACTCCAGGCCTGGAGTTCGACACCCCCGGTGTAGTTAAAAGTGTGTGCACTAACCTTAGTGGTGACATGCAGAATGGTGGATCAATTAGGCAGTGGCACTGGAGTGTGCAAGAGCTTGGGGTTCTCTTGGGATGAGCGTAGAGAATAAATGTTCACAGCTGGAGAGGTGAAAGCTAGCTGGCTGCACAGTGGAGGCGTTGAAGAAGAGACTGCTGGAACATTAAGGTGTTAAGTGGGCACAAAAGAGATACTGTAGTGATAATGTGTGGCTGCAGTGCCCTGATGAAGATTTGTGTGCAGGGTAATTAGGCTGATAATGTAATTATGGGGTGGTTGCATGAAATTAAGATACAGTGCATCCGGAAAGTATTCACAGCGCATCACTTTTTCCACATTTTGTTATGTTACAGCCTTATTCCAAAATGGATTAAATTCATTTTTTTCTTCAGAATTCTACGCACAACACCCCATAATGACAACATGAAAAAAGTTTACTTGAGGTTTTTGCAATTTTATTAAAAATAATAAAACTGAGAAAGCACATGTACATAAGTATTCACAGCCTTTGCCATGAAGCTCAAAATTGAGCTCAGGTGCATCCTGTTTCCCCTGATCATCCTTGAGATGTTTCTGCAGCTTAACTGGAGTCCACCTGTGGTAAATTCAGTTGATTGGACATGATTTGGAAAGGCACACACCTGTCTATATAAGGTCCCACAGTTGACAGTTCATGTCAGAGCACAAACCAAGCATGAAGTCAAAGGAATTGTCTGTAGACCTCCAAGACAGGATTGTCTCGAGGCACAAATCTGGGGAAGGTTACAGAAAAATTTCTGCTGCTTTGAAGGTTCCAATGAGCACAGTGGCCTCCATCATCCATAAATGGAAGAAGTTCGAAACCACCAGGACTCTTCCTAGAGCTGGCTGGCCATCTAAACTGAGCGATTGGGGGAGAAGGGCCTTAGTCAGGGAGGTGACCAAGAACCCGATGGTCACTCTGTCAGAGCTCCAGAGGTCCTCTGTGGAGAGAGGAGAACCTTCCAGAAGGACAACCAACTCTGCAGCAATCCACCAATCAGGCCTGTATGTTAGAGTGGCCAGACGGAAGCCACTCCTTAGTAAAAGGCACATGGCAGCCCACCTGGAGTTTGCCAAATGGCACCTGAAGGACTCTCAGACCATGAGAAACATAATTCTCTGGTCTGATGAGACAAAGATTTAACTCTTTGGTGTGAATGCCAGGCCTCACATTTGGGGGAAACCTGGCACCATCCCTACATTGAAGCATGGTGGTGGCAGCATCATGCTGTGGGGATGTTTTTCAGCGGCAGGAACTGGGAGACCAGTCAGGATAAAGGGAAAGATGACTGCAGCAATGTACAGAGACATCCTGGATGAAAACCTGCTCCAGAGCGCTCTTGACCTCAGACTGGGACGACGGTTCATCTTTCAGCAGGACAACGACCCTAAGCACACAGCCAAGATGTCAAAGGAGTGGCTTCAGGACAACTCTGTGAATGTCCTTGAGTGGCCCAGCCAGAGCCCAGACTTGAATCCGATTGAACATCTCTGGAAAGATCTTAAAATGGCTGTGCACCAACGCTTCCCATCCAACCTGATGGAGCTTGAGAGGTGCTTCAAAGAGGAATGGGCGAAACTGGCCAAGGATAGGTGTGCCAAGCTTGTGGATTCTTATTCAACAAGACTTGAGGCTGTAATTGCTGCCAAAGGTGCATCGACAAAGTATTGAGCAAAGGCCATGAATACTTATGTACATGTGATTTCTCAGGTTTTTTATTTTTAATAAATTTGCAAAAACCTCAAGTAAACTTTTTTCATGTTGTTATTATGGGGTGTTGTGTGTAGAATTCTGAGGAAAACAATGAATTTAATCCATTTTGGAATAAGGCTGTAACATAACAAAATGTGTAAAAAGTGATGCGCTGTGAATACTTTCCGGATGCCCTGTACCTTGGGGAACCTATTTAAGGCACAAGTGTTTTACAGACAAAGAACAGAAAAGAAAGAACAAGAAATGCATTTGTTCTTACTTGCTGCAGATCAATAGCAACCTGCTGAACAGGTCCAGAGGGAGCATGGAAGTGTGGGATGGCAACTCCATGCCTGTGGTGCAATGTAGAAGAGAATGGAGGATGTTGGAAAGTCTGTGTGTCAGATTGATAGCAGACCTGCTTAAAAGATTCAAAGGGAGCAGGGAAGATTAGGACACCTAGCAGATTTGAGTAGATAGATAGATAGATAGATAGATACTTTATTAATCCATCCATCCATTTTCCAACCCGCTGAATCCGAACACAGGGTCACGGGGGTCTGCTGGAGCCAATCCCAGCCAACACAGGGCACAAGGCAGGAACCAATCCCGGGCAGGGTGCCAACCCACCGCAGGACTACTTTATTAATCCCAAGGGGAAATTCACATACTCCAGCAGCAGCATACTGATAAAAACAATATTAAATTAAAGAGTGATAACAATGCCGATAACAATTCAGGTATAGAGACAGACAATAACTTTGTATAATTTTAATGTTTACCCCCCCCCCGGGTGGAATTGAAGAGTCGCATAGTTTGAGGGAGGAACGATCTCCTCAGTCTGTCAGTGGAGCAGGACATTGACAGCAGTCTGTCGCTGAAGCTGCTCCTCTGTCTGGAGATGACACTGTTTAGTGGATGCAGTGGATTCTCCATTATTGACAGGAGCCTGCTCAGTGCCCGTCGCTCTGCCATGGATGTCAAACTGTCCAGCTCCGTGCCTACAATAGAGCCTGCCTTCCTCACCAGTTTGTCCAGGTGTGAGGCGTCCCTCTTCTTTATGCTGCTTCCCCAGCACACCACTGCGTAGAAGAGGGCGCTCGCTACAACCATCTGATAGAACATCTGCAGCATCTTATTGCAGATGTTGAAGGACGCCAGCCTTCTAAGGAAGTATAGTTGGCTCTGTCCTTTCTTACACAGGCCATCAGTATTGGCAGTCCAGTCCAATTTATCATCCAGCTGCACTCCCAGATATTTATAGGTTTGCACCCTCTGCAAACAGTCACCTCTGATGATCACGGTTGTCCATGAGGGGCCTGGTCCTCCTAAAATCCACCACCAGCTCCTTGGTTTTGCTGGTGTTCAGTTGTAGGTGGTTTGAGTCGTACCATTTAACAAAGTCCTTGATTAAGTTCCTATACTCCTCTTCCTGCCCATTCCTGATGCAGCCCACGATAGCAGTGTCGTCAGCGAACTTTTGCATGTGGCAGGACTCCGAGTTGTATTGGAAGTCCGATGTATATAGGCTGAACAGGACCGGAGAAAGTACAGTCCCCTGCGGCGCTCCTGTGTTGCTGCCCAGAGTAGCGCTGTACAGAAGGGACTGATGGGTGTCAGAGGATCTGTGAATGGGGAGAGCTGGGTAAAAGGGTTTCGGTGCAGAAAGGCATCAGAAATGCACCTGGTCAGGGCTCCTAGATTAAAATGGGAGTGGAGGTGTGCCTTGGGTCAAGGGAAGATGTCAATGAGGAGATGTCATTGGGTCAAGATTAAAGAACTGAATTTGGGATTTTTCTTAAGGATTTTAAAATGATTTGATTTTGTCTTTAGATATATTAAGAGCAATGCTTCATATAAAGAAAGTGCACATTGACATTTAACAAAAGATACTGTGCTGGTCTTAATAATAAATTACAATTTTTGATCGGTACTATTAATATAATTATCTGTGCCCATCATTATCTCCCTGGAATAAGCTTGGTCCAAAAACTACAAGATGCCCAAGAGTTTGATTGTGCCATGGCTGTGGGCACAGGGTATCAGAGGTATAATAACACGCACTGGCAGTGATTAGGCCAAAGAAAGGATTGTGAGGCAGTAGCTCTGCCCACTGTGCCAACATGCCACACAGCTACGCTATGTAAATATTATAAAAGACCTGGCTATGGCTTTTCTGTTAATAAATCCAATCACTGACAAAGTGGGAGGGCTTTGGCCAGATCTGTTGAGTGTACAAATTTACAAGAAAATTCCTTTATGTCATGTTTTGATTTCAGGGAGCCTTCCAACACCATTGCTGCCTCACATACTTGGCGATGTGTTGAAGTATTTCAACCTCCTCCTCCTCTCTTGCTCTCTCTTGATGGGTTTGTTTAGCTTTTGAGCATTCACATGGCTCAGTTCTCGTAAACCCTTCTGTGTGTTTTTCCACTTTCTGTGTCATCACTATGGACTATGAGAATTGAGAAAAACTGACTGATGGTTGCTTATTGTAGAAACACCTCTCAACCTAAGAACCTAAAAATTCTGACAAATGAGAGGAGACCATTCAGTCCATCAGGCTTGTTTGTTTTTCTAATAGCTAAGCTGTCTCAATATCTCATCCAGAGGAACCAGGTTTCTGGTTCAACTCCTTGTCTTTGTGGTTTGTTGCAGATTCCCATAACTCTGAGTTAAGAAGTGCTTTCTGGCTTCAGTTCTAAATGCACTTACCCCTTAATTTCCACTGGTGTCCTCAAGTATGGGATTCACTGCTTAGTTAACACAATTCTGGATCTACTTTATCAATGTCTTTGAAAATTTAGAATTTTTGGATTAGGTCTAAATGCAATCTCCTTGGCTCAAGACTAAACAAGTTTAATTCTCTCAGTCTGTCTGAGTTGGACATGTCCTTAAGTCCCATGATGCACCTGGTTGCTCTCTTCTGCACAACTTCCAGTGCTGCTATGTCTTTCTTGTGCTGTGGTGACCAGAATTGTACACAGTACTCCAGATGCGGTCCCACTAGTGCTATAGTTATAGTTCTAGTTCGAGCATAACGACTCTTAATTTATATTCAGCAATTTGTACAGTATAACCTAACATTTTATTTGTCTTTTTGATCACTTATTTGTCTTTTTAATCATTTTTTAATTTACATGATAGTATATTAATATTTTATTGATCTTTTCATGCCACAATTTTGTATTTGATTTTTGCTAATAGGTGCTGCCATTTTGTCAGTTTTCCATATTAAACCCAATTGTCCTGTTCCTACCCTGTGGTGGCAGATGTTGCACAATGTCAGTGTGCCACAGCCCACTTAAGATGACAATGCCCAAGTTTTTGGATTGGAAATTTTAAAAAATTAGTGTACATTCAGCTAATAATAAATCTACTTAGGCAATTAGGACCTTGCGTGGTTATCAACTTTGATTTTGGTTGACGAATGTAGTGTTCTAAGGCCTCATTTATAAAACTTGTAAGCACAAAAAAAGAGTCTTACAAGTGTGTATACAACTCGCACATGAATGCTGGGATTTATAAAAGAAAACTTGAAGGAGGAAAGTGCGTTTATTTATGGCAACTCTGAGCCATCTGTATGCAGACACCCTCAATAAAGTTGGTAAATACAGTGAAACCAGCTAAATGATGACTCATATGCATTATTAGAACACAATTATAATATGTTACAATAACAGTTTGGTGATATGAATTATTATATATACAATAATCTTATATATAAACGTCTATGCGTGGAAGTGTGTGTGTCTGTCTGTCCAAAGTGAAACCGCTGAGGAAAGAAAAACTTGCTTAGCCCTTTCTATACACAAGCGAGGTGAGCACATCGGCAAAACAAAACCTCCAAGGAGAGAGAGCCTCGCTTAGCCGCTAATGCACAACCGATGTGATTGATTGAAGTGCCAGAATCAATGGTTTCTAGGAGCCCAGGCTTTTTACAGCAAGGGCTTATACAGCTAGTATTATATAATAATTAATATCACCAAGCTGTTATTATAATGTATGTTAACGTGACAAACATAATTACACCGGAAAAGTGATGTATATGATTATGCACAGCATGTATTTAGGTTCCCTTTGAAAAGGGCCAATGCTATGTGTTTACACTGAAGAACTTCTTTGGTTTTATTATCTGTTTATATCGGCTCCCTGTTGTCACCTCTTGGGAAACTGGCCGACAGGTCAGGAATTTCTCAGCCCACCTTCACTCCATTGTCTGCTACTGAGGAGGAACTAGCAACAGTTTTCATATGCTATAGGTGTACATACATTAAACATAAGTTTTTGCCAACATGAAGAGGCAATGTGCAGCAGAGTTTGATTCTCCTAACGTAATCAGAGCACTTTACTGCACTCATATTTAAATAAGGCCATTTAACCAGAATGAAACTGCTTTTACATTCCATTAACGTATAAGTCATATGTGATGTCAAGATGAGGCTGACAAATGTTGTGGTTCACTGGTATGGGTCAACCCATAATTTATTTATTTTGGGGCTAAGTAGCTTTGACAGACATGACAGTGTCGTACATGGGTCTGGTTTATTGGTATGGTGGCTAAACCCTCAGTGTTTCACATCATCTGTACTATTTTCTGTAATGGCAATCATGTCATCACATTTGCCAAGTGATAGCGGCTACACTTTCAGACACTGTCACCTTATGCCTTTCCGGGACCCCCAGAAGAGGAGTGGCGTTATAATGACTCACATGATTGTGCGCTCAGTTGTGGAGCAGAGCCAGATACTCTTGAATTCAGGGTCTCGATACATCAAGATGGAGGCTGTTCTGCCAGCCAATGAACATGTGCAGCATCACGATTGCATATGTATAACGGTGATTGGCATCACTGTATGTTTATGAACACACATTTATAAGGTGATTGTGATTTATAAAGGGTAAGTTGTGTAGAAATGTGTATATGCCACGCTTTATAAATCTTCTTTTTTTTTTGCCTACACATTTTCTACCTCTTTTTCAAATTGTGGCGGAAATATAGCAAAACAATATTCCAAACTGCTTAATTTAATTCCGGGCAGCAAGTGAGTTGGACCTTTTCCGGCAACACTGGATGCAAGACATGAAATAATGCTAAACGTGCTGCCATTCTACCAGACGGCCTACCCAGCACACTCACAATCACACAGGGATGATTCTGAACCTCCAGTTAAGCTAAAGTCCTATTCGGACAGGATTAGATTTACACCAGGCGGTCTGGTAAAGTAATTATTACCAGAGCAGCTTTGGAATTTTAGTCCTGTCCAAATCACTCATGTCAAGTGACTTTTTACGGATTGCTTTTTCCTACATGGAAACTTGGGGGTTGGTGGCAAGACTGGCACTCCAGCCACCATAAAAAAAAAATTCTTCCAGTGTGGTGCTATGGTGTCACCTGCTGCACTCAGGTCCCAGTCCAGGTGGTTCATCGTGTGGTTGGTGCGGCAACGTGCTATCAGCGCATGCTTGCAACCTTGTTCAAGTCACAGTTAAGACTATGGAAGTTTTTACCTTCTATAGGAAATTCATAAAAATAAACCCAGGTTATACTAGTACAGTAATCCCTCCTCCATCGTGGGGGTTGCGTTCCAGAGCCACCCGCGAAATAAGAAAATCCGCGAAGTAGAAACCATATGTTTATATGGTTATTTTTATATTGTCATGCTTGAGTCACAGATTTGCGCAGAAACACAGGAGGTTGTAGAGAGACAGGAACATATTTTCAAACACTGCAAACAAACATTTGTCTCTTTTTCAAAAGTTTAAACTGTGCTCCATGACAAGACAGAGATGACAGTTCTGTCTCACAATTAAAAGAATGCAAACATATCTTCCTCTTCAAAGGAGTGCGCGTCAGGAGCAGATACTGTAATGTCAGAGAGATAGAGAAAAGCAAACAAATCAATAGGGCTGTTTGGCTTTTAAGTATGCGAAGCACCGTGGCACAAAGCTGTTGAAGGCAGCAGCTCACACCCCCTCCGTCAGGAGCAGAGAAAGAGAGAGAGAGAGAGAGAGAGAGAGACAGAGTTTGTTTTTCAATCAAAAATCAATACGTGCCCTTCGAACTTTTAAATATGCGAAGCACCGTGCAGCATGTCGCTTCAGGAAGCAGCTGCACAGAAGGTAGCAACGTGAAGATAATCTTTCAGCATTTTTAGACGAGCGTCCGTATCGTCTAGGTGTGCGAACAGCCCTCCTGCTCAATCCCCGTACGTCAGGATCAGAGAAAGTCAGCGCAAGAGAGAGATAGAGAAAAGTAAGTTGGGTAGCTTCTCAGCCATCTCCCAATAGCGTCCCTTGTATGAAATCAACTGGGCAAACCAACTGAGGAAACATGTACCAGAAATTAAAAGACCCATTGTCCGCAGAAATCCGCGAACCAGCAAAAAATCCGTGATATATATTTAAATATGCTTACATATAAAATCCGCGATGGAGTGAAGCCGCGAAAGGCGAAGCGCGATATAGCGAGGGATTACTGTACTGTGTAATTCGATATGTCTGTAAAATTCCGTCATTTGAGCGATTTGGACTGAACTTAAATTACAGATGTCATGCGACAAAAATTATTTTACCACAACTTCTGCACTCCAAATAGGGTTTAACCTGCATGTCTTTGGGATACTCTACCATTTTCTAAGCCCACTTAATCCTGAGCAATGTCAATGGGGCCCAGAGTTTAACCCAGCGAGCATAGGGCATAAAGAACAAACAATTCTCAAGCCAGGACACCAGGCTGAACACATACACAGACACTCACACACATACGCACAATCCACCTAGCCAGCTTATGTTTGGATTGTGGTAGGAAATCTACGTGGACACAAGAAGAACATGCAAACTCCACACAGGGAGGACCTAGGACGTGAAAACTGGCTGGAACTAGTTGTGCCTCCATGCTGCTCACTGTCTTAGGAATAAGAGAAGAAACTGGAGTATCAGTTGGTAAAACCCTGTGGATATGATGAGAACATGTTAACATGCGAGTGCAGGTCTCTTTGGGGCAGCAGCACTTACCACTTTGTTGCTGTAGCAAGGCCTAATTGGGGTTGCTAGGCATATTTTGTGTTATTACATTGTGTTTATCTTTCCATGCACTTCTGTCTAATAAAACTTTTAATTTTATAGTTAACAGACGTTTACTCTGTCTAGGGTGTTTTGCACTGTAGTGTTATCCATCTATTTTTCATTTTAGAGTCACGTAAAGCTGGAGTCCACTCAGTCTCATGCTGGATACACCTTAAGGATTTCTTTTCACTTTCACTTCAATCTGCTTATATTTACAGTACGTAAGTGCAGCGCCCGAGATGTACTACTCATGAACTAGGTACATGTTAGATTTATTTTCTATTAATTCATTGAAATATCTTTATTTGTTTAAGGGTTTCAGAGGAGCTGAAGGTCATCCCAGCAGCACCGGACCAAAACCACCCATGCAGACCCCCACCAGTCCTACTGAGAGCTGCCAATGAAACCAACAAACACGTCTTTGAGGCACGGCAGGAAACTTAAGTAGTTGGGGAAAACCAATTCTATCAAGAGGTGAAGATACAAACGCTCATCAGATATAGGCATCCTTCCTTGTGATGCCCGTGTTTCCCACAGCATCGTCATCTCTTTCTTGAATCCAGATCATTTTGATCAGGATAGACTAGTGCAAAGTGCATTGTGCAGTTTTATTCAAATGAATGAAATGATTTTCAAAAGTGCAGTGCAGCTCCAGAAATAAACAACCCATAAATAATACAAATAAAACAGTAAAGGGCAAAAGACTAAACAAATCAATAAATAATCCTTCCATAAAGGGATAAAATCAGGAATAAACTCACGAACAGGGCCATCCCTTGATAATGCCCAGTGCTCAACTCACTTGTCTCAGTTGTTCATCCGCACAGGTCTATTCAACACAACCAAGAACCTCAGAAATTACAGTCAACCTTCTTTTGGCTTCCTTCCCAACCACCATCCTTTGGCATCCATAGTGACCAACGATGAGCCAGCCTGGCTCCAGAATCCCACCACCTTTCTTTGAATGTCTGCAGGCATCCGAGTGCCCCAATCTCCTATGTATGCTCCAACAGCTCAGCACAGTCGACCTCCCTGGGAGTGCCATTACCCCCAATCCACAGCGGGGCTTCCTTGACTGCAATGCCTATTCATAATGGCACTGGTCTGACCACCCAGCCCTGCTCTCGTTGCCCTCAGTTTCTCTTCCTTCATTTTTTTTTTCCTCTCGATCCCATTTCTATCCTGCTCAGGTTACTTTTAGAGCATCAATGAAGAAACCAGCTGAGTTTGCATGTGAATTTTTGATCAGTCAATTTCAACTTCAACTTTATTGTCATATGTAAGCAGTACAATAAACAAGAATACAGAATAACAGTTAAAAATACACAACAATAAATAAACACACTTTAATGGTATATTAAAAAAAATAAAACCAGTTGTAACTGTTCGTACTGTGTGTACTCAATCAATTTAATATCATACTAGTTAAACAGGCAGGCCTACAATGTAAACTCTCCATCTGTCATTTACAAATGTATGAACTTACACTTGATTAGGGTTTCTGAGCATGTATGGACCATGCTCTGGGGGATTATTAACAGATGGGCTGGCAGGGACTGTACTTTATTTACAATAAGCTGTTTTGACCACCAGGTTTTCGCTACCTAAAATATTTTGAATATTCTAGAACATTTCAGATCATAAACTTATGATTAAGATCAAGGGTCTAGCACCATTTATAGATAGATAGATAGATAGATAGATAGATAGATAGATAGATAGATAGATAGATAGATAGATAGATAGATAGATAGAGTGTCTATCTTTCTGTATCTCTCTGTTATAATAAAAAATCTTGGGAAGAGAGACGAGAGGTGACTTTCTCAGAGAAACACTTTCACATCCCGCGAGATGAGACTTTGTACCAAAAGATTTAACCACGGGGTCGGAAATAAAAGACAAAAAGTAGACGACAAAGTAGAACATCTTAAAGAATTCAAAACGTTGTCGCAGTACACATGCAGAGCAGGTTATAGATAATGAAAGTATTACAATTTGAAAGTCTCAAAAAAATGATAGTAAAGATCATATTAGCGCAAACAAATGGAAATTATTACTCGGTGAAATAATGGAACAGTGAAAAGAGATCAAATATATTGTTCGGATTTAAACTTTAAGTTGGAGACTTGTAGATTGTCTAATTCATGTTGCCATCAGGGAAAAGTAGTGTTTCTTCCCAATGAAGAGGAGTATCCGCGAGAGTTAAAAGATTTGTTGTTTGGTGAAAGTGAAATCCACTTACGTTGTCACGCTTGGGTCACAGAGTTGCACAGATACACAGGAGATTTTAGAAACAGAAACGTCATTCAAACACTTCAAACAAACATAAAGTCTCTTTCAGGAGTGAATCGAGCTCCGTGTGTAGTTGGAGGGGACAGTTCCGTCTCTCAATTAAAAAGAATAGAAAATCTTCGTCTTCATAGTGGCGACTCGGGAGTGGGACCCCCAACAGGAGCAGAGGATGTCTGGGAGAGAAGAGAGACAAGGTCAGTGAGACAAAAAGACAGCTGCTGTAAAGGCTTTTAAATGTTTGAAGCACTGTGTGAGATGCAGGTGCAGCTGATCGAGCAAAGAGGAGGTAAAAATTGTACCACCGTTTAAGAGGGGGTTTCGGAGGAACAACCGTGTCAGGTTGGCGAGTGAAGCGAGCAGGGGGTTAAGCCTTCTAGTCTATATATATATACAGTATACAGTATACTGTATATAAATATAGTGTAACACTAGGAGTCGCTGTTGCTCTTCTAACCCAACAGACAAATACTCAGATAAAAGTACTAAGAAGAGTTTTAATTCTTATTCTTTCTTATTAATATTGTTCTAAGCACCACAGCCACCATGCACAAGTAAATAAATAAACAATAATCACAATTCTCTCCTCCAAACCTCCCAGAAAGCTCTGTCCTCTACCTTCCAACTCCGGCTCCCTTGCTAGGTTCACAGCAGTCCTTTATATAGTCCTTGACCCGGAAGCGCTTGTGTCTTTCCATCCATGTGACTCGTCAGCACTTCTGGGTCAGATGGAGAACTTGTGATTTCTTCAGCCCGGAAGAACGTCTGTGCTTCTGTCCCAGTGACTTTGAAGTACTTTTGGGCCATGTAAACAGCAGGGACTCCCCAGTCTCCCTGCAGCATCCATGGTACCTAGCAGGGCTGTGTTGCCGAACTCCAAGTCCCATTGTGCCCCGCGGGCATCCGGGGCACCGCTGCAGTCCAGGGAAGCTGCCATCTATCATCCTGAGGGAGGCAGTGTCCTTGATAAGCTGCCTTCCCCCATCTTTCTGTTACTGGGGTGTCCTGGCCGGGATAAACTGCCGGCCGTCCCTTAAAATAGAGAGAGAGAGAGAAAGTATATATACAGGTATATATATATATACATTGTCACACACGTGCGATTGGGAGGCAGTCAAAAAGCCCAAAGATGAGTGAAACATCGCAAGATAAAGGGTTATCATGGGGTACTTACCTGAACCTCTTCTCGCAACAGGAAAACAAAAGAAAAATAACAGCGGCCATTTCCGGGTTTCAAAATGGCCGCCACAACGTCACTTCCGGCAACATCACTTCCGGTTTCTCAATAATGATGCTGTTTCCGGTTCCTGATTACGTCATCATTTCCTGCCAACCACTTCCTGGTACCGTCAACCATTTTGTATAACAACACCATTTTGTCACAACACATTTGTCAATTGTTACTCGTTTTTTTCAGTACTTTTGATCACTTTGTAACCTTTTGTCCGCAGGACAATATACAGGGACAGTCCCCAAATCTTTATATTTTGTGGAGTTCCTTTTAATTAGTGAATACTTTCTACAATTGGAGTAGCCAGCAGGATCTTGTTCTTAGACAATGGCAGAAGGACAGGACCTCAACGAAGTTCTTTCTACAATCGTGAGTGAGTTACATACTCTGAAGATTCAGGTGGGCGAAACCAGAACCCAGTTGGCGGAATCCCAGGCTCGTGCTGCAGCAGCCGTTTGGACGGAGACCGCTTGGTCATTGCCAACACAGTTGACATATTTAACAGATGATGACATTGAAATGTATTTTTTGGTGTTTGAACGCACCGCAAAATGAAACGCACAGCCGAGGTCAGAGTGGGCATACCTACTGGCTCCCTACTTGAAGGGGATAGCGCAGAGAGCTTACAATGATCTAATTGAGGAACAGGCTGGCATATATGACGTTCTAAAGGGCGAGGTGTTCAAATGCTATGGCAAAAAAGGAACAAACAGTACAATCTGCTGCTTTGTTTCAAGTGCGGAGAGCTTGGTCATCTGTCCCCAAATTATAACACCGAGCCCATGGATTGCTCACTGATGAAGGGGGAAAGATATTGTGCCACTGCGATTAATCCTTTGTCTCTTCCTTATACAGGTGCAGTTATTATAAATGGCAGAAAGGTAAGGGTAATGTTTGATTCCGGGAGTAACATTTTCATTGTTGCTTCCCGATTAGTTTTACCGCAAAAGTGGCTAAAAATTAAAACCAGCCTAAAATGTATACATGAAGATATCCAATATTATAAAACTGCTAAATGTGTGATTACGATAGATGAAGTTATGGTAAAAATGACCATGGCTGTATTACTGGATCCTCCATTTCCTGTAATCTTGGGGAGAGATTGGGAAAAAATTAACAGCGGTAAAAAGGTAACTGTGCCTGAAAGAAATTTGGGCTTAATAATGGAGAGTACTCCGACTGACTCCATGCCGTGTAACCCAATCACTATGACCCATTCAGGTACATAGTACGAGGAAGTCGATGTCCCATCGTCCTCTGCAGGAGCTAGTACAGTTAATGTAGAGGACGTAGTGACTGAGACTCCTCCTCTTGAGGTCGGAAGAGACCCCATTCATAATTTAACAGCTCAATTTCTAGTTACTCCTTCTTCCTTCAAAAGAGAACAGTGGAACAATGATTCCTTAAAGTTTGCAAGGAATGCCATAGTATCAACCGAGGGTCATACATCCTTAGATCCCATGCCACCGATGCCCTTCTTTGTATTAAAAAATGAATTATTATATTGAGTGGCTGAACACGGGGGTGAAGTGCGAACATTGTTGCTGGTACCACGCACTTTTCGGCGACAAGTGTGTGAACTAGCACAAGCTCACCTTTCTGGGAGCCCACTTGGGCTTTGACAAAACTTTGGAGAGAATAAAACTCTGATTTTTTTGGCCAGGAATTAATGAGGAGGTTTGACGATTTTGTGCTTCGTGTCCCGAAAGCCAACTTCGTCAAATTCCTAGGAGGGACCGAGCTCCTCTCGTTCCCCTTCCCCTTATAGATGTCCCATTTGAATGAGTCGGTATTGACCTCGTAGGCCCCTTAGAACTCTTGTTAAAAGGCTTTAAATATATTTTAGTGCTAGTAGATTATGCCACTCAATTCCCCGAAGCTGTTCCCTTGCGCTCAGCTAATACAAAAAACATCACATGGGAACTAGTAGGGATATTCACGCATGTTGGGATTCCCAAAGAGATTTTAAAGGACCAGGGGACTCCTTTCACTTCGGAGACATTCAGGGAGGTGGCTAAATTACTCAGGATAAAACATCTAAATACATCGGTCTATCACCCTCAAACAGACGGCTTGGTAGAACGATTTACTTAAACTTTAAAACAGATGTTACGCAAGGTAGTTGGTACAGATGGAAGAAACTGGGATCAGTTACTTCCTCTTGTTTTCTTTACTTATCGGGAAGTCCCTCAGGCCTCCACAGGGTTTTCCCCATTTGAATTATTATATGGACGGCAACCACGTGGTCTATTGGACATGCTAAAAGAAGGTTGGGAAAAGGAGGTCCTCCCTACCTCAAATATACTTAAATATATTGCGCAATTACGCAATAGATTGGAGAACATTAGACCTATTTTAAAGAAAATTTGGAAAAAGCTCAAGCGGCGCTGTTGCGTTATTATAATAGAAACACCACCATTCGGGAATTTGTCCCGGGTGATCGTGTGATGGTACTTGTTCCAACTTCCCATTCTAAATTATTGGCTCATTGGTAAGGCCTGTACGAAATTAAGGAAAGAAAAGGACTTGTTGACTATTTGGTTAAACAACCAAATCGTCGACCGTGTGAACGAGTTTATCATATTAATTTGCTGAAACCGTGGAAGGACAGGGAAATTGATCCCTCCTCCGGCCAGCCTCGTTCTCTTTTCATTAAACATTCTGACCTTAATTTCAGACCTGATTTGACACCGAACCAGAAACAGGCTATCCTGTCTATACCGGATGTTGTTAGCAAATTACCAGGACGGACTACTCTGATTGAGCATGACATAGTCACTGACCCGGAGGTGATTGTCAGAGAAAGACCCTACAGGGTCCCGGAGGCAAAGAAAGCGGAAGTAGAATTGGAAGTAAGACGGATGCTGGATTTAGGGGTTATTGAAGAAAGTCTAGTCCAATTGTTTTAGTTCCTAAGCCAGATGGGTTGTGGAGGTTTTGCAATGACTTTCGACGACTCAATCAGGTTTCTAAATTCGATGCGTATCCAATGCCTTGAGTGGATGATCTACTCGATCAACTTGGAAATGCACACTTCTTAACTACTCTTGATATGACAAAGGGTATTGGCAAATTCCCTTAACGGCCTCCGCTAAAAAAAAAATCACCTTTAGTACACCTAGTGGACATTGGCCGTATAGGGTTCTTACATTTGGTTTGCACAGGGCACCAGCAACTTTTCAACGTTTAGTAGATTCACTGCTACGGTCCCACAATTCCTTTAGTGCCGCATACCTGGATAACGTGGTCATCTATTCTGGCACATGGAAGGATCATGTATTGCAGGTTAAGACAGTGCTTTCCACACTAGCTAAAGCAGGTCTTCGTATTAATCCAAAGAAATGTTTCTTTGGTTTAAAAGAAGACAAATATTTGGGCTACCTGGTGGGGGGAGGTACTGTTAAACCGCAATGTTCCAAAATTGATGCCATCATTAATTGGTCCTGTCCGATGACTAAGAGGCAAGTTCAAGCATTTCTTGGTCTAGCCGGGTTACTATCGCCGTTTTGTACCTCGTTTCTCAGAAATTGCTTTGCCCTTATCTGATTTGACAAAGAAGAGGGCACCATTGAAAGTGGTATGGGATGATAAGGTTGATAAGGCATTCTGTGACTTAAAATTGGCCCTTACGTCAGCACCTATTTTAAAATCTCCTGACTTCTTTCTCCCTTTTATTCTCCAGACCGACGCATCGGACACAGGACTTGGTGCCGTGTTGAGCCAGTGCGTCGATGGTGCTGAACACCCCATTATGTACCTTAGCCGGAAACTGCTGGACAGAGAGACAAAGTATGCCACGGTGGAGCGAGAAGCCTCGGCGATTAAATGGGCTATCAGACAGTTAAGGTACTACCTATTGGGACGGGAATTTACTCTGGTGACGGATCATGCTGCCCTACAGTGGATGTCCCTTCACTGGGAGTCTAATCCCCGTGTCATGAGGTGGTTTTTAGACCTTCAACCTTATCATTTTAGTGTTGTTTATCATAAAGGTTCCATGCAGGCCAACGTGGATTCTCTCTCTCATGCCCATAACCTCTAATGGTGCAGGTCGCCCGACCCGATGGGTCTGGGATGAGGGGGGGTCATGTCACACACGTGCGATTGGGAGGCAGTCAAAAAGCCCAAAGGTGAGCGAAACATCGCGAGATAAAGGGTTATCACATGGTACTTACCTGAACCTCTTCTCCCAAAAGGAAAACAGAAGAAAAATAATTGCGGCCATTTCCGGGTTTCAAAATGGCTGCCACAAGTCACTTCTGGCGACTCCATTTGGCATCACTTCCAGTTAACCCCATGGACATTACTTCCGATTCCTCAATAATGACGCTGTTTCCGGTTCCTGATTACGTCATCATTTCCTGCCAACCACTTCCTGTTACCGTCAACCATTTTGTATAAAAACACCATTTTGTCACAACACATCTGTCAATTGTTACTCATTTTTTTCAGTACTTTTGATCACTTTGCAACCTTTTGTCCGCAGGACAATATACGGGGACGGTCCCCAAATCTTTATATTTTGTGGAATTCTTTTTTATTAGTGAATACTTTCTACAACATATATTGCCATATAATGCTAGTGTCCACAAGTATATATTCCTAGAGCATTGCAATATTAGAACCGCTGACCCACAAAGCCAGTCTACAGTCTGCACATTCTCTCCATGTCTGCAGTAATACTGTCACGTGCACTGAGCTGCATGTTCAATTTCAACATGCAAATGTCATTTGTGTGGATGTTATTTTCTAGTTACTCCAGTTTTGCTTGCACATCTGGAGTAATGAGTAGATTACTTTAACTGAGTGTGAGGGTGTATGTGAGTGGGCACTTGATGGACTGCCATGCTGTCCAGGTATTATCCAGGCTCCAATCCTGTGACATTGAACAGGATTAAGTGGGTGTGAGAATTTTATTATGTTATGTTTTACAAGGCAGAAAATTTGCATTACTGGATAAGTCAGAATAGTGATGGACAAAGATATTTTTTTGCAATAGCTGATCTGTTCCAATATATTTATATCACTGGAATCAAATGCTGGTAGAGTTAAAAGGCACACAGATTGAAACAGTTGTTAAAACCCAACTTGAATAGCAGGCTCCAGCATGAGGTGCTTTATAACCCAAACAAAACCGCAACAATCCATGAGTGAATTTTTCTTTCATAAAGTGCTTTTCACAAAACATACCATCAAAAGAGCATAAAAAGGAGCTGAGAAAGATGTCAAAATTTAATCTAACTGCTGTGTTGTTAAAGGCAATGTAGCAATAAAAAATGAAGGATGGTTGCTTGAGTTTGTTGTGATGAGTTATTGAGCATTGTTGGTCAAATGACATCCACTTTCTGTAATGTCACTCTTTGAATACGGGTGACTGGAAGGGCCATGGTACCTGGGGACAGTGTTGTAGCATCAGATGTATAATACATACGTTTGGAGACAACCACTGAACTGCCTTAAAAGTGGGTGCATTGTGCACTGAGTATCATATTTCTAATCCTATCAAACACCTCAAGAAGGAGTACGGGTGGAAATTTAAACAACAAATAGCAATGGCACTCTTGTCAATGTCATCTAGCTAATAGCAATGGATAAATCTTCTATGCCTGAAAAATTGACCTCTGGTAAACATATAATAGTGTGTCGAGTGTGTAGAGAACACTTCACGTGCTAAAAATAAACATAACCTGTTACCAAAAATAAACCTATATGTAAAATCTGCTGGAATTCGAAGACATCACTGGGCTAGTGGTAAAGGTTACCGATGTCGCAGTCAATGAGGTGTTGAAACAAATGGCAGCTACACCTGCAAAAAAATGAACAGTAAAATAAGAATTTGAACCAAATGGTGGGACTGGTGCCCTGTCCAGGTACGTCTATGCCTTACTGTGATAGGCTCCATCTGCACTTTGTCCCTGTCCTGGATAAGCAGGTTAACGCTACATTCCCTGAAGCTTGCAATTTTTTTTCATTGTCTCCAACCTCTTTAAATTTTCCTGACATACGCCAAGACGCTTGTAGCTCCTTATCACTGAACTAACTGCCCGATTTTGTTTTGCAAATGTGCGGATTAGCAGAACGCAACCTGCTACACCAACCCCCCATATTTAGTCAGACGAAGGCATTGCAATCCTTACAGTTCAAGTCTACTCAAAGGGCAAAATGCAGAGACGATGCGGGATTCGAATCTATTACCTCAAGATTGCTAAATTGTAGTTTATCTACTGCACCATGTGTGCAGATCTGTGACAACTGGGTGAAAATGAAACATGCAAACACACACATATATGCGAATGTCTTTTACTTTTAACCGACTGACAGCTGGGCTTCAGCAACATGTCAATTGAGCAGTTTCTTTTTCTTCGATTTTATTCTTGAATAAAAGCATACTTGCTTTGTTACACATTTTGTGAAAGTGTTTCTTGGATATTTGGGCTTCAGTCTTCACACATCCTACACTTGATGTCGTTATTACTATAACATATGAAAACATTTTCTGTTTTAGCTGTGTACTCTGCATTTGTTGCCTCGCATTTCCACTGTCATTCTATATTTACACAGATCATTGTAGACACGGAACACACATGAAACGTATATATTTCAAATAACAGTATTTCATTACCTGTTGTAAAGTTTTTTCAAAAATAAGTCCAAAAAGACACAAAAAAAAGGTTTGGGGACCGTCCCCGTATATTGCCCTAAGACAATATCAAAATGAAGAAATGATCACAAGTCTTTTTAAATTCAGAACAAATGACAGTTTTACTTTTGAAACATGGTTGTTTAAATACAGAAAGGATTATGGGAAAAGGAAATGGTTGGCATCAAAACAGGAACCGGAAATAACATCATCAGCAGGAGTCGGAAGTGATGTGATATTGCAGAGTCGGAAGTGAGGTTAGTGGAGATGGCCGGAAGTGACGTAATCGGCGGCCATCTTGAACCCGGAAGCGGGGCAATTATTTTTCCTCTGGTTTTCTGTAAAGAGAAGAGATTTAGGTAAGCACCATGTGACACCCATATCTCGCGATATTTCACTCACCTTTAGGCTCTTTGACTGCCTCCTAATCGCACATGTGTGACACTGTATAATTTCTTACAAACACATCACCAGATTGCAGCAGGGTGATGCCTTCATCTGACTGAATGGGGGGTGAAGGATGCAGCAGGTTGCGTTCTGCTAATCTGCACATTTGCTAAACAATAGCGGGCTATTAGTGCAGTGATAAGGAGCTACGAGCTTCTTGGTGTATATCAGGAAAATGTAAGGAGGTCAGGGATAATGAAAAAAAAAACGTAAGCTTCAGGGATTCTTGTGTTAAGATAATGGATAGATGGATGGTTTAAATGATGTGCTGTCACAGCCAATTAGAAGGAGGTGAAAAAAACTGCCATTAAGCGAGTTAACTTCTGGATTTCAGGCATCTGTTTTGAGAGTGTAAGCGTTCTCATCTTGGTTCCTTTTGATCATTCATCATCATTGTGTACAGCAAAGTGTTTTGTTTTGTGCTGGGGGTTTTATTTTTAAATTGTATCCAGTTTGCATTTCTGTACTCATTCAAGCAATCGATATATGTCTTTTGTTTCTTTGCAGACTTTTCAGTTTTGGTATTTTACACAAATGCTGCCTTCTTGCTTTGTCTTGCTAATTTCTTCAGTACCTGCAGTTGTGCTCAATCAGCTGCTCTGTACTTGAGAGCTCTTCAGTGTTGTCTTGAAGTGTCAGCCCTCAAAGTCCTTCTTGTGTCAGAGCAACCTACATAAAAAACACAAGTCTCCTACATGAATCCACTGAGCAATGACACTGATCAAGGCTGTGGATACTCTCCTGCAACCAGGTACACTCACTTGTTCCTCATTTGGTTAAAAGGAGGTGAAAAGAACTGCCATTAAGCAATAACTTCTGGCTTCATTTTATTCCACTGCATGTGTTTTTAAACAGTCTTGTGATTAACACTAGACGTGTCTCTCATTCCACTAACATGAGAGGACATAATTCAGAAAAACTTTGACTGTTTTGTCAAGCCACCCCTTCAGGGACTCCCTTCTCCTTCGGCTTATGGAACGGTCAGTCTGCAGTGAACAAAGCGGACTTTGTCCCAGGTTCTTCCGTCATAAGTAGGTAATTATAGACCAGTCTCTCTCCTCTCCTTTTTACCCAAAACAATGGAACATATGGTCTCTCACCAAGTCTCTTCCTTTCTTCTATAGCACAGATTACATGACTGAAATCAGTCAGGATTCAAGAAGGGCCATTCCACCAAGACAGCTCTACATAAGGCTGTTGACACACTATGGCTTGCTAGAGCTACCAACATGTCACCTGTGCTCATTCTTCTAGATCTCTCCTCTGCTTTTAACATGGCCAACCACCAGATCCTCCTTGCTACTTTCTCTGATCTTAGCATCACTGGGACACCCTCAGTTGGTTTAAAGTCCTATTTTACTCTCTAGGCCCTATCATCAAGTCCCATTGTTTTTCTTATCAATGCTATGCTGCACCTGTTGTTTCCTCTAGAGGACCAGCTACAGGTATTAACTAAAATCTCTGCATGTGTTACTGATATTGCAACCTGGATGAAAAACCACCATCCCCATCTCAAATTGACAAAGACAGCATTTCTTGTTGATTCCAACATCTGTTCAGCACCACTATCTCTGTTCAGGCTGACTCACTAAGACCTACCATGTTGGTATGCAACCGTGAAGTGTGATTGATGACCATCTGTCTTTCAGGGGCCATGCCGATTCTCTATATACAATATCCACAAGCTCAGACCATTTCTCACATAATATGCAGCACAAATACTGGTCCAGGCTTTGGCCTAGTCATTTCTGGACTACTGTGACTCTCCGGTAGCAGGAGTACCAGAATGTGTCACCAAGTGCCTACAGAGATGCCCAATGAAGCAGCACACATCTCATGTTCAACTAGCTGATGTGGGCAGCTCCTCTATTCAGACCAGTATATTGGCAGCATGTTTTAACAGGTATTAAGTTAAAATCCTTGATGCTGACTTACAGAGTAGTCAATGGGTCAGAACTTATATAACAAAACACTTCTGAAGTCCTATGCTCCTTCTCACCCACTCAGACTGCTGATGAATGGCATCTGGTGATGCAAACTTTACATGGCATCAAATCTGAATCCAGAATAGCTTGCAGAGTGAGCTGCCCACCCATATTCAAAATGTGTTCCAAGAAATGTTTAACCTAGGCAGTGTCACAGTGTCACTATTTTGTACTGAGCTTTTCGCCTCTATTGATCAATTTGTACTCTTGTCCTGTAACACTTGTTTCCCAAACAGTCCCTCAGAGTTATTTTTACTAAATTATGTGGACCTCTTTTGTAAGAAACTTTGGATAAAAGCACCTGCTTAGCAAATACATGTAAATGTAAAAATGAGTTAAAGAAGACCACAAGGGATGTCATTTTTAGTCCTCAGTACACCCGAAACTGTTATTGTGCCTAACAGCACTGACACGACTCCAGCAGAACCACAGATGAGGCTGCACAGCACCCAACATCTAAATGAATAACTGAAGGAAGTTAACATTACAGTCTAAACTGAAATGCTAAACATGTCAGACCTGAATATGGTTGCAGCACACTAACATACAGTATAGAGCATATAGAGTTTACATGCTTTATTTACAGACAACAGTGCATCTCTCAACACTATTTGCAGCTGTTATGCCATGTCTTACTGTCTACCACACTACTTGGTAGCTTATTCCAAGTGTCTATCGTTCTTTGTGTAAAGAAAAACTTCCTAATGTTTGTGCAAAATTTACCCTTAACAAGTTTCCAACTGTGTCCTCGTGTTCTTGATGAACTCATTTTAAAATAACAGTCTCGATCCACTGTACTAATTCCCTTCATAATTTTAAATACTTCAATCATATCACCTCTTAATCTTCTTTTGCTTAAACTGTATAAGCTCAGCTCTTTTAATCTTTCCTCATAATTCAACCCCTGTAGTCTTAGAGTCAGCCAAGTTGCTCTTCTCTGGACCTTTTCCAGTGCTGCTATGTCCTTTTTGTAGCCTGGAGACCAAAACTGCACACAGTACTCCAGATGAGGCCTTACCAGTGCATTACAAAGGCTGAGCAGAACCTCTTTGTAATGATGCAATTGTACATTAATCAGTAAGCTTCAGATACTGAACCCCTGAATTGATAACAATAACTTCCCCTTTCTCTTTTCTCTCAGGGGTCAGATCGTTTGTTCAGTTTCTTTTTCTCTCTCCCGGCTTTTCCATTGTTATTTTACATATTTGTCCAGTACAGCACATGAATTGAAATGGTACACTGCAACCCTAAAGTTTTAAAGTGCACAGACTGGAAGAAATTGAGGGTGGAGTTTTAGGGAGAACGCTCCCTGTGGGCGGAGCTTATTCACTGATGGATTTCTCCATTGTTTACTACAAACGTTTCAGTGAGTTGTCCCAGGATGTGTGTTCTTATTTGAGAACCACATCTGGTCCTGTGATTCTAACTCAGAAGTTTCCTCCATTCTGAGGAGGGAGGTGGAAAAACTGTTTGTTACTGCCCTGAGACTTTTCTCTTCACCAATGTGCTTTGAAATTAATGCATGTAAAGGACCATCCTTGCATTGTTGAGAAGAGACATCGAGGTCCCTAGTGTTACAGGGACATTGTGGTGTGTGCCACTAGGTCACAGAAGTCATACATTGCGGTCTTATAATATTTTCGATTGAGGGCTACTTCAGTTGCTTCTTCAACAGTTATTTCTTGGTTTCTTAGGTGTATTTCTTTTTGCTGAAGTTTTTTTAGGTGCGTCACATTGGATTTTACATTGTGTTGGTCAAAATCTACAGAGTAAAATGTACTGGAATTGAATTTCTTCCACATGACATAAATGTCCAAACAAGCACACCCTTGGTTTTTGTATCAAGTCCAGTATGATTGGATGATCACTCTTATTGTCTCATTTATTATGTAATCTGTACATTATTCAACCTTCTTCATGTCTGGTTGTAGAAATGATGATGAGTACTAACATGACTAGAGACAGAGAGATGTGTGTCTTCTCTGGCCCAGTGACATCTGGCTAACACCAGAGGCATTCTGTCGAAGCTCCAAGGACAGTTTCTGCAAAAGGGACATAAAGGATTACAGATCAAAGCACTGATATGCAACAAATCCATGCATTTGTGTTTAGAGTTCATTTTCTTCATCAGAGGAAAGTGGTGAGCTGTAGCCTCTCCAGCTCAACTAACCCTGCAAGGCCTGCCAGTCTGCCGGAGTAGATAAGCACAATATTCAGCAAACTAGATGAGAAGGTTACAAGAAGTGAGAGGCTAACATTTGCTCTTTTGTCAAGCTAACTGAACCAAGTGTCATAGTCAGTCTGCATGTAAATGTAGCTCAGAAAGGCCCAAAAGACAAATACTTGACATTCAGGACATGCTTCATCTTTTGTCAGGCTAAAAAATCTAAAACATAATATAAAAATAAATTCCCAGAATTCTGGTTACACTTTATAAACAAATACAGATGACCCTTTTAAATTAAAATTCAAGTTCAAGCAAATTAGAGTGTCTCGACTTCAGAATGTTGTGAGAAAGTAAAAAGTGGACACAGGCCAAAGGCCCTGACGTAGCTGGGCTGTGTGGAGAGAGCTGCTCCCGGGTGATAAGTTTGGTCTGTACAGCAACAAATTCAGGATCCGTTAGACAGAGGCGGTGCAAGTCTGCCATCAGACAAATCCGTTCACGATGATATAAGAAAAGGCGCATCCCTCCCTGTTTTTTAAATGATCCATCTGCTTTCTCCATTGTCAAGTGCAGTCACAGCCTAACCCATTTAAAAAAATACAAGGCTGGAATAAACCTGAAGAGGGCACTGTTACAGTACAAATAGGTTTAACCTTTCAAAGAATCAGCCCAGCTATTAAGGCTTTCTAGGTAAGGCACACAATTAGAAGAAAAATAAAAGTTTTAATCAATGTCTTACTTGTGAAATGAACCAAAACCACACAAAGGAAAGCCTACTTTCATTTTTTTCTTATTTGCACGGCTTGACAAAATGTCTCAAGCTAATACAATGTGTCACTAATCAATCAGTATGGTTGGCTGAGCACCCAATTAGTAGATGTGGCGGAGCAATGCCGTGCGTGCCCCCTTCACCGAGCTACTCTGAGTAACAGCACTGGAAACATTTTTGAAATCTGCTCGCTCTTGATTTCTCATGAACTGTGAAATGACTTCCTTGGACGGCCCTGCACCGTGCAGACTTTAATTGACGGTGTCACAACAGTAGGCACAGACCATACATTCACGAATAGTTTTGGCCGCTTGCATAGCAGAAACAAAGCCAATCATTAAATGTGTTTCCCTGCGCCAGGAAGATGTGAAGACTACCTTCCACTGAAGCCAGCCAGGCACTTTCCAGGCTCTGGTCTACTTGGCTGACCAGGGGGCAGTGGCACTAAACTTATTGCTGGGCTCACATACATTCTGGACTTGTGGACTTTTCACTTTTTTTTCCACAAAGTATATTCACTGCATACACAGTTGCCTTAAAAAGAGAAAACTTTTGCCTTTCACTGTCCTTCCTGAGTTTTATTTTGACCAAATGAAAGTGAAACTTGGTGACTGTAAGTACAGTGTATTCAGAAAGTATTAAGACCCCTTCACTTTCTGCACACTTTATTGTGTTAATGTATTCATTTTCAATATATACATTTACAGTGTTTGTCCCTCTGTCTACACTTCATAACCAATAATGGCAAAGTGAAAACATGTCTTCCAATAGGTTTGCAATGATCCAAGAATTAATCAGATCCCTAATTCAGTACTTTGTACAAGCCCCTTTAGTAGCAGCTACTCGTACAACTTCAGGTTTTCTTGGTATCCCTCTACAAGATTTGCACAACTGGATTCAGTCAGTTTATCTAGTTCTTCCTGTCAGATCCTCTCAAGCTCTGTTGGATCGGATGGGAACGGCCATTTTCAGGTCTCGCCACACATGTTTTATGGGGTTTAAGTCTGGACTTTGGCTAGACTTGTCAATGAAGTCACCCATGCTGTCTTGGCTGTATGCTTCAGGTCATGGTTGTGCTGAAATGTGAACTATCACCCTTGTCAATGAGGTCGTGTCTGCTCTGGAGCAGGTTTTCTTCAAGGACCTTTGAGTATTTTGCCGCGTTCATCCCTCTCTTAATTCTGACTAGTTTCCCTGCCTCTGCACCCCCATAGGCCATGCTTTACTGTAGTGATGATATGAGGCAGGAAGTCTTTGACAGACATAGTACTTGGAGTTCCATTTTTATCTCATCAAACCAGAGAATCTTTTTCCTCAGCTCTCAGAGTCATAAGGCTGTTGTAAGCCTTATAATTCTTTCTTTCAGTCTATCCATCGATCTAGCCACTCCACCATAAACACCTCATTGATGGAGTGCTGCTGAGATGGGAGTCCTTCCGACAGGATCTCCCATCTCAGCAGAGGACCTCTGAAGGTCTTTCCGAGTGACCAATGGGTTCTTGGTCACCTCCCTGACAAAGGCCCTTCTTGCTCTGTTACTCAGTTTGGTCAAATGGCCATCTCTCAGAAGAGTTATGGTATTTCCAAACTTCTTCCATTTAACAATCACTGAGGCCACTGTGTTCCTGGAACACTCAAAACATTAGAAATGGTTTTACCCCCTTGCCCTGATCTATACCTCATCACCACAATTTGATGGTGGGGGTCTACACTGAGTTCTTTGTACTTCATAGTTTGGTTTTTGTCCTGACTTTTTGTTTTACATGACCTTTTTATACACAGGTACACATATGGATGTCTAAATGATGCCCAATCAGTTCAATATGACCCAGGTGGACTCTAGTCAAGTTCTAGAAACATCTCAAGTAGAAGTAAAGCAAACAGGAGGGATCTGAGCACAATATGGAGCACCACAGCAATACTTTTAAGAATGGCATATTTCAATTTTTGATTCCTAATACCTGTAAAAAAATGTTCACTTTATTATTATGGGTTATTGAGTGCAGACTGATGGGCAAAAATGATACATGTATTTAAAACGAAAGCTACAACACAACGAAGTGTGCCAAAAGAGAAGGAAGAATTCCTGTCACATCAGAAACTTCTGTCCATTGTCTTATAGTGTGAGCAGTCTCATAACATGAATACCTCATGTCACCATCAAATTTCCCAAAATTCATTGTGCAGTTTTCCAGAAGGTGCATTGCAATTTCTGCCTGAATGCCATGTTCTAGCCAGTCCTAGCAGCCTAGGGCATGAGCTCCCCTAAATCCTAATGATGTTAGGAGTAGTTTCCTAAATTAGAAAAATTGATGAAATGTTTTTACTCCTAAGGTTGGGACCCCATTTGTATCACTCTGAGATTCTTGAGCCAGTTAGGGCCATGTTTCTACTCTAAGACACTTTTGGAGATCTCATACCTATTTTTCCTCGAAGGAGACTCCAAGCCATGATAGATGGTATTTCATGGCTGCATAGGGCTCATTTTATCCTGCTTATCTCCTTCAAAGACTTTGTGAAGCCCTCTGGTAGTGGGATTGGAAACAGTCCTCACTAGCCACATCCTAAAAAGGTGATATTGTCCCATGTCTTCCTTTATTATGAGCCTTTCATTCAGGAGATCTCCTGACCTCATGCCACCCCTCCATGTCCTTTCTTTCTCGTAACAAAAGCCCATGACCTCACCAGAACTTTCCAGGTCTGCTGCCACCTAGTGATTAGGAGCAACACTAGATTGCTACAAATAAGAGGCTCTTTCTTTCTCTCTCATATCCCTGAAGGTTTCACTTTCAGGCCACCATGTATGACACGTCCACTGCCCACTGGTAGAGATGTATTCACAGGACTAGTGTGCATCTCTGCAGAGCTTTTACCTGGAGGCACTTTTTCTTCTAGCAATCCCTTACAAGCATCAGTGCATATAAATTAACACACACACTCTATACATACAAAGAAAAAAAAACATTAAATATAAAATAAATAGGGTGGCACAGTGGCGCAGTGGTAGCGCTGCTGCCTCGCAGTAAGGAGACCTGGGTTTGCTTCCCGGGTCCTCCCTGCATGGAGTTTGCATGTTCTCCCCGTGTCTTGCGTGGGTTTCAACCACAGTCCAAAGACATGCAGGTTAGGTGGATTAGTGATTCTAAACTGGCCCTAGTGTGTGCTTGGTGTGTGTGTGTGTGTGTGTGTGTGTGTGTGTGTGTGTGTGTGTGTGTGTGTGTGTGTGTGTGTGTCCTGCAGTGGGCTGGCGTTCTGACTGGGGTTTGTTCCTACCTTGCACCCTGTGTTGGCTGGGATTGGCTCCAGCAGATACCTGTGACCCTGTGTTCGGATTCAGTGGGTTGGAAAATGGATGGATGGATGGATGGATAAAATAATTACAGTATACTGTATTTTATTATAGTAGCCATAGAAAATTTAATCCAATCAAAATTCACAGATTTTCATGTAATGATATACAAGAGATTAATGCAAGCTTCTGAAGAATTTCCAGTTCTAAGATGGTATCATATGACCCGCTCCTGCAGTTGCACCCATTTAAAGCATCTCAGGGCAGAGCAGCCAGGCTTGGCAGCCATAAAGAGAGTCTTTGTGCTGGTGTGGGCGAAGCAGCAGGTGGTCCCAGTGAAGTGTGGACGTCTCCACATTCCATGATGCTCACTGCTGCTGCTAATGAAAAGCTCAGTCAAGCCCAAGTTCCAGCTCCCTGCCCCCAGCCATGTTGCAATTCACAGGTGGTCAGCTGCCCCTGCAAAGATACGCCATGTGATGGTGCTGACTGGTGTCTTCTTCATTGTGCTTTGATACTACAGGTGACACTTCCAGTTGAAAATTAAATTTGACTATAGGCAGGGGGATCTGTTGATTATGACACTAGACTTTAATCAGTTACTTGCGTGGCCTTTTGTGTGACCCTCTGTGCATGATGCGTGAGCTGCTTGTTCCGTAACTGGATGTGTACCTCTGTCAGGTGTTGTATTACAGTGTACACTCGTTGAGCAAATTATTAGGAAGCAGCTGTGCCAACCCTTCTAAGATGGGTTGAAATCTAAGGAAGCAATGCAGACCTCACCATTAACGTTTGTAGTGCCCCATTTATTGGAATGTATTTTTTTAATGCTTGTAGTAATAAAACAAAAAGGCATTTGTGATTCCAGCAAATGTTTGTGATGTGCCATCTGTTGGAATGACAGAAAAAACCACACCTGGAAGGATATACAGACAGACACACAGACAATTCTCCTGTACACCTGCCCTGCTTATCATGTGGCAGCAGCAGCATAATGACAAAATCATGTAGATATAGAGGAGAAGCTTCAGGTAATGTTCACACCAAACATCAGAATGGTGAAAAAATGTGTTCACACTGACTTTGAAAATGGCATAGACTGGCTGGTATGAGTATTTCTGTAACTGTTGAACTCTTAGGATTTTCATGCACAACAGTCTCTCGAGTTTACCCAGAACTGTGCAAAAAACAAAAGACATTCAGTGAGTGTCAGTTCTGTGGATGGAAACACCTTGTTGATAAAAGAAATCAGAGGAGAATAGTCAAACTGGTTCAGCGGACGGAAAGTAACTCAGATAACCACTCTGTACAACTGTGGGGAGCAGAAAAGCATCTTGGAATGCACAACATGGCACACCTTGAAACGAATGGGCTACAACAGCAGAAGACCTGGTTGGGTTCTGCTCTAATCAGCAGTTGGGACAGGCTCTCCAGAACTGAACAGGTGAAGAGTGGAAAAAGGTAGCCTGGCTTTATGAAACTTAATTTTTGCTAAGATGGTAGGATCATCAGCATGAATCCATGCACCCATCCTACCTTTTGTCAACTATCCAAGCTGGTAGTAGTGGTGTAATGGTGTGGGGTTGGCACACATTGGGTCCATTAATACCAATCAGTCATTACTTGAATGCCACGCTTATTTGAGTGTTGATGCTGACCATGTGCATCCCATCATGGCCACAACTTACTCATTTTCTAACGCCTACTTCCAGCAGGATATAATGCACCATTGTCTCAAAACAAACGTTGTCACAAATTGGTTTCCAGAACATGATGATGAGCTCAGTTTCCTTCAGTGGTCTTCCCAGTTCCCAGATCTGAATCCAATAGAACAACTTTGGGTTGTGGAAGAACAGGAGATTCGAAGCATAAATAACCCCATCCATCCATTTTTCCATCCATCCATTCATCCATCCATTATCCAAAACCACCATATCATGCACCATATCATGCATAGCTGGGATGCTGGAGCCTATCCTAGCGGGCATAAGGCTCAAGACAGAAACAATCTCCAGACAGGGTGCCAGTCTATTACAGATTGAACACAAGCACACAGACACACACACACACACACACTAGGGTCAATTCAGCATCGCCAATCCAACTCACCTGCATGAATGAGCAGTTGGCAGATCTGCATGATGCAATCATGGCAACATGGAGCAAAGGAGTGTTTCCAACATCTTGTGGAATCCAGCCCATGAAGAAATGATGCTAAAGGAGTCCAGACCCACTGTTAGTATAGTAGTTCCAATAACATGCTCAGTGAGTGTAGCTGTGTTAACAGAAAGACACTATATAAAATATAAGAAAAACTATGGTGGGTGAAATAAAGAGTGCCAACTAAAAATATGATTCTTCCAGTCGTCCACTTTCCTTAATGGGGTAACAGTGTGTCAAGGTCCACCTTCAAGTCATGCCAGGCTAGAACAGGTTTGCCAATCAGCCTACCATTTTAGGTTTTAAGATGAACACTGAAAACCAACATAAATATAAGAAAAAGAGCACACTTCTCAAAAAGTGCCATCAGAGCTTAAATCAATCCTCAGCTCCTGGAACTATGAGGCCACAGCTGCTCTGCTCTCACACTGGTGTTCTGGCATTTTGTTCATCACCATTAGGAAATGTTACATTTACTCAAAAAAATAGTTTTTTGTTAAAAACAAAGTGTTAGATTGGATAATGATCTTTAAAAACTGTGAAAAATGTAACTTTATTGGGCTGAAATTAACTTTTTTGCCTGAGTTGAATAGTGCCGCCAGTATGCAGAAACTGACTAAATGCACACCCAGATTTTGAAATCATGTTGTTTTAATGAGTAGGAATTCATGGTGTCATACTACACGACTTTCAGCAGTTTTCAGTTGCAGTTTTCATTTACGTAATCTTAAGAGAGTTGTGGCCATTCTTGAGACCAACAATCATAAAATGTGACATCTCTAGCTACTCAGGCACGGCTGTCGCGGCAAGCTATGACAAAAATCAAACCTGTTAGTCTTAAGTCATAGGGGTGGGCTCTCGTGTGAGTGTTCAACTCGAAATGCAATGTACACAAGACAGATGAAAGGAAGGAAGGAATGCATTTTTTGTGGAATGTCATGTTTGTTATCCCAAGAAAGAAATGTCATGTCATTTTCCATCCCTCTTAATTGAGACCAGAGTCACTCAAGGGGTGTGGACTGAAGCCTTCCACAGCTAGCATAGGGAACAAGGCCTGGACAGAGTACCAGTCCATCACAGGATAAACGAACACACACACACACACACACACACACACACACACACACACACACACACACACACACACGCACGCGCACACACACACACACACACACACACACACACACACGCACATGTACCCACGCACACACACACACAAGGGCCAATTCATCCACACAGAAAGATGGAGAACATGCAAACTCCACACAGGGAGGATGCAAGATGTGAACCCTGGTCTCTTTACTGTGAGGAGGCAGCACTACCACTATGCTACCATATCGGCATGCGAAAAAAAATTAAGAAAAAAAATGTCAGAGACTGCAGCTAAATTAAACTCAAAATACCTGAAAAAACATTCATACAGCCATCTGAGTTGTCAGGCAGTACATTAAATGGTGGTCAAAACAGCAGAGGCCATGGCAAAACAGTAATGATGAAACTGGCATAACACTTAAATATTACAAACAGATTTTTACTGTCAGACATACGGGCATAGAGAATATATTGTGGGCTTTGCTCAGGTAAGAAACAAGGAAAGTGATAAGGGGCTGACAAAATCAATAATTTCCTTTCCCTGTTTAACCATACAGTGGAGGAGTATGGCCCAGAGGAGCTCTGACATCACTTCTGCTCTGGCCCTGGCTCTGAAAGTCACGCACCTTCTAACTATTTAAGAGGCGGTGTTTATTCAAGAACCAGCTACAGTAGAAGACAGATCCTCCTTCCTGGAAGCTATTATATTGACCAGACAGTCTATAGAAATCTCTTCTGATGATCCGTTATCTGTTTACGTGAAACATCTTGGACCTCATCCCATTAACTAACTTTGTCACTATATTTGTACAATACCAAATATAAGCACGCAATGGGCAAAAATTCGTCAAGGCTTATTTTTTTGCAGCACATTTGCTGGGCTTGCCAGTGACCTTGTTAATAAAGTTTTTCCCTGAAAAGTGGCTGCATGGCCAAGCTAGAGAATTTTTATTTTTGCCTTCAGAACACCATAATGCTTTGCAAGGCCACTGTGACATCACAGAGTTGTAGCAACTAATGTTAGATGGGGATGTCACTTCCCATTCTGCGCTACCTGCCCGATTAGCATCATGCACATGCAGAACTTTCATGCATGCGTACCATAAGTGCACTCCAAATCACTCTTTAAGGAACTGCCTGAATTTCTTCGCACAAGATGTCGCTAACAGACTGGTACTTCTAGATGATTTGTACCCCATACATATTTAAAAAAAAAATAAATATCAAACTCTTAGTATTTTCATTTAAGGGGTACTTTAGCTGACCATAATGAAAATATCATGAAAATACTTTGTTATTCTGCATAAATTCATTGTATGTTGTTTCTTTGCTGCTAGATGAATCTTGTGATGTGCCTCACTATGTAGCACAGTTAGGGTAGTGACAGGGACAGACCCCGAAGTATATAACACTGGTCCCTTGTATCACAGGCCTTGTGGATGTTAGCTAGTTATAGTGATGGGAGCTCTGGAGACACAGAGAGAAATAAAGGACTCAGAGTATAATTTTATCTCAGGGAGGCATGGTGGCACAGTGGTTAGCATTGCTGCCTCAAAAAAGCTCAGTCTACGCTTTTGTCCACAGTAATATGTTGAGCACAGCAGGCAGATGCTTCCCTAGCCCTGAGTGACATTTAAAAGACCACTGTACCACTATAATTGACTCAAAGCTAGTTCAGTTTTTCCTTACACTTTGACTTCAGTGCATGTTGCAGAGCTTGCTGAAATTCCCAAATATATCCACGTTTTTGAAGAACTCAAGGCGAAGCAAATTCAGTGGGGTTCTCTCATCACTAAATTATGTAGATTAGAACAACATCACCACTCCAGTGGACCAATGTAGGAGCCAGTCCCAAGTGTGGTGTCAGTCCATCACACTGTACATGTACTCTCACACCCACATTCAGCCTTCTTGGACTGTTATAATATGCAACCATCTGTATGGCTTTGGGATTTAAGAGGAAACAGGAACACATGGGACAAAACTAGACAGAATGTTCAGCCTCCACACAGATCCTCTCCAGACATGACATTTAAACCTGGGTCCCCAGAGCTCTGAGGTCACAGCATTCAGTGTAATCTAACATAACTATTCACAGTACTCAGACAGAGCCTGAACCAAAAAATAAAAAAAATCTTCTTTCGTCACGCTGTACTGAAAGCTTCTTGAAGCCCAGGGGGGCATCCCAATACTGGTCATCTTCTTCTTTCATACGTGACCAAGATAATCAACTTTCAAATGAGACACCCAAGACTAGAACTGGGTATGAGTAAGTATCCATGGACCCCTTTTATACAGACAGTCATTGCTTTTTAATTTTTTTTTTTATTCCTTGTTTAAAATAACTAAACTTTGTTTTAATTTACTAATTTCTCAGTGTAGCTTCTCAGTCTAGAAAACGCATTGAGTAAATGGAAGTGATGATTCGAGCTGATTGGAGACAGGCAGCTTAACACACATTACTGCTGAAAAAGAGCAGGCTCGTTTCTTAAATGTCCAAGGCTCTCACTGTCCGTTTTATTTGGATGTTTTTTCCCCACCCGCTAGTGAACTTTGAAAAACACAACAGAGAGTACAAATAAAAAATGTTGTCATGGGAACCAAGGAAACAATAAACATGAAGGACCGGAAGTGGCTCATGGGCTGTCTTATTATCTGCATGTACGTTCATGGATGAGCCTGCAGAGCACAATCTCGTTTCGCTCTCTGGTTGTACTAAACACGAGGCACAAGAGGCAGATTAGTGACATCTGAAGGCTACGCTTGGTGCTGATAGGCACACATCCAGAGCCACACTCAGACAGCGTTTGCACAACATGACTGGGGAGCTTTTAAATACAGCTTAGAAAGTGACTTCTCGAGGAGAACAGACTGGGGGTAGGCGAATGATGCTAGTTTTGTGGACTCCCAGTTTCATCCTTATACCTCCTAAGCAGTAGGTCTATCCCCAGAAAAGTGTTCAAAAACACTGAATTCTTTTCAATAATAAAAACACACGATGAGAAACTTGTAAATATCAAAATATCAACATAAATACGGTAGGAAAGTCTGTCCAGAGTCCACGGATATCAAAATATCAACATAAATACAGTAGGAAAGTCCGTCCAGTGTCCACGGCTGTATTGACGCAGATTTAGTGCAGGTCCTTAGTGTGACATGTTTTGAGCCAGTCAGTCACCAGCGCACAGCCCGATGTCACAATCGGGACTGTAGGCGCATGTTTCTATGCACACTTTTCTTAGATTTTTTTCTGTTGCTTGAGCACGACAGGGTAGAATGTCAGTGCCTGATAAGAATTATCGATGCATCGCTTTGTGGTATTGGAGGCTACCCAAGTGCAAGGTGTAGTGACTTTCACATTTCCCCTGATGTGAACAACAGCTACTGTATTGTGAGCAGGACTTATGGGGCAAATAGCTTTCTTGCCCTTCTACTTGACTGCACTCATTTTGCCACGCTGAAGCCTTATATGACCAAATTCACTAGGCATATCATGGTGGTTCAGTCACACTATGCTGTATTTATCAGTTTCATGTCTGATGACCAAATTATATCGTCATCACTATCACTCGACTCCTCTAACAGCACAGTTTTAGTTTATTTTACATCTGGTTTTATAGTTACTTATTTTTGGTTGAAGGCTCAGTCCCACTGATGCCTGTTAATAAGTTATCTTAGAGTGATTTTGTGCAGCGTGATGTTAGTTCATCCACTAGATGGCAGCAGTCTGTGACTCAGACTTAACCATAATTACACCGACACCTGAGCCTAAGTCACACTCGGGTTTAAGGCTTTCACTGACACAGTACCAGGGGGAGCTAACAGGACCTATATACCTTGATCATTCTGGCAGGCCATCCCACACATGTTGTACATGGCGGGGTACTACAATCACCTTTAGGATGCCAAGGTTTGACACAGGTGGAAGCTGGAGAATTAATTGGTACTCCATAACAAATGTATGTGTTTTTATGTAGAGCTGCAGTTCCTTGTGAATGGAAGAACATAAACTAATGAGGCTGAACTAAAGGGATGGGGATGTGGCTCAGGTTTCAGCTACCACCAGCCTCGATTCCTGCCCCCATATTTCACTGATTTTCTTCAATTTCAATTTCTTTCTTAAAATTTACCCAGCATTGTAAGATGAATTTCCAAAGAAATGCCAGAACAGACTTGCACTATGCACCACTATATGATTCCTGTCACGACTTTCTTCAATTAGGTCTGTTTTCTTCCACCTCCCAAAGAGAAATGTGTGCTGAGCTATGGCTGGTGTCATGGTACATGACTTCGCTTAATGACATCAATTACTAGATCCTGTTGCCTTAAGGATTTTGGATTCCAGCATTTTGATTGCCATTTAATTTGCTGTCTGACAGAGCTGGTGGCTGAACAAATGTTTTTCAGGTATGAGGGGTTGTGTTACAGTCCAGGCCTGTTTAATACCCTTTTTTTATGATGTTACGATACAATAAGACAATGGACATATAAATTTCCTTCTGTTTTCATAGTCCAAAACATCTACTTTCCAGCGGGGTGAACATTAGTTGTCAAGTCTCACAATCCAAGTAGCCCAACTCTATGATTTAAACCCAAAACGTCAGGAATTTCACACCACTGGGGATCTCAGCGCTGTACACTGTGGACTGTCCATGACTTGCTAAGGTTATGTAAATAAAGACTACAACTGAAAATCGCTGCAAAAGTCGTGTAGTTTGATGCCAGCCTAACAGGCGAGTATGAACTGTGCTACTTTTGGCATTTTCCCTGTGAAGGTGTGCCATTTAGTGGTGTCTCTGTCTTTCATTTGATGCTTTTATATGAAAATGATCTACGTTCACACTAGCATGCTCACATTGTTTATGAAAGTATCTCTGTCCACACTAAAATGAACGAAAATGCATATGACACACCTGTTAGCCTACACTGGACATTTTCACCTTAGCGGAAACAGGAAAAGGAAGTATCCTGCTTAATGGGATTGTTAGACCACCAGCCACAGGATTTATCACAAAACTGTAGCAACCGGTTTTCCTTTTGCACATGCTTGCAGCATTCAAACTGAACAAAACGCTGAAATGTATACAGCTAAGCAATGTAACACGCGCCATGAAAGCAACTTTCTTTGTCTGGTACGTATATTAGAATATGGTCTTGTTCTGTGAAATGTTACCAGTCAGGGAATGAGACTTTGTAAAGAGCAGGATCCAATCAGGAAAGGACCACATAATAAGTACAAACCAATCAGAAGCGCAAGACTGCATTTTCAAAACTCTACGTTTTTACCCACCCACACTGCAACATTTTCTGAGATATACAGCTCTGGAGAGTGTTTTCAAAAGCCTCCAATTTTGGGATTTAAAATTTCCGGTGTAGTGTGAATTCTTCTTCTTCTTTCGGCTGCTCCCGTTAGGGGTTGCCACAGCGGATCATCTTCTTCCATATCTTCCTGTCCTCTACATTTTGCTCTGTCACACCCATCACCTTCACGTCCTCTCTCACCACATCCATAAACTTTCTCTTAGGCCTTCCTCTTTTTCTCTTGCCTGGCAGCTCTATCCTTAGCATCCTTCTCCCAATATACCCAGCGTGTCTCCTCTGCACATGTCCAAACCAATGCAATCTCGCCTCTCTGACTTTATCCCCCAACTGTCCAACTTGAGCTGACCCTCTAATGTGTTCATTTCTAATTCTATCTATCCTCGTCACACCCAATGCAAATCTTAGCATCTTTAACTCTGCTACCTCAGCTCTGTCTCCTACTTTCTGGTCAGTGTCACCGTCTCCAACCCATATAAAATAGTTGGTTTCACTACCGTCCTGTAGACCTTCCCTTTCACTCTTGCTGATACCCATCTATCAAAAATTACTCCTGACACTCTTCTCCACCCCTTCCACCCTGCCTGCACTCTCTTTTCCAAATCTCTTCCACAATCCCCATTAATTTGTACTGTTAATCCCAAGTATTTAAACTCATCCACCTTTGCTAACTCTACTCCCTGCATCCTCACCATTCCACTAACCTCCCTTCCTCACCATTCCACTAACCTGACCTTCATTCCTCTCCTCTCTAGAGCATATCTCCACCTCTCCAGGGTCTCCTCAACCTGCTCCCTACTCTCGCTACAGATCACAATGACATCAGCAAATATCATAGTCCACGGGGACTCCTGTCTAATCTTGTCTGTCAACCTGTCCATCACCATTGCAAATAAGAAAGGGCTCAGAGCTGATCCCTGATGTAATCCCACCTTCACCTTGAATTCATCCATCACTCCTACCGCAGACCTCACCACTGTCACACTTCCCTCGTACATATCCTGTACAACTCTTACGTACTGCGGTGGCCAGATCTGCCCAGGGTTTGTTTCCTGCCTTGCGCCTGTGTTGGCTGGGATTGGCTCCAGCAGACTCCCGTGACCCTGTAGTTAGGATATAGCGGGTTGGATAATGGATGGATGGATGGATGGAACTCTTACATACTTCTCTGCCACTCCCGACTTCCTCATACAATACCGCAGCTCCTCTCGAGGTACCCTGTCATGTGCTTTCTCCAGGTCCACAAAGACACAATGCAACTCCTTCTGGCCTTCTCTATACTTCTTCATCAATACCCTCAGAGCAAACATCGCATCTGTGGTGCTCTTTCTTGGCATGAAACCATACTGCTGCTCACTAATCATCACCTCCCTTCTTATCCTAGCTTCCACTACTTTTTCTTCTAACTTCAGGTTATGACAGTTGCAAATGAAGACTTAGGTCTGTGTTTTTAAATGAAAACATAGTAGTGTGGATGTAGCCTCAATCTCCAGGGGCCTCATGTATAACGCCGTGCGTAGAACTCACACTATAACAAGCACAAAAGCGGGAATGTGCGTACGCACAGAAAAATCCAGATGCAGGAATCTGTACGTACGCAAACTTTCACGTTCTTCCACTACATAAATCCCGATCAGCGTGAAAAGTAACGTACGTGCACGCGCCTTCTGTCCCGCCCCAACTCCTCCCAGAATTACGCCTCTTTCAATATGCAAATCAATATAAATAGCCTTCTGTGAAAAGACAATAGGAAAAGCACGGGGGGAAATATAAGAATTTCAGCAAATACCAAGTGGAGGCAAAGGAAAAACGTACTATTTGTTGGTTTAAACAGTGGTATAATCAACAAAAGAAAGTTGATCGAGTGACAGAGTGTCGGAGAAACTCGAAGGCTCAAGTTCACAAAGTCGCACAGTGCCCGAAATAAAAAAGAAATCACATATCAAAGTCGCCGTGAAAAGGCGAGTCGTAGCCCACCATCTGAGTGTCATATGAAAGCTTATTAGGGTACAGACAAAAAAATAGGCACACAGTGGGAAAAAAGCACGAAATGTCAACTTTAATCTCGAAATTTCCACTTTAATCACGTAGTTTATTTTGCCATTAAAGTAGAACATCATAAACTTCATCTTAAAATCGTTAAATTTACTAGTTTCTCAAATCCCATTGTAACTAAAGTAGGACGTTAAATGCTTTGTTCTGTATTTGATCTTCTATGTGCTCTACATGTGTGAATCACTACCTGCTTCTTAAACGGGCTTTCTCTTTCTCCGACAGGACACATAATCCATTACATTCGTGATATTACAGCTCTCTGAATAATTAAAATACTGAGATGTATACATGATATCTTTTTCATGATGATAGGAATGAAAGCATGTTATTAAACATGGGGACACAGTGGCGCAGTGCTTGTTCATGTCTCACGCAAGAGGCTTGCGGCGCCATGCGCGACCTTCGATGAAATAATTTACTACAGAAGTACTGTCTCTTTCAAATGTACTAACCTCCAATTCCAGTCCTTACTTTTCTTTCTCCAAAAACCCAATCACCACACAATCAGCTATATAGACGTGAAGACATCTGTAAGCTTAAAACGCCGATTCTTCAAAACTTTTAAGGAACATTGAAATATCTTCGTAGTGCATGTTAAATTATTCTATCCGTCTAGCATTCCAGTGTTGCGTCAGCACCAGCAAGAATGCAACGCAATGCAGGAACAATCCCTGAACTAGCTAGCGCTGCGGCACCGTGTCCTCACATGTTTAATTATTAACAATACAGATTATTTAAATGAAGTTAAAGTTTTATCTGTATAATATAATCAACATATTTTGCTGCATTTCATCTTAAAAATGAATGCTGTCATCATATGTAAATACGCGCTTTATAAAGTGGCGCAGGTTGTGCAATATTATAACTGTAGTGCAAGTTTACAGTGAGGTGATTGTAGTTATAAGTAAACAGTTCTACAAGGAGCACTTGATGGACTGATTGAGTGCGTTTAGAGTTCTTGGGATGAAACTTTTTCTAAACCGCGAAGTCCGTACTGGGAAGTCTCTAAAGCGTTTTGCCGTGGCTCAGGCAGCGTCTGCTTCATGCTGTATACCGATATTTCTCTTTCCGATCAGCTGCTGCTGTGATTCCTTACTCAGATACAGTGATATAAATACTCCGAGTGGTACAGTGAGAGTAATATGGAAAAAGATGATCTGCTGTGGCAACCCTTAACGGGAGCAGCTGAAAGAAGAAGACAATGCAGTGAGAGTAACAACACTAAAGCAGTTATGGTATTTGGAATACTATGGCTATTCCCTGGACCATTATATTGCTGCAGGTTAATTACAATCAGATGCATTACGCTAATAAACAATATGCAGTTAATTTCAGTGTATTTATAAAGCCGCATCAGGAATGTGGAGCTAAGAAAGAAAGGGTGACCACGCAGGAACAGTAGCACTACTTTGACGCTGGGTGCCGCCAGTCTGCAAAACCGAGCGGAGAAATTGCGTACGCCAAGGTATGAGTTACCGTGGAAATGTGCGTGGCTTTACGCCAAGTTTAGGTTTTATACATCACGATTTGAGCGTATGCACCGTTTATACATGAGGCCCCAGGTGTAAAGCAAACCGAACATTTTTGGACACAATCTAATGACCCCAAAACCTGTACCTCTGTCAGCAAATTTTAGTTTGGTAGATCTCATGCCAGGGAGCAGGCAAGCATGTCATTGGGTACAAATCATGTACAGTAAATGTGCTTCAATCTTTCATTGTAACAACAATAAAATCAGTAAATGTGTCAACTGATGGAATCTACCTGCTCAGACATAGTGCCTTACACCTTTCCCAAACCCCCAGAGTGCAGAGAAGAGGTGCTATAATGCCATGCATGATCTTGCACTCTCAGTTGCGGAGCACAACCATACTCTTGAATGCAGTTTGTGGGGTCTCAACGCGTCAGGTGGAAGATGCTGCTCTAGTAGTCAATGAAGTTCTGCGGCATTGTGACTGTGTATGTACGAGGTTGATTAGCATACTCCATATATGAAGGTTTCACGGTGACATTTGAAGCACACCCACATAAGCACATTTCAATGTGACTGTGATTTATAAACGGTGAATTGCATAGAAATGTGGATACACCAGATTTTATAAATATGATTTTTTTAACGTACGCATTTTCCTGTTTTTTTGGCATGTGCACATTTTTTATACTTGAATCCACACAAAGTTTTATAAATGAAGCTCCAGTTTGACTTACATCTCTTTGGACTCCTTTATTGCCATAAAAATGTCATGTCAAAAATTTCTGTTGTGGCCCTCCTATTGTTTTGTTTCAAAGTACAAGTGGATTTCTTATTGTTTACTAATTTTAATGTTTTGACGGCATGTGACATCATCACAGTAGCATATGGAATACACTCCTTGCCTTTTGCCAGTCACAGTGTGTGCCATCTCACTCTGCCTATAAAAGATGGAGGTTACACTGATTTTGATATCCTCTCCTGAATCAGTGCACACAATCTTTGTGTTACTGTTAGTTAATGGTAACTCTCCAAGCTGCTGTATTTTTAGGATTTCTGGCAGCCTTTCCAGTTTTGCACCCCTGTTTTGTCAGGCAGCTTAGTTTACTCTTCTGACATTCTAACTCTTGTTTCTTGTCTGCGCATTTGTTTTTCGTTTAATGTTGCTTCCAACCTCCTGCTATTTTTCTAATGATCATTATATGTTATTTTGCCACCTCTGCCTTCTAGGATTTCACATCCACAGAGCTGTATATTTATTTTAGATTTCACTTATTGTCAAGGGGGTCCTGCAAATTTCATTGCACCTAATAGTGCAGACAGTGTTCATTCATTCAGAATGGACGATATCACTGCTTAGCTGTGAAGGAAGTGAGTCAGGCACAGCGCTCATCCTGTAGCCTCATTTCGCCTCCCTTTAATGCCAGGGCTCTCTGAGGACATACTTGAGCTATCCATTCCAACTGGCAGGCAGTGCACTCATTGTTACTTTTGCACTAGCAGATTACAAAGTAAAGTCTGCTGGACCTCCTGACACTAAACAGGCGGTCCACACTTAATTCATCTTCGGCCCCTGCAAGAGATTTGAGGGAATTGCTCATTTATAAACAATGTATGCAGCATTCCAATGATGTCGGTCGGGCCTTGGGATTTCACTTCATATGGTGAGCAGACGCCATACAGCTGTGACGTTCCAGGAAACACCAAATATGGGCAACCATAGTCAAAGAAGAACAAAAAATTAGCTGTGATCTGCTGTCACCCACCTCCACTCGCTCCGCTTTATGAGTGCTCTGGGCTTCTGATGTGTGGTCTTCTACGACTTTATAGTATACGTATGTCAAATAAAGTAACAATATACATAAATACTAAATGAAGCAATTTGAATATAGTACAGAATCTTTGGCAGTGTTAGTATCTGTATATACTGTGTAGTGTATGAACACGAGAGGCCCTGGAAAACACAACAACAGCCATGTGGAGGATATGCAAACCCCACACAGTGGGCCAGGACTGGAACTCAGGTCTCTGGAGATGTACAGCACCTTCAGAAAGTATTCAGATTTCTTCACTTATTTTCACATTTTGTTGAAGCTTTGTGTTAAAATAATTTCAGTTCATTTTTTCCCCTCATCAAGCAACTCCCAATAAGCCAGGAATGACAAAGCAAAAACAAGATCTTAGGAATTTTATTTAAAAATAAAACACTCAAATTAAACCTAATGACACAAGTGTTCAAATTATTCTTTACGCAGTACTTAGTTTAAGCCCCTTTGTCAGCTGCCACCCTGCTAGCTTACACTCTGCAGAGTCCTAGATATGAATCCTGACCACAGTGCTATGGAGTTTATACACATTGTCTGTGTCTTCCTGGGTTTCACTGCCTAGTTTGTTGTCATTGTCATCTCGAATTGGCCTGCTGTAAGGACGTGTGTGTGTCCGTCCAAGGACTGTAAGGACTCCCACATACGTGCACAAGTGCATTGTTGTCCTCTCCTTCTGTATTTTCAAGTCAGTGGCTGCCACACACGTACACATACAGAGCCATCTGAAAGTATTCAGACTTCTTCACTCTTTACACATTTTGTTATGTTGAAGCCTTATGCTACAATCGCTTCAATTCATTTTTTCACCCCATCAAACAACACTCAGTACTCCAGGAATGTCAAAGAGAAAATAAGATTTTAGAAAACTGAAGGGAATTTATTAAAAATAAAAGACTGAAATGTCACATTGACACAAGTATTTAGACCCGTTATTCGGTACTCACTTGAAGCTCCTTTGGTAGCCATTCCAGGATGGAGTCTTCTTGGGTTTGATGTGACAAGCTTCACACACCTGAATTTGAGGATTTTCTGTCATTCTTCTCAGCAGATCCTTTCAAGTTGTGTCTGGTTGAATGGAGACCACCAACGAACAGCTCTTTTTAGGTATTTCTGGAGATGTTTGATTGGCTTCAAGTATGGGCTCTCACTGGGCCACTCAACGATGTTCCTCGAGTTTTCCCTAAGACACTCCTGTGGTGTCCTTGCTTTGTGCTTATGGTCATTGTCATGTGGGAAAGTAAATCTTCAACCCAGTCTGATGTCCTGAGTTCTCTGGAGCAGCTTTTCATTAAGGATGTCGCTGTCCTTTGCTCTATTCACTCAACTCTGACTAGTCTCTCATTTCTTGACGCTGAAAAACAACCCCACAGCATGACACTGTCACCACCATGCTTCAACATTGAAATGGTATTGTGCAGGTGATGCTAATCTTGGTTTCATCAGACCAGAGAATCTTGTTTCTCACAGTTTGAGAGTCCTTGGGGCACCTTTCTGCAATTCCAAGGGGGCTTCTATGTGTCTTTTACTGAGGAGAGGCTTCTGTCTCGCCCCTCTGTCATAAAGCCCAGATGACCTGTAGTGTTGCACTGATAGATCTTCTTCTGGAAGCTTCTCCCATCTCCACACAGATAATCTGGAGCTCATCCAGAGTGATTATCAGGTTACTGGTCACCTCCCTTACCTTAGTCCTTCTCCCATGATTGCTCAGTTTGACCAGGTGTTTAGCTGTAGGACTTGTGCTCTGGGGAAGCTTCAATACATGAGGATTTTTTTTGCATCCTTCCCCATAGCTACATGCGATTCCTTTGACTTCATGGCTTGGTTCTCGCTTTCTAAAGGCAGCTGTGTGTCCTTCCGAATCAATTCAATCAAATGAAATGACCACAGGTATACTCTATACAAGGTGTAGAAACATCTCAAAGATAATAGTAATAAATAATAATAATAATAATAATAATAATAATACAAATATTATTATTATATTAATAATAATAATAATAATAATAATAATTGAATGTGATGCACCTCAGCCAATGTGATATTTAAGTTTTTATTTTTCATAAATTAGCAAAACTTTCTGTGATAAAAATTAATTTAACTGATTTTAGCACAAGGCTGCAACATAACAAAAAGTGAAAAAGTCAAGGGGTCTGAAGACTCTGTGAATATACACACACACACACACACACACACACACACACACACACAAAGGCTGAAAGTGGGACTGAAAGATATCCAAACAGCATTGGGCGTGAAGCAGGAACCAACCCAGGGAGGACTACCAGTCCATCGCAGGGAATACTCAGCCTCACAGAGCACTAATTTAGCTGGCCAAGTCCACAATAAGTCAAGGCCAGTTGGTGTCATTTTTAAGTCTAAGTGCATGTGTTACCTTCAACTGAAATAAATTCAACCTAGAACGTCACTTGCAACTCATTTAAGGGCAGCATTCTTGACATGCCCATTTCAAGGCTATTCCAAGGCCAGTAATAAAATACATCACATTTTTCATTCCAGCAGATGGTGTATACAACTAACACTATAAATTAATAAAAAACAAGGCTAATAGAGGAAGTACTAATTATGAACTGTCATACTGATGTTTTGACTGCAGGGGTCTCAAACTCAGGAGGTAAAAATACCCACTTTATAGCTATTAAGTGAGTTTGTTATTTATTTATACAATTTATGACTGCTATCACTTTGCTACAACACCAGTCAACACCAATTGACTTGAGTGAGCTTAGTCCAACTTCTGTCTTTCTTTTTATTTCATATATTTGTTATATTTACACTTTCATTTATTAAGTGGTAGTCTCAATTATATAGCATTTGCCATAGAATTCTGAACAGCAGCACTAATGGTTACAAATGCACCATCTGTTGGAATGAAAAGCGGAATGCATTTTATTACTAAATGTATTACAGAGGGCAGGCAACCCAGCAGATGCTAAGTATGTCTGACCCTCTATTAAGACTTTGAAGCAGGCCATGGACTTTTGGTAGAAGGCTGGACTACCATCAGGTTAACAGGGGGCAGGAGACAGTCACAGATTAGGAGATGTAGGATTATGCTTTCTTCAGAAGATGGTAACTTGCAGAGGGAAAAGTAGCCCAAGGAGCCTTAAGAGGAATTTTAGAGACACCTTGCTTGTAAAGACAAGGCATGGATGAGATTCTTATAACTAGGATATGGAAAAGGTCAAGGGTACTGCCAAATCTAAGTCACAGACACAGGCAAGGCTCAGAAAATGGGAGATGCAACAAGTGACAAAGCACAATCAAAGGTGAGAAAGGAGATCAAAAAAGGTCTGAACCAAAGTAAGAGGGTAAAATAGCCGTAACCAATGCCTTTCAACCACAAAGCTACCATAAAAGATTTTTTTTTAGAATTATCCCAAATGTTGAACAGCAGAAGCTACCCCCCCACCATCTTAAACAGATTGAGCACGAGGATCTAGTACATCTTGTGGTGTCACATGACTGACAGCGGCTATAGTACTTCTTCTGGCCATGACAGAATGAGGACCAAAATAGAACTGAAGCCACAGAAAGAAGTGAAATATAAACAACAACTGAAAAATAATTAAAAATTTGAAAAACTGAGCCTTTAGGCATCAAAATGAGAGGTTGTGCCACCTGTTACAAAATGACCCTGTGTTAGTGAATTATAGGATCTTGATATACTCCACATTGGAATGGCTGTCCCACATATCTCAACATTCTGAACACAAACTGGGTTCTCTCTGGCTGGCCCTAAAGCCACCTTAATGTTGAGCTCTTGCCTCAGATCACCACATATGTCTAAGATGTCCATGCTCCCCCTAAAGCCCAGTCAGGGGCCACGACCAGGTCAAGCTGTAGAATTCTCATGCATTATACTCCTGTCTATTCAGTTTGTACTCCACTGTTTCTGCTTTTGTGGGGCAGGAGGTTGAATCTTAAGAGTATGGTAAGTTTACATAAAATCGGAGAAACCTCTTGACAGATATGGCCTTTCTTACCTGATTGAACTCAACCTTGCACCTGCGGCAGGGTCCACCACTATAACTTTAGGGGCCCCAACACTAGGACCAGCTGGGGCACATCCACCAATGTCTCTGATCTCCATTGGTCTTACATCATTGCAGATCTGGGATGTCTAGGTGAAACACATTTCTCCAAATAAAAGACAGCTGCAAGTTGTTTGTGGTGACCCATTAGCTGACTCATTTCACTGAAGAAGAGGAACTAAAGCTTTTGAGCATTAGAAGGCGTCGTGTCTTGATCAATATCCATCTGGCCGTGCTGGGGTCTTTCCAGATCTGGATTTCAGACAGAGATAAAGGAAGTTTTCTTGGATAGCTTGTGTGGTTTAATGTAACCACTAAAGCTCTCGGCTGCACATCTAAGGGGGAGGAATTGGTGGGCTGCCTGATATGTTGACATTGCCAAGGGTCACACTCAGTACGACAATGATTTAGAAACTTGCTCATCTGTGAATACTAATCAGGTCTTTGTAATTTTCTTTTGTTTTGCGCAATGAACAGAAGTCACCCACCATGGCTTAATGGACTCAGTAATGAATTCACACTGCCCAGCTGGACACAGAATGAGAGCCAGAAAAACTTGTCTTCCCACATGAGGGCCCAAGAGCGTTCCCTTTAGACTGACTTCATCCCTAAGACTTTCAGAACTGCACACATATCGCAGCTCATTATCAGTGTACGGTTTATCCTGGTGCATCCCGAAGCAGTGACTCACTCTGCTCTGCTGACCGTTTGAAATGAGGCCAGGAGACATGCAGGCCTGTTACTGTATGTGACTGAAAGATGGCGATCTGCTCCCAGGATAGGATTCTTTCACAGGGCAGGTTTTCCAGATCTGATGAAGCTGAAACTCACTGACGTGCTTCTTAATTTTATAATGGGAGTGCAAAGTACATAGGGATCTACGGGATGTAATATCTTCAGAGCCCCTATGTGCCCCAGTGCCAAGCAGGACTAAGATCTTTAAATTCAAAATGATTTTTTCACAACCATAGTAGATTCAAAAAGTATTCAGAACTCTTCACTTTCTGCACACTTTACTGTGTTGTAGATTTAATTTTAAATGGATACATTTGCTATTCTTGCCCATCTATCTACACTCAACCCATAACGTTTTCAGGAAGGTTTGTAAAAGAAATAAAATAACTACAATATCTCATTCATAAAATAATTCAGACACCTAATTCAGTACTTTGTAGAAGCTCCTTTGCAGCAGTTCCAGCATTAAGTCTTCTTGAGTAAGTACCTACAAGCTTTGCACCCCTGGATTTTGGCAGTTTATCTCATTCTTCCTGGTAGATCCACTCAGGCTCTGTTATACTAGATAGGAAGGGTCTGTGAACTGCCATCGTCAGGTCTCTCCACACATGGTCTATGGGGATAGAGACTTTAAATTACCTGGGCCACTCAGGTCTTTGCATTTTCATTTGCTTTGTGCAGTGAACAGAAGTCACCGCCATGGCCTAAAATGAATTGAATTCTCATCACCCAGACACTCAACGACACTCAGAGACTTGTTCTGAAGCCACTTTAGGGTTGTCTTGGCTGTACGCTTTGGGTCATTGTCATGCTGAAAGGTAAAGTGTCACTTAATCAGAGGTGGTGTCTACTCTGGAGCAGGTTTTCATCAAGGACCTCTTTGTATTTGGCTACATTCATCCATCCCTTAGGTCTAGCCAGTCTCCCTGTCCCAATAGTATGAAGCTGCCATCACCATGTTTCACTGTAAGGGTGGTATTTGGCAGGCGATGAGCAGTGCATGGTCTTCCCCAAACATAGTGCTTGGAGTTGAATTTTTGTCTTATCAGACCAGAGAACCTTTAACTTCATGCTGTCAGAGTCCTTTAAACTATCATATGCCTTTTACTCAAGAGTGGCTTCTGTCTAACGATATTACCATAAATGCCTAATCGATGGGGTGCTGCTGAGATTGTTGTCCTTACAACAGGTTTTCCCATTTCAGCAGAGGACCTCTGAAGCTCTCTTAAATTGACCGTTGGGGTTTTGGCCACCTGCCTGACAAAAGCCATTTTTACTTTGTTACTCAGTCTGGTGAGATGGCCAACTCTAGGAAGAGTCCTGATGGTTCCAGACTTCTTCCATGTCACAATGACTGAGGCCACTGTGTTCATGTGAGCACTCAATGCTTTTCAAATGGATTTATCTCCTTGTCCTGATCTATGCCTGATCACAATTTGATCACTCAGAGTTCCTTTGACTTTGCGACTTGTTTTTTTGTCCTCATATGCAGTGTGAGTTGTGGGATACTCCATACACAGGTTCACGTGTGCCCTTCTATATGCCATCTGATCAATTCAGTTTACAACAGGTGGACACCACTCAAGTTCTAGAAACCTCTCAAGGAGAATTAAAGAAAATCAGATTGACCTGAGCACAATTAGAAATTACACTGTAAAGGTTCTGAATACTTCTAGGAATGAGGCATTTCAGTTTTGATTTTTAATAAATATGCACACTTTTCTGTTAACGTGCTCACATTGTCATTATGGGTTATTGAGCTTACATTGATAGACAAAAATGGCACATTATTCCATTTGAAACTAAATGTATAACACAATAAAGATTGCAGAATTCACAGTATATTCATTTGTCCTGGAAACTTATATTCTTAATTTATAAATTAATAAAAAAACTACCCAAGTGGCTCAAAATGATGGTCTACAAGGCACAAAAGAAAATGTAATACATTCATCTTAAAACCTACTGAAGATGTACACTTCCATGTTGATAATGTTCCCAGGTTTTGATTAAGTTCTAGAGATTATGCATACTGTATATTAAAAGTGTGTGTCCATATATTTTTGAAAAACAACTTTTTTTTTGTGAGTCCCCACCATCTTTAAAGAAGTCAGGCTCTGCGATGATGATTACAGAACATTTGGCCTTGTTGCTGAACCTTATTGGAACAATGCACAATAGACATAAGATTTACAGGTGTAAGCAACGGTAATAAGGGACTCCTGTTAGTGCTTAGCCAAAATCTTACTCCCGTACTGTGGAATACACAGTGCAATTAGCTTTATGCCTATCACTTGTGGATCTTAAACAGACAACCTGCGCTGTACCTGGATATCAAATCTGCAAACGAAAGTCACCTCACCTTGTAATTCTGACCAACACACCGGGAAGCAAAGCATCCATAGGCTCAGGGATGCTGGGGTTCCGACACACTCCTTCAAACTGGTTGGTACTACAGCGTAACAAATTCATCACTTCTAGTTCTTCTAGTCTAATTTCAAAGGCTATTTTTTCATTTGTGAAAAGAGCTGACCAATAGCCTCCCCAGGCACTAGGGCACATGTCTGTGTGAGGACACATGGTCTGGAAAATATGAACACTGGAACACTGATGTCAAGTAATGGGACAAGGGCCACTGGAACAGCGCCTAGAGGCAGACTCCAGAAATACAAGCAGAAAAAAAAAAAAAAAAAAAATGATTGAGCCTAAAAAATAGTCAATAAATAAATAACTGTAAAGATAAAAACAGTAAATGTGCATTAGTGATAGCAAACAGTCAGGAAAAATTGTTTAAAACTTCAACAAAAATTAGCAGCCCCAGGTATCCACACAGAACTCCCCTTACCTCTTCATTTTGATTTTAGAGAGTTTCTGTGCTACTGACCTCTTATAGCAACCATCCCAACATGTCCTAGCACAAAACTACTGCTCCACCACCCACTCCTTTCTGAGCTGGTGGCACACATACTTAGTTTGGGGTACCACCTGACGGTGCACTGTGTGTCACAGTAGGCTGTCACGTGCAAATGACATATGTCACATTTTGAATTGTCTGCATGTGCACTACAGTTGGATTGGTACTAAAATGTTAGCTTTGGCACCAATACCAGCTTTTGGACTTCAGTACCAATACTGAAACGGTACAGAAGCAAATAGCGGATAACTCCAAAACAACAACCCCCAAGCCCCCTGATTTTCCTCCAGCATCCCTGGTGTGCTGCAAAACTTCTCGCCTCCCTGGAGCCCTGTGGTGCACTATCCTCCAGTTCCCTCTTGATTGCTGTGAAGTCCCGCTTATGTTGAAATATAACATGTGTGTTGGGTTGGTGTATGACAAGTCCAAGCCCCCCAGGAAGTCCCAAATGCATTGAAGCAATATAGTGGGGAGGAGTCCCCAATGAGTCTTGATCGTCAAAGCCTGTTCTTTAGTTTTGTGACATCTACAATACACACATTTTTCCACAACTATAATAGTGTGTGTTGAGGGAAGGAAGGGTGGGGTAGGGTTGAAAGGAAAGCTGACATTTACTTCCAGTGCCAAAAATCCTGTAATACTGGTACTGTACTATTTTAAAATTTGTCTTTCTTTTCCGTGGTATTTTCTAGTACTGGTATGCTGCACAACCCTAATGAGCACCTGCATCCCCATGCCAGCCTGCATCACGAAGAGCCGTTTTGTACCACTCACTTCCTGCAAATCAGCCACCAGTATGCCTGCCTTGGTAAACATCTCCAGCAGACATTTGCATTTTCCAGATTGCTGCTGCGACAGGCAGATGGAGTCCTGAGCTCACCAAAAACTAGCAGTGCATTCTCTTTAAACAGTATTTTTAAACAGTATAAGCAAAGCCAGACATTGTCCACTATTAAGAAAGAAGTTTCTCCTACCAGGTATAATACAATGACTAAATCTGTGCTGGGATTTCCCATGTAATGGAGACAGAGGTTTCAAGGTAAGGTTGTTTCTGCTCACTAATTACTGTGCCGTAGAGTGGCAAAATGTTGCATGTTGATCAGCATGTAAGAGTTTCACTGGACGCATGACAGTAATAATACTATAAACGAACAGCTCTGCACCTTCTAACCTTCCTGCATCTCTCACCTATAGCTCTTGCATATCCTCCTCCACCTCCTTGTCAGGCAAGCTTCTACTCCCCTCCTACCTCTCAGCGTTTGTCTGCCAGAGGAACAGGGGGTCCTTTGAGGGGTAATTCAGGAGAAAATGATTCTTGACTTAAACGTCCAAAAGGCATTTCTGAGTCAAGCAAACTTTATTCAGAGAGCTTTGGTTCCTTGGCAGGAGTTCCTCTGGCAGCCCCAGGTGCCAATGCCTGTCTGGCCTTCCCCCAGACTCTTAAAAAAGATGGGTGCCAGAAAAGAACTCTGGAATATGGATTCAAAACGTTGCTGATACCCACTAGTTCCATAGCGGACTAGATCTTCCCACTTCTGTATTTGAGAATGACCTCGCATCCATAATTAGGGATTATTCCATTTAACATCATAGAGGTGAGGATGTTATTCCATCCAGAGAATATTCCAGAGAACAAGACAGATAGGATGAAGATCTCTGTAATATGCGGCCTCACATTGAGCATTCCTTCACATCTTATATACTGTACACAGTGGAACAAGCAACAAACAGGACTTGGTCCAAATGTTGGCTATTTTCAATAAAAGGCTCATTTTATGAAAATGTTTAATTTACTCCTTATCATCTTCTCTTACAGTCTGAACAGCAAGTTCTCCAGCCTGAAACATGGTTGAACAAAACACTATTAGACTCAACGGCAATGAAATTTCCGTCTGTAACCTTCACAAAGCACATGTGCTGAGCTCCAGGCACTGCAAGGCTGAGGTGTGTTTTCCCATGAATTTTGATTCAAACAGTGAAGCAAGCAAGACAAATGAAGTGGGTGTAACAGGCAGGGCTCAATGCAAATAAACTGGAGCCAAAATTCAAAGACTGAGGCAAACCATGAGCAGTTAAGGAAGACGCACAGGAGACTTCTGAATCTTTACTTGAAAAAGCATCAAGGTTGAGCACTGAGGAGTCTGAATTAGTAAGTAATTTAATGTTGTTTTCTGAGAAAAATGTAAAATCTCAGCTGTCCATGGGAAACACATTTCCTGATGCAATGGGCTTTAACATGGACAAACACAGTATAAACAGCAAACAAGATCAAAACATCCATGAAAAAACCTCAAGATACTAAGGTTATAAATGTCAGGTATCCAGTTGCATGCTCTCAATTTCCCAAACACACATATTATTGCTAGAATAAAGTGAAATAAACCAATTCTGGAGAACCCTCTCATGAATGACTGGAAAGCATTCTGAAATGGGATTGAGCTTTTCAAATCAAGACCTGTGACTCCTGGTGAAACCACTAAGACTTTGAGAGATCATGCAAACTCCACATCAATGCGTTCATGGACCGTACCACAGAGTTAAATAAGTAAGTGAACCCGAGTCACCACATTTATATTTACATGTATTCACTAAGAAGATGCTTCTGTCCAAAGTAACTTACAGATGAGGGCAACTTAATTGAGTCAGCATCAGGTAGTGTTGCAAGAAGAGCTTACAAAAATGGATCAGAACAACAGAAAAGTGTCCTAGACATTATAAGCAAGTAACCATTATGAGTGCCACCAAACTGATTCTCTAGCAGACCCTAAGCCGTGTGTGTGCTGTGCCCTGTAATCCGTACACACACTAGCCTGACAAACCCTAGTAAAAGTCTGTGGAGGACTGTGACTCTTGTCTGGGTCACAGCAGGATGACACGTCAATTGCTTATCCATTTCTCATGTTTATCTCATGTACGCATGTGCTTCCCACCCAGTGTAAATAATCGAGATATCCATTTTTTCCGCCAGGCCTTAAGTATGAAACCACAAATCAAGCTGGCCACAGAATGAAAGAGGCAAGTAAAAATAATATAGATGGCTATAAGAGGATTTTTTTATCTATCTTTATTTATTTTTTTTATTACTACTAATATCAGTAATATTTCAAACTTCCGTGAGAAGTGCTGCTTTACCCGCAGCAGTATCCTTATAAGGCTGGAAATGTGCGCAGCTACTGTTTGGCGTCATGGAGCTGCAGACAGAGGAAGGCATTAATTACAAAAGAGATACAAGGCACTAAAAAAAATCTGCTTTGAGGCGGTTGGATTTCGGCACTCCACTATGTCAGCACGATGCCCTGGAATGCTAGGAATGCCATAACATTTATGCTCTGGGGTAGCTATAGGGACAACGAAGTGTTTGTTATGCACTGTAATCCTCCTTCAGTGCCAGTCTTAAACTGGTGCACAGCACACAACTGCAACAACGGGGATGCTAACCTTCACCTCGGGCTGAAACACCAAAAGCGTCCTTTCTAACACAAACAACAAACATACTCTAGGTGGGACAGATCAGCAGATTTTATACTTAAGAAGACACCTCAGGCTGGCCAAAGCTATCGGGGGGCTTGGTGCTGCTTACAGCAGCAAAAGCTGAGATTAAAAAAAAATAAATGAAATTATAATTTGGCTACACAGATGCAACATTTTACAAAGTCACTCACCAAATTGATCACTCAGCTCTGCACTTAGTCACCTACTGTTCTGCCAGAGGCAGGCCACAAGGACAAAATGTGAAAAGAGTAATGAACTGGGAGAAGAAGGGAAAAATGAAGCAGCCTGAGCCAAAATATCAAGAAACCAAAAATACCAAAGCATTAAAATGAAACTGAAGTCAGAAAACACGCCAAGTCCTCGCCCCCTCCTATGATGATTGAACTACTAACTAAACACAGAGGCATGACTAAATGGGACACCCTGTGTGAAACACTTCTGTTGTGTCTGTGTGGAGATGGACCAGACCCTCACCGTTTAATTCTTACCCATTTTGGGGCCTCAGTCAGGGGAAAAACAAAAGTATCCCCTCCTTTAGTGCAATCTGGGCCTTTAAAAGGATTTAGCTTAAGTATATATTGACATATGTTTGCCATGTACTAATAACTTAGCTATGAATCAGAACAAGCACGTTTTAAGACTATGTTGCTAGGACGTGATGCCTCCCAGAAGGGTCTGTGCTCCATATCATGGATGTGTTGTTTTCAAATTCCACACGGAATTCCATGCAGTATCCGAGATTACGGGTTCAATACTTAAACAACCTCAGTCTTGTTACCTGTTTTATTTTAGCTAGGGTAACTCCCCTGGCTGGGAGTCTATTCATTGTTTAATGACCTTTCTGTTAATTTTTCTATCATTTAGTTATGTTAATGTTACATTTGTGAATTATAAGCTTTGTTCAAACCAAAGTGTGTGTATATATTTATTTATTTACATACTTATCTACCAATTTGTAAAAATCCAAATATCCCCCAGGGACAATCTATCAGTCTATCGATCCCTGTGTAATAAGCCTTGTGTTTTGTGGAAGGACCCTTAAGAGACGGGGCCACCGCAAGGGACCGGCCTCAGCCTTATAAAGGCAGGACACAACTCACAGTCCCTTGGAGTTCATTGTAATGCACCTGGGAGTTGGTGAGTGTTCTCTGAGATTCTATCAGTGCTTTGTGAATGATTGGCTTTTTTTGACCTTTTTTGCTCTGCTTCCTGACCACACTTTGGATTTCGTATTTTCGACTTTGTTTGCCTTGACTGGCTCTGCTTTTTTCAGCCCTTTTTTGCCTTTGGTGCTTCTTCTTGTCACATAGCATTTTTGTGATGAATAACTCTTTTTTATTTATAAAGATTCTTTGTTCTTTGAAGGGTTTGACTGTTTTCCCTTCCAGTGGGCATTTTTGGAAGTTTTTAGGATATAGTGCTTGGAAACTCTCAAATTTCTTAACAATAAACTTAGTATTTTATGTCTTCTGGATCATGGCTCATGGCATTCCACTTACAGACTTTTGTACAGCTGTAGCATCTCGGTTTTGGTAACAATACATCTTCAAGTTAAAGTCTCTCATGAATTCTTGGTTTGACTTTAATTACACTTCAGCTCTTCTGCTTTTGGCAGTGGACTTTTAGAGTTTGATTCTCATCACAGTTTCACAAATGCATGCACATCTCTTGCTTGAGTTAATGCAGTTATCCTGGTTATTCACATCCAGAGAGTTCAACTAGAACTAAAAAAGTAGTTGGACTTTATCTTTGCTGTAGCACAGCAGATCCTCTTTAGATAGTCTTGACTGGCATAACAATAACAAAGTTATCACCACAAAATCAAAAACCTGGACGCCAGGGCAACCTTACCACCATTTTAAATTAGTGAGTCCACAAAAGTGTCATGCGTCGAACACTTGGCAGTCTCACAGTACTGATGGGATGCCATCTCTATGAATAATATGGAGGCATTCATAATCAGGCACGATAAAGAAAATAACAAGAACATAACATTACAAATATAATGCAAACAAAATTAACAATATCAAAAATAGGTAAAGTAATTGAAAAAATAGACTCCACAGGGTATTAAAACTCAGAATCATAACACTTGCTCATTTAATAAATGAAATAACCATCTTAAATGAGCAGCTCCACAATGGGGTCATACAACAAATACTCAGCAGTTTGACATTAGCACCGGGATACTATTGCAATCAACAGAATAACAGCACTCATAATCAGAAATGATAAAGAAAATGGCAATGAAATGACATTACAAATATAACGCTAAAAATATTAACACTATCAAACATAAGCAAAGTAGAGTCTTCCTTTGCTTTCGCAGTGGACAGGGGCACAGGAAACCCACAAATGTAAAAATCTGTGAATATACGTTGGGCTCATAATTAATGTATATTCTTAGTTTGTTGCACTAAACAAGTTACACAAGTTTTGAGGCAGAATTTGTGCAAACAAATCACGTGTGTGAGGCTGACTGCTGAGACACAGATGTGTGGTGTTCACCAAAGGGTGTAGCTCAGGAGTTCTTTAGTGAACTGTAACTTTTCACAAAATTTATCTTATAATAAATGTGTGTATACTTATGGTAGTGAATGACAAAAATAATTAACATTGCAGATACAAAAGAAATCCAGCAAATCACTAATCACAAAATGGTAAACACCCACAACCAGTTTTGCAGATACAGATGATGGTGGTGTAGTTATGAAACAAAATCCCTTGTGAACAGCCTCCTGAATGTTATGTAAAGTTTTGACTCGCACTGCTGATGTGTGTGAAGATTTGTAGAAGTTGGGAGCGCCCCCAGATGAATATACATTTTTCCACACAAATGAAATTATACAAACAAGCAGGCACAGAACAGGAATATAAATCCAGAGGAAACTAATCCAATTGTGCAGTCAAGCTGTGAAATAAAAAGACACCACCGATTGTGATCTTGACAATTTCTTATGGTTTACTTTTAAAACTTGCACCCTCATCTTCTTGTACCGAGCAGCCCATGCAGCAACTGCTAAAGCAGACCAATGACCTAGTTCTCTCCAGGTTGATGGGATTTGCAGTGTATTTAATAATAATAATAATTATTATTTACATTTATATAGCACTTTTCTCACTACTCAAAGCATCATCTTCAGTTATCTGCAAAAGACTGAAAAACTCACAAAATAATTTCCATTTAATTGTTGATAACAAACTCTCAGATAGTCTGGTTCATGAATCATAAACCAGTGAACCGCAGGGGCTGACTTGTAAAAGAAAAAATGGGATCTAAAGGGTATTAAAACTCATAACACTTACTCTGTTAATAAAATGGACGGGTGTGTTCTGGAATTATGGCTTTTAGTTTGGCTTTTGATTTTTTGCTTAGAATTTTGACACTAGATTTTCTCATTTTTCTTCTTGTTAATTAACCCCTGAATGCTTACTGAATGTAATGCCGTTGAGTATGGAAGACTAGTGGACAATTTGGTAGGTGAAATAACTGAAAACTGCCAGGTGAAGGAACGGCACTTCAGAGATCATGCAAGAGTAGTCAGGATACAAAGCATGGGTCTTAGAGCCAGAAAGACGATAATTAAGAGGATGATTCAGCCAAACTAAAGGTTACCACAAACAATCTTCTGTTTGTTACTAAGAATGCCAAATCTCCGACGATTACAGAATAGCTAGTCAATACTTTTGCTTTTCTATCAAAAACTCTAGTTCATAGTAACACGTCCTGCCACATTATTTGCGCAGTGCCATAATTTTTGTTAAAAGCCATTCTGCTCTGTGCATTCACAGTTTTTTTATGCAGACATAAAACAGAATTCATTTTATGGCACTGTCCAATTTGTACTGTGTGGGTGCAAACAGTTTATGTTACATGGAACAGGCAACAAGTTGATCTGATTGGATAACAAAGCTTTTATTACCTTTGTGAATGTAATTCTTCACAAGCTCTTTCATTATGAGACTATAATTCACATGAAGCTAAAATACTAATGTGCATATCAGAAGTTTGATTATAAAGATTGTGGAACACATTGCCCTTCATTCCTATAAATATATTCTTTTAGGATACAGTAAAAGATACAGTAAACATTTGTCTACTTCAAAATAAAAGACTAAGGTCTGTGTGTCCAGACCCTCAGAGCAATCTGATTGGTCATTTTGGCTTTGGTGACGCAACAAAAGAGGAAGTGAAAATATGAGAGGCAGGCACAAGGGGGATGAACGGCGTATGTGGCACTCTGAGAGAGTCGCCTTTAAAGAAAGGAAGTATAAAAGCGGACAAGTGGTGTTAAAAGTGTCTCAAAAATAATGACAGAGCCTGAGAAGCAGGCTATACGGGAATGAGCTTGAGAGGTTGCTTTCAGTGGTGGCTTGTACTGTATATGTAGATCACAACAATATTTTGTAATCATTTAACTCAGTTGGAATCCCCATTGATTTTACTGAATCAGCCCACAATCTAGGAGTTATCTTTGACTCTAGCATGTCATTTAAAGCGCATATTACAAAGTTTGCCAAAACATGTTTCTTCCATCTTAAAAATGCTAGGAAATTAAGGTGCTTTCTAAATAAACAGGATTCTGAGAAATTAATTCATGCATTTATTTCTAGTAGGATTGACTACTGCAATGCAGTGTTCACTGGATGTTCAAACTGTTCTCTGTACAGCCTCCACTTAATCCAAAATGGGGCTGCAAGAATTATTACAAGAACAAGAAAATACAAACACATCACTCCAGTTCTTAAATCCTTACACTTGCTCCCGGTTAAGTTTAGGGCAGATTTCAAAATCCTCCTTTTAACATATAAAGCATTAAATGGCCAAGGTCCGGCTTACTTGTCTGAACTTATCATGACTTACAAACCAGAGCGCACATTAAGATCTCAAGATGCCGGTCTGCTTATGATTCCAAAGATTAATAAAATAACAAGGTTGAGCTTTTAGTTACAGGGCCCCTAAACTGTGGAATGGTCTGCTTGCTACTATAAGAGATGCCCCTTCGGTCTCAGCTTTTAAATCCTGGCTGAAGACTCACTACTTCAGTTTAGCATATCCTGACTAGAGCTGCTGATTAACTGTACAGACTGCATCTCTGTTGTTAGTCATTAGCACTAAAACATAAGTAACATGATAGTTATAATTGGATACTAACCCTCACCTATTCTGTTTCTCTTCTTGGTACTCAAATGTGGCACTTTGCCTGCCTAAAGTAAAGTCATCCCTGATGGAGGATTGCAGGAATTGTGGGAAAGATGGGTCCTTAAATCAGATTAGCTGGCGCAGTGCTGTTTCAGCTGGGGAATGGACAAATGGGGGAGGCAGCTTGATGGATGAGTTCTCCAGGACTCTAAAAATATCCAAATCATATTATGTGATATCATCTACTGTTAAATTCTGCTATGTACTTCTAAAATTTTTATTTTTATACTGTATTGAGGATTTGTTCTGTTCTGTATATTGTATTTTATTGACCCCCTTCTTTTGACACCCACTGCATGCCCAACCAACCTGGAAAAGGGTCTCTCTTTGAACTGCCTTTCCCAAGTTTTCTTCCATTTTTCCCTACAAGGTTTTTTTGGGAGTTTTTCCTTGTCTTCTTAGAGAGTCGAGGCTGGGGGGCTGTCAAGAGGCAGGGCCTGTTAAAGCCCATTGCGGCACTTCTTGTGTGATTTTGGGCTATACAAAAATAAATCGTATTGTATTGTATATAACCAGACAGACAGGAGGTGCCACAAAAATAACAAGCTTTATGGGAACACACTTGATAAAGGGAGTGCAAGTGAAGTCAGGTTCAGATACATGCAAAAACAGAGGAAAAGTGCTGAAAGTACATGTAGGGCAAGAGATAGCATGTATTTTTAAACTATTCTATTACCTGCTGCCTCGCAGTTAGGAGACCCGGGTTCGCTTCCCGGGTCCTCCCTGCGTGGAGTTTGCATGTTCTCCCCGTGTCTGCGTGGGTTTCCTCCGGGCGCTCCGGTTTCCTCCCACAGTCCAAAGACATGCAGGTTAGGTGGATTGGTGATTCTAAATTGGCCCTAGTGTGTGCTTGGTGTGTAGGTGTGTTTGTGTGTGTCCTGCGGTGGGTTGGCACCCTGCCCAGGATTAGTTCCCTGCCTTGTGCCCTGTGTTGGCTGGGATTGGCTCCAGCAGACCCCCGTGACCCTGTGTTCGGCTTCAGTGGATTGAAAAATGGATGGATTACCTGTCTTTGACGGGTACTGTGGCTAGTTTACTAATAAAGACAAACATGACTACAATGCCATCCCAAACTAACACAAACTATCATGTAATCTCATACAAAAATACATATTCATCATAAAAACTGAGTACTGTTGTAACATTTAAAAATGTATGCTTGTGTGAAAACACTCACTCACTTTATTTTAAGCCGAGTTTTCCAATGTGCGCCCCACAACAGTGTTTCACAAATCTTTATTTGAGCCTGTCTTTCCTACTTTCCAGGTCCCTGGCAGACAATCAGAATCAAATCCACATAGTCTAAAGGGCAGTTTCTTTAGCCCAGTGGAGCATGACGCTTCGTAGCCACCCAAGATTGTCTCTGTTCCACCAGGCTAAAGGCCAGCACTTGTCCAGGTTGAGCCCTGCAAATTTATTAGGGTTTAAAAAACACAGCAAGCTCAGCTGACCACTAGATGTCACTGATGGACCAGAACTCATTTACTGTAAATCGGAGTCTTTTCTTATTTGCAGAAGTGAGTCTTGAGGCGTGCACAGCAGAGGCAACACAGAACTGCTCTAGCTGGCCCAAACAGGACATGCTAATACGGGCAATTTACTAATGTAATGTTAGCATTCCATTTGTCTAAAAGTACCCCTATATTCCCTCTTCTGACGTCACACATCTGCTTCGTTTGGTCTTGTATCCTTAACACATTGTCATCATTCTTGCACCTGCGTTAACTGGCCTCTTGTCATAGTTCATTTTAAATACAGGGGTGGACAAAAGTAGGTTTACAGTTATCCAAATGGAAAAAGATATGCAGGTTATGATTATTACAATAACTTTATTAACTCAAAAGAATGTCACAATGGCACAGTGCACATAAGATACAGGTCGTGTATAACAAATTAATAAGTAAAAAATAAAAATTAATAAATAAATAATAATTCAAGAATAAACTCTGTGTTTAGCGTACTCACAACTGTAAACCTAGTTTTGCCCACTGCTCTATATTTCTTTTGGGGTCAAACAAGTGCTGCCTGACTCACAGGAAATGGCAAAGACCTAACACCAAAAATCCAAGCTCTTCAAAGGATGCTGTCATCAGCTGACCTCATGTAGAACATTTAAAACTTAGCCTAAAACTACTAAATATGACAAGCATCCACCACCAAATGGCACAGCGGACATCTTAGCAGTCTCACAGAGGAAGGAATCTGAAGTTTGCAAGTGCCTGCCATGTGTTTTATCCCACAGGTCAAATAGCCGCTCAGAATTTTGCTGGCTTGTGCATCCTATAGAGCCACAATGCTCAAACTTGGGGTTTTTGTGTGCTTCATATGCTGTTCACATACCATTTTTTAATTAGAGTTAATTTTGACAATAGGTATTTATAATTTCTTGTTGTTTTGAAGGTGATGCCATTTCAAAGTTTTTTTCAATTATCTCATTGGTAAATTGTTTACTCGTCATATGCTTGATAGGCTGCTATCACATGATAGACATTGACATGACATCGTTGAGTGTCAGCTATTTAAGATGCCGATGAGGTAGCAGATTATGCTACCTTTTGGATTCTACCAAAACCTCTAGTTATGTGGGCTCATTTTTATAATTTTTTGTTTTTTAAGGTAGGAATTGCCTCTTTGTTAGTCGATCTCCCGAATTCTGCTCTCTCTCACTGATTAAGATTCTATCCTAAGACTTTGGCTTAGTTTGTCAGTTTGTAAGCTCTCTAGTATTTACACCCTGCTAGTGTTCAGACTGTGTGGTTTGCCTTTATCCAAAAAAACTCTTTTCATCTCCTGATCTTACTTCTGTTGAAAAAATTCTCTGGTTCAAGCCGTTCAAGTGTTATCTCATTATTATCATAACAGACATACTCACTATAATTTCTTTTTGTTCCATTTGACTAACATAATAAGTTTAATTTTATACTATTCAAGATTTTTTTCTGCTGCAATTGTGTTATGTGCACATGGAGAAGTAATTCTGAATTAATTTCCTATTCGATAGCTATACTGTAGTAGAAAATAACAAGCAGATGCTATGTTCTAACTCCCTAAATTTTTGTTTTTATATAGTGCAAGGAAGAACAGCAAAACAGCGAGAAATTTTGGGGACCAAACCATAGCCTCATTTATTGACAAGCACAAACAAAACAAAAAGCAACAGGAATTAACAAAAGGACCATCATGGTCCAACTGTAGCTGTTCTTAAGGTGATTCTCAGGTATGAAGTGTGTCACTGCCAGTCGCTGGTTTGGTAATGAACACCGATTTTTGGGTTCTTTGTTATGTAAAAAGTATAAATGGCAGCAGGGGTGGAGCTTCCAAATCACGGAAGGAAACAACATCAGGCATCCTTCTTGAAACTGTCCTCTTCTTTGTGAGGGAAAAAGGAACAGTGGTTACCAAATATGCTTTCCCACTTTCTAATGATGTAGTGCTTACCCCTGCTCAGAGTTTTGTAATAATTTTTTTTTTTTTTTGCATTTATATAGCAGATGCTCTTGTAAAGTACGTAAGCAACAATAGCTAAATACACCGCAAAGGTTGACCAAAATATAGAGGAACCTGAACACTCAGAATATTGCATCAATCATTTGTACATAGGCAGGGAGCATTGATTGGTGAACCCTTGTCACATAACCAGTATTTCGCATAGGCGATAATCAGTTCAACAACAGCTATGCAAAAATGCACAAAATGCTGACACCTTAAATAAAAAACCTACCTTCTGAGACTGTGATGCAGAAATTTAATAAACATAATGATAAAAAATATTAATGACGTGAAAATGAACACAAGGGCTGAACTGAAATCTTTACATATCAAAACCCCAGATTCAAAAGACTTGATAGTTGATGGGGTTGCTTTATTTATTCATTATTTTTTAAATGGAGTCACCAACACTGTAAAAATAAGTTTAGGATCCACTTTAACAGTAGAATCTCTGAAGCCTATGAAAAAACTTGTAATCCCGGTCCACCTTAAATTCCTTCACACCTCTCCATCAGGGTCTTTTGTTTTGCAAATGTGTCGATCAGCACAAATATCCTGCTATCCCATCACCCCCACAGCTCAAGTTGGACAAAAAGTTCTCCCTGCTCGTCTGTTTTTCAGGGTGTGAGGTACTTGGAGTTGTATAGGGTAAATAATATATCGTTATTTGGAACACATGCATTTCATGTATGTTTCATGTCTACAATGATCTGGGATAATGTACAGTAGGAAGACAGGAAATGCGAGGCAAGAAATGTTGAACACATACTTAAAACAGAAACTTTTTTCATGTTAGAGTACTAATGACAAAATTTTGACATGAAGTGTATAATGTGTGAAGACTAAAGTCCAAATATCAAACAAACACTTTCACAAAAGGTACAAATATAACAAAATAAGTGCACTTTTATTCAAGAATATAACTAAAGGAAAAGGGTATGATCCTGACACGACAGCTTGGGTGGTGCAATGGTAAGAACTGCTGAGTTATAATCAAGAGGTTGCGGGTTTAATTCCAAGCACTTCCCAGCATTACCGTTTTGAGTAATTAAGATTACAGTAATCCCTCCTTCATCGCGGGGGTTGCGTTCCAGAGCCACCCGTGAAATAAGAAAATCCGCGAAGTAGAAACCATATGTTTATATGGTTATTTTTATATTGTCATGCTTGGGTCACAGATTTGCGCAGAAACACAGGAGGTTGTAGAGAGACATGAACTTTATTCAAACACTGCAAACAAACATTTGTCTCTTTTTCAAAAGTTTAAACTGTGCTCCATGACAAGACAGAGATGACAGTTCCGTCTCACAATTAAAAGAATGCAAACATATCTTCCTCTTCAAAGGAGTGCTTGTCAGGAGCAGTGACTGTCACAGAGATAGAGAGAAAAGCAAACAGATCAATAGGGCTGTTTTTCTTTTAAGTATGTGAAGCACCGCGGCACAAAGCTGTTGAAGGCGGCAGCTCACACCCCCTCCGTTAGGAGCAGACAAAGTGAGACAGAGTTTGTTTTTCAAGCAAAAATCAATACATGCCCTTCGAGCTTTTAAGTATGCGAAGCTCCGTGCAGCATGTCGTTTCAGGAAGCAGCTGCACAAAAGATCACAATGTGAAGATAATCTTTCAGCATTTTTAGACGAGCGTCCGTATCGTCTATGTGTGCGAACAGCCCCCCTGCTCAATCCCCCTACATCAGGATCAGAGAAAGTCAGTGCAAAAATAAGAGAAAAGTAAGCTGGGTAGCTTCTCAGCCATCTGCCAATAGCGTCCCTTGAATGAAATCAACTGGGCAAACCAACTGAGGAAACATGTACCAGAAATTAAAAGACCCATTGTCCGCAGAAACCCGCGAAACAGCGAAAAATCCGTGATATATATTTAAATATGCTTACATATAAAATCCGCGATGGAGTGAAGCCGCGAAAGGCGAAGCGCGATATAGCGAGGGATTACTGTATTGTTACTATTATAGAATAAGATGTCAGATGGGGATATTTTTTGTACACTGGGTGGTTCCATTAGGCACCCATTGTTGGGACTGGGGGTGAGAAGTTAAAAGGCTGTCTGTAGGATGTATTTATTTGCTGTATTGCAAAGGAGTCATCACTTTGAAGTTTATGGCTGGTTGAGATTACAAACAATACCAAGTTGTGATAACAGAACTGCTCCTTCCTTGGAGGATGTCTGTATTTACCTGACTTGGAAATATTGGTTTCTAATCAGCAGATCTGTACTCATTAATGGTCGATAACAATACATTTTTGTTAACTTGTGTTTTCATTAAATGTTAAACCCAGGAAATTTAGATGTGCCATTGTTTAATCCAATTGTCCAGGACTGATAATGGCAGGGACTGAAGGAGATTTAAACTTCCAGACAGGAGAAGGCAAGAAGGATGGACGGTCCACTGAGAACGCTGCCAAGACACTCAAACAGTGCACAGGGGCTCGTAGGTAGACGAGGGTACCTGGCTGGCACGACGTGAGGCACAAGGACGGCAACACTTACTTCCAGGGAGGAAGAGACAGCTCCACAAGGAGACGCCAATTGTGGGTCCAGTAAGAGAGGGAAGCTGCATGAAAGGACCAAGCAAAGCTGGCAGACGAGAAATGAGGCATGCCTAGGTCACAGCAACACAAGGAGCCCAGAGTGGGAAAAAAAAGGAACGACGAAGAGACGCTGACAGGGATTCAATGATTTGACACAACTTCTGTTGGGAAACGAGTGTCCGGTGAACAGAGTGCATCCGTGGACAGCTGAACAATTAAGTGTTGGGGTAACACAGTGCGCAAACTGGACTCTGCACCACTAAAGGTTGTATCCTCCAATTCTTGTTTTTAACAGACTTTTAGAGTGTGGACTGTGTGTTTTCCTTTTAAAAAAAGGAAATTCGTTTCTGATACGTTTAGATTTTGTTATATTCGTTTATCTTTTTAATGTACTTTATATTGTCTTGTGTAATAGAACTTACTGTTGCTTTTTTCTGAAATTACTGTTGTGTCTTTCATTGTGTGTTTACTCACCGCTTAATTTAAAGAAACCTGTGTGCTATTATCAGTAAATTTCAAGAGTTCCCAATCTCTTAATAAAACTGGGTGGCGTAGTCAGATATTTTAATGGTGACTAAGTGAGATTACCTGTAAGTGTGACCAGACACCTGTCACAAAAAACTTACATTTGAATTGAGTCTGCAACAGCCGTTGTAAATTTATGGTACTTGTAAAGGTTAGCGTTTTTTTATATACAGTTTTTTTCTCTCAGTCACGTTCACGCTCCCCCTGATCTGACACTGCTGTTTTCAAATAAAGATGTACTATAACAGAGGGGAACTCAGATGAGGATGAAGGTTCTGCATTGGAGAAAGAGAACAGAAGCCCTTCCCGTCAGAAACGTCAAGTCACACATAAGAACAACGCAGTTGCACCAGGCGTAAAGGCAAAAGATGGCACCGTTTGGATACAGCAACAGGCTGGGCATCATCCTGCCAGTCAATCTGCCACATGTATGTCCTTCAATGGAAAAGCAGGGCTAAAAGAGCTCGCCAGGGTATCGTGCAAAGTTCCGTTTGTGATTATGTTTTGTGATGGTCTATATATAAAAAACATTTATATGTTACTTATATAAAAGCCACATCGAATGTTGTTTACCTATATTTATTTACTTATCTTCCTACAGCATAAAGTCACAAGAAGACTGCAGTGCTTCCTCTGTTTGATCGACACGGCCATGCTGACAAAGTACATGTGCAATGCTACTTCAGTACGCAAATGACTTTAGCTGCAGGTAGAAGCTCCTGTCGCACTTTACACAACTGTTGTTACGATTCTGCCTTTGTCCAGAAACGGCTCCATAAGCGTTATGACCTTAGTCTCGGAAAGTCTTTCTCTTGTGAGATGACTGGGATCTTTTCCTGAATAAGGAATGGCAGACTCAAATCAAATGTATGTTTTTATTCTACAATAGTAACAATAAGAGCAGTTCACTACTCAAAACGGTAATTCTGGGAAGCCCCTGGAGTCTGTGATATATGGCTGACCGTTCATCCCGGCCAATACCCCCAGGCCACCAGGTGGAGCCCTCCCTGCAGCATGGAGGTGCCCCGAGTGCCAGTGGGGAATTATGGAAATTGGAGTTTTCCTTTACAGCCCTGCTGGATACCACAGGGGCCGCTAGAAGGCGCTGCAGGGAGGAGCAGCGACTATTTGCCCAACGCCCCGGAAGTACGTCAGAGTCACATGGACAAGAGGAATGACGTGCTTCCGGGATGAAGAAGAGGACTTTTTATCTAACCCGGAAGTGATAAGGAGTCATATGGACTGAAGGATGGGAAACACTTCCGGGTTAGGGACTATAAAAGACTGGGAAAACACCAGAGCGTTGAGCTGAGCTGGGTGGAAGGGTGGCAACGCATCTGGGAGAGTGGAGGATTATTGATTATTGTTTATTATTGAGAATTGTGGAGTGGAGGGGGCTTTGTGCACTGTATTGTCTGAATAAAATAAGTATTTGGACTTTTATCTGGTGTCTGGCATCTGATCTGAGGGTTCAAGGGAGCGAGAGCGCCCTCATCTGTCACAAGTCAAACCCGCGACCTTTTGATTATGAGTCAGAAGTTCTCACCACTGCACCACTCAAGCGGTTGTGTCAACGTCGTACCCTGACCCGATTTCTTTTTCTTTGGTTATATTCTTGAATAAAAGTGCACTTGTTTTGTTATACATGTACCTTTTGTGAAAGTGTTTATTTGATATTTGGACTTCAGTTTTGACACATTATACACTTCATGTCAAAATTTTGTCATTAGTACTATAATATGAAAAAAGTTTCTGTTTTAGCTATGTGTTCAGCATTTCTTGACTTGCATTTTTTGTCATCCTAAACTTAGCCAGATCGTTTTAGACACAGAACAAACATGAAATGCATGTGTTTCAAATAACAATATATTATTTACCCTATAAACTCCAAGTACCTCACACCCAGATAAAAAGACTTGAGCAGGGAGAACTTTTTGTACGACTTGAGCTGTGGCGGTGGGGGTGATGGGATAGCAGGCTACTTGTGCTGAACGAAACATTTGCAAAACAAAAGACGCTAATGGAGAGGTGTGAAGGAATTTAAGGTGGCCAGGGATTACGAGTTTTCTCGTAGGCTTCTAATGTTAAAACAGGAGTGACACGTTCTAGTCCTATGTCCTTTGTGACAACATATCACTCTGACTTCTCACAACTCCATCCTCAAAAGACAATGGATAGCTCCTAGCACCACCAAGGCTTCCCAGACCACTAATATGAATTGTATTTTAGCAGGAGCTGTCATTGAGCAGGTAGGCACACACCCAAGACAGACTTCCTTCATGAATGGAATCATAGGACTCACGCAATTAATCTGCAAGACAGGTATGAAAAAGAAGACTAAAGAACTGTCAAAACAAGTGAGAGATAAAAGGGATATAAAGATGCTGAAGTCTGTTCAAGCATCAAGACAAAAACCAACTCTGAACGGAGAACCTGCACATGGAAAAAACCCTCACAGATGCAGGGAGAAAATGCCACCACTACAAAGATGATGACCAAGAAAGAGATTTTAATACATACTGTAAACCTGGATCCACATGATAGCACAGCTAGAAATAATATTGCTGTGCAGCCTGGAAATAATAAAAGTGTCAAACCACCACTACTTATAGAAAAAGGTCATGTCCACACCACGTTTACTAAGTTGGAGCAAAACAATTCACTGAGATTTTTAATGGGAGGGCTTCAAAATTGATAGAAAAAATCAATTCAGCTTATTTGGCAGGGACATATTGGTGGCAGTGATTTCATTGGCTTTGTCTTTATAGCTGACGATCACATGAGGCTTTTATTGGAGAGTGGGTTTTGCCATGTAAAAATACGTATGCCAACACTTCTTTAATTTTATTTGTTTTCCTCTAGAACATTAACTTTTTTTACAATCACAGAGATATTATGCAATTCCAACATTATTAGCTTACATTTCAGCCAGTTTGAAGAGCAGAAAAAGTAATACAGCAATATAAAAATAATTTCAACAGAAGAGTTCTGCAATATCTCGTACATATGGGTAGGTTTTACAGGGAAAACTTTTAGAGGCAAAATTCTTTTCATAGGTGTCACGCTGATAAAATGTCAAGGTTCCCTCTGATGGCCAGGTGAGCAGCTGCCAATGAACTCTGAAAGAAACATTTCCAGCAAATCTTAGTAAGACGGCTAGTCAGGCATTTCCTTCTGTTTGCCAGACATCTATAAATTTCTACTGAGTCAGTTGCTTGATCAACGATTAAAAAGTCTTATTAGAATATATTGTTCCAAAAAAATTGAATAACACATACTTATAATTTTATGGATAACTAATATTTCCAGCAAACACTGATTCACTTAGTATGTACGATAGGAAAAAGATAAGTCACCGGGCTGCTAAAACTGGACATACCAGTAACATCTAGAACAAATCTATATTTAGATGGAATCTAAATATTGAATATTTGCACTGCAATGCTATTAGTAAGAATTGCAAAAGTAAAAAAAGAAATATTTGGAACTGAGACACCAGGAAATACTCCAAAAGAATTCCGAACAGTGCTAACGGAAAAGAGATATTTATCCAGTAAAATGGTTTAAAAATACATAAAATAAGTTAAAACGTCAAATTAAAGCAGCAGGATTTTTTTTTGTCAACAACCTTAATGATTTACTTGTGCAATAATCATACTTATTTCTATCTATGATAAATTATGGAGGTCTCTCCAACAAGAAGAACCGTAATCTTTACATATAAAAAGTCAATGACTAGAATCTTTCAGAACTATGTCAGCTAAATTCCGTTAAAAAAGAATTGCTTCTTATTGGGTTTTCAATATAAGTCTCCCTGAGCTGTAATCCTGCCGACTACACCTACTGTATATTTAGACTCACCTAATGTTAAAACCTCATCAACAACTCTGCCCTTTCTTCTTGAAGATGTCTTCAAAGACTCCTTAATAATGCAGAAACCAATATGCTGACAACTTGCAAAATTACTGAAAAGAATAATGAGACTGAACTAGCAGATTAGACTAATTTGATTAACAGAAAAAAAAAACATCTAAAGGTGTCTTAAACTAAAATGCCACCAGAAGGACTAGTGGGTCATAATGCACTAAACATGAATAACTACACGATTATGAGTCTGATAACATGTTACAAATACCCATTGCAGTTGCTAGGTCACATTTCCTTGAGGATGTCAGATTTCATCACAGCAGATGACAGATTACACAACTGCTTCATGGCTTTTAACACTCTTCTGAAAGCACTGCAAGCTTGACAAATTTTGACAGCAAGAAAGTTTTCAAGGAATGGTGACTTCAGTCTTAGCTCATCTCTTTCCTTTTTCCAGTCTGTCATGTTGTAGCAAACACAAGATATCAGACAGAGGAGCCTGCCTTCTGTTTGGCCAGTGCAAAACACCTGCTTTCTTCTTTCCCTTTCCCTGTTGCAGCACATACAGACATTGATCTAATTGGCTCTCAGCTCTCACACACACAAGGACTTGATCCTATGACATAAGACAAAATCTAACCTCCTTGATTTTTCACATGGTGAATTTCAGACCACAATGAATGACTAGCTGGGGAAGTCACACATAACTGCCAGATGGCCGATGATCTTCTAAGATTATATAAAAGAAGGCTATGACTGAAAATCGGTGGAAAGTCGTGAAGTTTGATGGGGGCTTAACATCATAAATTTAATGTCTTCATTTTATGTAGCAGTGTTGCGCACACCTTAGAAATCCACATTATGATTTCAAGAAATAACCAGGAGATGAAGGAGTAAATGGGGGTTGAGGAGGCAAAATCGTATTAAAAGGACAGACAGAGGCCTAAACAAAGTGATTTTCAGAAATACTGAACACAAATTCTTTCTTATTTTTAAAGTTAAATGACAAAATAAAGTCAACAATCAAACAGAGGTTTTATTAAACAGTTTGTTTTTAGATACACAAGGGAGAAGAAATCTTTTAGTTCATCCATAAGATTTGCTACCTGAACTACTTAACTGCAATCTTTTACACTGCCTATGCGATGACATTATGTGTCATGATGCTGGTGATCATGTGGGTGGCAACAGAAGACAGTCACAGTAACACAAGACCAGTGCAAAATGATGGTATGATGACATCATCATGTAACAAATATTGAGATAATGATTTAACAAAATGAAAAAGAAACTTACAATAATTCACACAAAAATAATCACAATTGAATCATAGGAGCCAAAATCCCATAATCATAACAAACACTATGTGCCAAAAAACACAGAAAAATTATTTTTAATTCCAATTTAATTCATTTAAAAATGATCATATAGGATTCCTAGGAACCAAAAGTCCAGAATAATGGCAAACAGGTAAGCTGGGAGACACAATTCAACTGTAGGAGAAAGATGCAAAATACAGGAGGATATGTGTAAGTAAGCAATGTGTCACATGGAAAATAGTACAACACATTTAACATTATGGAGAATAATTCTCATTTGCTTAGTTTTGTGTAACTGAAACAGCATAGAAGCTGTTGTGACTACGTAGTGGAAGCTGCAGAGCAGTAAGCAAGTATGACCAGGAGAATGAAATGGAGACAAAGCAGGGATGAGAGTCTAAACCCGGGAAAGGAAGAAATACGCCACAACAAACTTATTAGAAATGTAATCCAAAAATCAAAGATGAAAAAGCAGAGCAGATATCCTAACATTAACATCCTCTTGTTAGCACCTTTTGCTAAGTATAATGCTAGAAGGAATGCATTTGAGAGTTTTTAAGAGTTATTTTCAATTAAAGAGGTGGATGTGTGTCCTACTGAATCATTACCCTCAACACAAAAAAAAAATGAAATCATTATGTTTAAAAAATAAAACAATGTATGTAATTTAACATAGGCAAACAAAATCACAGCAGAAACCTACATTTCAAATGTATTATAAAACACCAGTAACAGCGCACTGCACGATAACATGCAGTGAATACATTTGACTTGAGCACTCCTAGTTTTCATCCTTTTTCTTTCTCTGTACGTTTAGCATTCGTTTGTTCAAAGATGGATGCGCTTGCTGCTTCCTGAGCAGCTCTTCTTCTTTTCTCCACCCTAGCGGCCCACTTCTTTTCTACTTTCATCGGCATATTTTTGCGTTAAAACTGATTAAGTCAGTGTTTGTGTTGCAATTACGTTTTTCTTTCATTTTTCACTTAAGCTGGCACTTAAGTCTTAAATCTGCCTCAAGAATGATTTATGATATGAAGAGGTAGGGATGAGAATGGCGAAGGTGGTAGAGATGAGAACGGCACCCATACGCATGCACCGCACGGATTCTACGATAAAACCTTGGAGGTCAATCATCATCCCGAAAGTGAATAGTAGACATCATGTAGTATATGTGTACCAAATTTCAGGTCAATAGTTCAAATGGATTGTGAGCTACAGGTGATTTAAAATCCTGGACAGACAAACAGACAGCCATGGTAGAGTATTATATAAGAAGATGGGACAAAAGACCTGCCATTTCAAGTTATATACAAGTTATATACAAGAACTAGTTGCATTACATGTCAATGTCAATTTATTTATATAGCACATTTAAAACAACATAGGAATGCTGTGGCCAAAGTACTTTACAATAAAAGAAGAAAAAAACATACAATAGAAATGAGTCTTTAATCTTGTTTTGAACAGTTCAATTGTAGACGACTCCTTTATGTAATGAGGTAAAGAGTTCCACAGGCGAGGAGCAGCAGCTGTAAAAGCCCTGTCCCCCTTGGTTTTACACTTGGTATGAGGGACAACAAGAGTTTACATGTTTAAAGACAGCTGATAAAATATTTTAAAAATATTTGATATCTCTTGCCTTACGTGCACTGTCAGCTTTCCTCGGAATCCTCTCAACCTCTCTTACCCGACGCTTCCTCTCTCGAGTGCATTCCTGAAAAGCCTACTTCTTAAACTGCTATTTCAACAAACCTTACTCGCCTCCTGTCCTCCTTTTTGACTACCACTTATGGCAGACAGGCCCCTATTATTCAAAAACATCATTTATATTTTTGCAAATACTTTCTGTGTTTGAATGCGACTCTCAGCATTCCTGCTATGCCCCTCCTCAGTATCCTTATGTGTGTCAAACCCTCCATCCTGATTGTGTTTCACTAAGTAGCCACAGTTAAACTGACCACTCAGATTGCTCAGAGAGACAGGACACACACACACACGGGCAGTAATGTTTTGTTATATAGTAGTCAGTTAAAACTAATTAAATATGCATTAAGTAGGTGAATAAGTCTATCTTATAAAACCTCTTTTTTCTGTCTAAAATGTCTGTCTCCTGGTTGCCTCAGTTTGCTGATTAAGGGAGGTAACAGCCATCTAGGAGCAGTGGGGACAAACCAGGGTGCAAAGCAATGCTGAAGGAGGTTTCACCAAGGTTTGAGGAACTGGAGCCTGAACCTTTGAGGACATTACTCAGTAGTGGTGTAAAACCCCAGTTTTATTTAATCTATGAATGCTTACAATTGAAAAGTATATTCATTTTAAAATTGTATCTTTAATATTCAAATCACTACACAATAAATCTCCTTCACATTTATCCATTTTGATAAACTGTTATTTGCTTATCAGCGCTCTTTGCTCCACCAATTATCATCTTTTTATGGATCTAAAATACAGGTAAAATCATGTGGTACTCAAACTTTAAACTATTCTGCTCTAGAACTTTGGAATTCGCCTCTGATTAGTAATAGGTGGCAACATTCTTTAGACATGCTCAAAGCAAGTTTTAAGGCTTTTGTGTTTAAGTAAGTTTTTAATTCCACTTTGGCATTTGTATTCATTTACTTTTATGTAATTTAGATTATGTTCTGTTTTTATTTTATTTTTTCGTACTTTTAATATTTTTGTATTTTACATGCTTTTACAGCATAAAGAGTCTTAGACCTAGGGTTCCAGATGTCCCATAACATATTTTTTGCCCAATTTTTCTATTACAATTAATTAAAAAAAATTCTTATTTGCCCCGTGTTTTAAACATGACGCACTTCTCAGTTCATCAACACAGCAGTATGCAAGTTGTTGTAGAGAGAATGGGGAATGTACTGTACATTTGTCAAAGAATTACAAATATCCAATCATATTAATTCTGTTCAAAACAGACAACAGTAGACCAATCAGATATTCTGTATTTATGAAGCGAAGATGACGAACTGTGCAAAGGCAGGGTGAGATGTATTTGTATTGCAAAACCGCATTACCCCAAATCCTTGCCCCCAAATAACCATCCGTTTAATTGGAATGGCCATCCTGCATTCTTTCAGGGAAAATCTGGTTGCCATACTTAAAACTCTAGCTGTGTAAATGGCTAGTAAAAACAATTCCTGAAATTCTTGAAATATAAGAAGAAAAGAGTGTTCTGTCTAAGCACAAATATTCAATACTTCGGAACCGCCATGTTCTTACTGAAGAACTGCTACCAAAGTTACAGCTGCCTTGCACATTACTTAATTTTAAATGACCCTACCATGCCTCCACATATTCTTTGTTTACTTCAAGTGAAAGATTCACCTGTTTCAGTGTTTCTCAATATCTTAGCATATATCCTGCAGTCTTGGGATAAGCATAAAAGCACATCCCTGCACTTTCTGTTTCAGCACACAAGGGATCCAGATGTGCCCTCACAAGTAAATTGATTCAGTTTAAGCATACCTCTCAAAGAGCATGAACACAATATAACCCACTCTCCACTGTATTTTTAGACCACTTGTGTACTGAGTCTGGATATTGACATTAACAGGACTTCCAGGAAGAATGTCTACTGTCATCTTCATAAAGAGGGTCTAAAGTACTTTGGTCACACTTGTAAAGTTATATCTGCAAAACTTAGAAAAATAAATGAAATATTTGGTTGTGGATTTTAATACTCGTATTATGGCAGATAAGACAAAAATACGTCAAAATGTAATGACTGTATATGACACTTATTCTTTCACTCACCTCAGGTCAGTCAGTCATTTTCCAACCTGCCATATCCTAACACAGGGTCATGGGGGTCTGCTGGAGAGAAATCCCAGCCAGCACAGGGTGCAAGGCAGGAACAAATCCTGGTCCCACCGCAGGACACACACCCCAAGGACAATTTAGGGTTGCCAATGCACCTAACCTGCATGTATTTTGACTGTGGGAGGAAACCGGAGCACCCGAAGGAAACCCACGCAGTTATGGGGAAAACATGCAAACTCCACACAGGGAGGACCTGGGAAGCGAACCCAGGTCTCCTTACTGCAAGGCAGCAGCGCTACCACTGCACCACCGTGCTGCCCTCACCTCAGGTCTCATTTATAAAATTTTGCATGGCTTTCAGAGCAAAAAATATGCACACATCAAAAAACATAAAAAATGTGTACACAAAAAAAACCTGTCATATGCACATTTCTAAGCAAATGACTTTTATAAATTACAGTCATCTTGTAAAAGTATGGAAGTGAACGCGACTCAACTCGTGCTGGGTTGCCACCCTGGAACACCCATACATGGACTGTGCTAACTCATTCATATGCAATCTCAATGCCGCAGACCAAGGGTTGGTAGAGCAGCCTCCCATCTGACACATCCAGCTACTCTTCGTACAGCACTGAAGTACCTCTCCGATGTGCTCAGGGTGTCTGGGAAAGGCGTAAGGTGCCAATATCTGACTAGGTAGCCACTCTCACCTGGAACATGTAATGACTTGATCGCTGTTACAATGCCATATTAAACACGGAGGGCTCAGCCAGTTACCTTACCAACAAGCCTGCCATCATTTACTGTACGGCACCATCAGCAAGTTGTCTGATCAGCCATTTGCTTCAAAGTAAATGAATCATAGCTTGAGCCAAGCCTTTTGTTAGTCTCACCTTGGCATCACAGATGACTTGTGTGTTAATGGACTGTCATAGCTTACAGTTAACCAAAGCAGTGTCATTCTCACTAGGTGCCCTTATGGCAATCTGAGTTCTGCCAATTGTGCAAACTATGTTAGCAAAACCAGACACTGCTGAAAATTGCCTTTACATTTTGGCACATACAACCAAACCATGCAGTGCTTTGTCAGTCAGTTTATGGCTTACAGCACAGCAGTCATGAAGCAGATGAAGCTTAGCTGAGATATTCCTGACCTGTCGGCCAGTTCTCTATGGTAGGTGTCTATTGCCAGAAATCCAATTGTTGACAAAATCTGCATATGAAAAGGTGTAACCCAATTTTGGCCAGTCTGTCTGTCTAATGCAAGGGCCAGCTCAGCACACAGTTCCAAGGGAAGGCTCTTGAAACCTGAAACCGGCTCATAAGCCAATCGTCATCGGGGGCAAAAAAATCTGACCAGTCTCTGAAAGCTCATTCCCTTCACAAGTAATTGTTTTAGTCTTCAGGCAGTGCCAAACAAGCCATGTTGCATCAAACTATCAGGCCGTGAATACGCTGTAATGCATACGATTTAGAGCTTTCTGTATGCAGAGAGTGAATCACGTTTATGTTTTTAATGAGCTTTGGCTTCTAACCCTAAGAAATGAGAACACGTAACTGATGAAAAAACTAAAAAGTCCTTCACTAAAATAAGCTATGGCATTGGCCCTTTTAAAAGGTAACTAAAATAGAGTCAATACATCACTTTTGAGATGTAATATATTTGTCATGTTAACACACACTATAATAACGACTCAGTGATATGAATTATTAAATGTGCCAATCATCATTTTGCTGGTTTAACTGCATTTCCCTACTTGATCAAGGGTGTTGTCACTTTCCAGTTTCTCCAAAATGTTGCATATGGATGGGTCATATGGAGAGGCACATTCTCCATTTAAAGTTTCTTATATACAGTAAATACTGATGTTTTTGTGAGAAGTTCTGTATGCTGATATCAAGCCTCTTTTTGTGCATATGCAAGTTTTATGGTGAGGTGGGTGGGGGAGTTTCATGTGGCTCTAGCTTCAGGTGTGACATGTTTCAGGGACAGTGACATTTGGGAGTTGTGTGTCACTTTCTAATTAACTTTTTATTTACTTTCTCTTGAAGTATCAAGTAATCTTTTTTTGTTTCATAATAGGTTTTTATCTTTGTACAATCCATTTTGATCAGCTTCTTTCTTTACTGGTTAGTATAATTATAAAAATGTAATTTTAACACTTCAGTTGCCATTTTGGAAATGGTACAAGTATGATTATCTTGTGAGGTTTTTGATTAGCAGTCAGTCTCTCCCCAGAAATCTGCAGCAGGATACTGCTTCTTATCTGTACCTGAGACTGTAGATATACACTGTAATCCTTAAATAAAGCAAGCTTCTTTTTTTTTTTTTTAGTTTTTTTCTGCTATTTTTTACTTTTTCGGTGAGTCTCTTCAGTTCAGTTTTTGTCTTACATATTTGGCTCTTTTATCTTTTTGGGTTTTGACCAAGACTTTGCTTCTAACTGTTCATCTGATCTTTTCAACCAGTAGCTGCATCTTCTTACTTTGCAGCACAGAGGGGAGCTTGTGCTGGCACACCCAAATTGCTGGTATCCTAAAGATAATTTTGGGAGGCCAGAAATCTCCAATGGAAATGAAGGTAAAAGCTTGCTTGATCTCAATTTTAAGTATGAGTACAGATCAATAAAGCAAGCCTTTATAAGCCTTCTATCTTTTTGGATGTGAAGTTGAAGGTGTTAGACAGCACATAACTGGGTTGCAGTGGTCAAGCATTCTTAGAAGCTGTGTGATCAGTCTTTGCTCCTTCCCTGTCTAAAATGTAGGTCTGCAAACATGGGTCTTAGTGCTGCCCCTTCTCTCCTATAATAAAAATGGACTTGTATCCCAGGTCACGGCATGTCTAAATTTTATATGATCTCCTTTTGTCTGTTTGAATGTTCTTCTGAATACTTTTGTCCTCCACCAACATGTGAAAGCTTAGATTGATGGGAATTCTAAGTCGGGCTGGTGGTGTGAATCAGTGAGGGTGTGGGCATGACTGTTCCTGGCATTGTGTCCCAAAGTGATATTTGCCTGGTATTTAGTGCTCATGGGATTGGCTTCAGCTCCTTAAACTCCAAAATCTGGATTAACAGGGTCAGAAAATGAATGGATTTTAAAAAATGACCTGTTCATGTTTTTACGAAACTCATACATTTAACCGGATTGAAAAGCGTATGTATCTATTAAGTATTACGATAAAGAATCTCATTAAAAGCAGCCAGAAGAACATTCCTTGCTGTAAAGTCTATATGAAGTCACAATGTAGGTGTCACTTCTTAGAATTCTTTTTTGATGTTTCTTTTTTCCCCCAAATCAAAGCTGTTAGTTGAAAAATGGATACTCTGACAGATTTTAGTCATTAGCATTTCTGCATTAACTGCCCTATAAATGAATGACTAATGCGAAGCCAAAAGTGAGTGTTTGTGTTTGCTCCTTATTTAGTCTGAAACCATGACGTTTATATCCAATACGCCAAACCATGGAAAACAATATTCATGTGTTATCTGCAGCGCAGAGTGCTTGTTTGAATTCCCCTGCATGAATGTCATTATCATCGTAGATTTGGCTTTTCTATACAGAACCATTACATTTGAGTAACATCATTGCCTCAGTTTTATGAATATATTAAAGGATACCGCAGCCAAAGACACGGATAAATGTAGAATGCATAAGCAACCATTATGTACAATATACTGCATAACAAATGAACACATAAATCACAATGATGTGCTAATTACTGATTATGTTTCTTACACATAACAGTTTCCATATCCTTATTCCCAGTCTCCTGGTACTTTTGAGGAGCTTTCAGGTGTTCTAAGCTCAGCTGAGAGATATTATTTATGTGCCATGTATTTAAAAGGTTTTCCTTCAAGTATAATTTGACCACAAAGTGCCATATCCTGCTGACACAATTTTTTTTTATATTATGGGCAAATCTGAGAGGTTAGTGTTGGATCTGCAAAGATTTATCTTCATTATTCATTTCTTGCATGTTTTTCTGAAAACTATTTGTAACTCTTATATCTGACTGTAGCTCTTTTTTGGTCACACATTCTACTTCTATCAATATTCTCCAGCTAGAATTCTGTTTTAGGAAGGATGAAAACATTTTGGCCGTTTTCCCAATTCCATCTTATTTTTATGCGCCCATTTAGAGCAGTGTTTCTCAACCTCTGTCATAGGGACCCCCTGTGGTTGCAGGTTTTTGTTCCAATCAGATTCCTAATCAGTGATAACACCTGATAGCACTGATCTCATTTAATTAGCTGGTATTATTTTTCTTTTATTCTACATTCAGAAAAGCACAGCAGCATGATTTTTACATTTATAAGACATTTAGAAATATTTCTGCTTTTGCTATAGATTTAAATGCTTAATTCTCTTTTGTTGATTTCATTATATTTTGCCCTTTGTCTGTGCAGTTTTTCCACTTTGTTGTATCTTATTAATGAGAATTAAAAATGAGCAGAGCAGACACGCTAGCAAACAACACTGAATAAGCAAAGGCGGCAACTACTTTAGTATCAGATCCACTAATTAGTAAATAATGGATTAATTAAACAATTAGAACACCTAGAAAAGTAGAATAAAAATCAAGATGAAAATATTGTTAAAAAGAAAATAATACATTATTCCCATTTAACTTCTTGGTACATTTTAATATATATATTTTTTTTTTCTTTTTAACCAAACTTAGTTTTCTAATTTCTATATTGTTCCCAAAACACAGAACTTGGGAAATATCAGTTCACTCAATTAGACCAGGAGTCCAATAAATCAGAAGCTGGTTGGAACAAAAACCTGCAGGACTTAGGTTGAGAAACACTGATTTAGAGCAGAGTTTGTCTCGATTCCACCCAGAGGTGCACAGAGCTGTTGTGATTGGTGCAATGGGATAAACGTTTGGAGTTGTGCACTATCATAGTTTGCAGATAAATCAAAGAATTTCTCTGTGCGAGTGTGGTTAGTGCTCAGGTGTTTGTTTTGGTTTAGAAGACTTTTAGTTTCTGGCTTTATACTTTGGCAGCACTTTGGGTTTGACGAAAACTCAGGGGGACCTTTCGCTAATGACTTATTTTTGGCAGCTACTCTTGGTGTTTCTCCTGATTACCTCCATCCCTTTCTTCACTGCCTTATTTTGCGTTCTGCACAACAGTGTCACTTCTTGGAGAATTTAGCTCGCTTTGTTATTCCTGTTTTTTCCAACTGGGTGCTGCCACTTCAATGGCTGTTCATGTGAAATTTCGACTGGGAAACTTAAATGTATCCATCAGTGGTTTATAGTCATTTCATAGAAAGCATTTCTTTGTAAGTATTGCCTTTTCTGATTTCTGAATTTTTGCTTTTTCTGGGTTGCCTTTTAGGCAAACCCCTTTCACCTCCTTTGTGCTTCTCATATTTATTAAAATACATATCTTCATTTATAGAGATTTACGTCTGGGATTAGTCCTTCCTAGCCAAAGGTTTGACTGTTCTGTTCCATAGAAGGGTATTTTTGTGTATTACAGAGAGTCTTTGGATCTTTCAAAGCCAATTCCTCATTTTGGACCCGAGTAGGCTGAAGGCTCCATGTGGAGTTAGGAGGTCAGACTACCTTGGATGAGGCCTATTCTAGGAAGGTTGGGAAAGCCTGGCCTGGCTTGTGGAGCTTTCATACTCTTTTATCTTTTAAAGAATACTTGTTATCATAACACCTGTGACCTCAAAGGAGGGAGCAAGTTTAGAAATTCCATATCAATTGATGACTTTCATGTCTTTTATGACTTTTGTGTTCAGTATGTGCATTTCTGGTTATAGTGACACTTCATTTCTCTACATCAATAACCAAGAACTTTTAAAATTTATTTATTTTATTTTTGTACCAACAATCACCTAGTCTTACAAAACAGTGGTTACCAAAATAAGTGTCACCAGAAACGTCTAAATGCCATTCAGAAATAAATAACGGCATAGATGTGCTCATTGATAACCAGAGATGGAAATTAATGAATTACCGTTTACTTGGATTACTGCATTTCAGTAGATTTTGTAGGGAATTGTACTTTTTAAAGTATATTTAAATCTAAATATTTTTACTCTTTAAAAATTATATTTATTTAGTAACAATCCTAAATAATAGTATATTTAATTAGTAACAATAGGGTGGAGTGGTGGCTCTGAGGCTAAGGATCTGCGCTAGTATCCCAAAGGTTGCCGGTTCGAATCCGCGTCAATGCCAAAAAGAAATCCTACTCTGCAAGGCCCTTAACCTTCAATTGCTCCAGGGGCGCTGTACAATGGCTGACCCTGTACTCTGACCCCAAGGGGTATGTGAAAACTAACAAATTCCTAATACAAGAAATTTGAATAAGGCAAAAAAAAAAAACTTTGTTACAATTCCTTGAAGGGTCACTACAAAGCATAATGAACTGGCTATGTTCAAAATCTGGAGTTCACAGTGGCCAACTGAAACAAAAATTACAGGTGTGCTTATTGTGGATCATAGGTCAGAATCTGGAAACAGAGAGTATTTTATTAAATGGCATAATGGCCATGTATTATTCTCATTTTCTCTGGTTTAGTAAATGTACACATTTCAGCATATAACAGTAACAATCCAATTTATTGACTATGGTGGTCTTGATCCCAACTCTCGTCTGCAGTGACTGAAAGTTTCTGCTGCCTGTGGAGATATCTGCACAATGGACGATGCACAAAAAGGTTCCAGGTGTAGTTTTAGCACCCCAAATCCTCTGTGGTTACCAGCATACAAGAACTCTTACTGAAATTTCCAAAGTACATGGACACAAGTTGATATTTTAAACTTGCAGAGTGTTTAAAATGTAGCTTAAATGATTTTTAAAAAAATCACAGCTGCACTGAAAAATAGTGCTGTAAAATTTCTTATAACCACTTCATGTTATGAACGACGATGTGTCCACATGTCCAAAACAATAAACAAGTACAACAGGTGGCATTATTTTTAAAAAGATGTTCCCCCTCTTTGTTTAATGTGAGGTACATTTAGCACATGCGCTATTTCTTAAACAATTTTAGTGTTCATTATTATATTTAGCTTTAATTTTCTATATAAGAATGAAGGAGCTTGCAAAATGTTTGTTTTCAAAAAGCTCGATGCAGAGAAGTGTAAAGATGAGTCCCTAGTGCCTGCCTTGAACGGTGCATGCAACACCCTAAATTCGGTCACAGAAAAAGCTTAGCAATAAAAAAAAAAAAAAAAACACTTCTTTAACGTCATACTGAAGACACACTTGTGCTGTATTTGTGTAAGCACATGTTTCAACTGAACAACAACTGACAAAATATACTGTAAGTAGTTCTTGCTTATCACCTGATAACAACAACAACAACATTTATTTATATAGCACATTTTCATACAAAAAGTAGCTCAAAGTGCTTTACATAATGAAGAGAAGAAAAATAAAAGACAAAATAATTAAAATAAGACAACATTAGTTAACATAGAAAGGAGTAAGGTCCGATGGCCAGGGTGGACAGAAAAAACAAAAAAAAACTCCAGAAGGCTGGAGAAAAAAATTAAATCTGTAGGGGTTCCAGGCCACGAGACCGCCCAGTCCCCTTTGGGCATTCTACCTAACATAAATGAAATAGTCCTCTTTGTAGTTCGGGTTTTTCACGGAGTCACTTGATGCCGATGGTCATACAGACTTCTGGCTTTTAATCCATCCATCATTGTTGGAACATCATGGTGCTTTGGGTAGATGGTGGTGGCGCACGCCACCACCAACAGGACACCGGAAAAGGAAACAGAAGAGAGAGTAGGGGTTAGTACAGATTTTGAATGAATAGTTATTATAATGAATTGGATATACAGAGTATCAGGATTAAATTACAGTGAAGTTATGAGAAGGCCATGTTAAAATAATGTGTTTTCAGTAGTTTTTTAAAGTGCTCCACTGTATTAGCCTGGCGAATTCCTACTGGCAGGCTATTCCAGATTTTAGGTGCATAACAGCAGAAGGCCGCCTCACCACTTCTTTTAAGTTTTGCTCTTGGAATTCTAAGGAGACACTCAGTTGAGGATCTGAGGTTACGATTTGGAATATAAGGTGTCAGACATTCCGATATATAAGCCGGGGCGAGATTATTTAAAGCTTTATAAACCATAAGCAGAATTTTAAGTCAATTCTGAATGACACAGGTAACCAGTGTAGTGACATCAAAACTGGAGAAATGTGTTCGGATTTTCTTTTCCTGCTAAGGATTCTAGCAGCTGCATTCTGCACTCGTTGCAAACGATTGATGTCTTTTTTGGGTAGTCCTGAGAGGAGTGCGTTACAGTAATCTAGCCGACTGAAAACAAACGCATGAACTAATTTCTCTGCATCTTTCGATGATATAAGAGGTCTAACTTTTGCTATGTTTCTTAGGTGAAAAAATGCTGTCCTAGTGATCTGATTAATATGCGATTTAAAATTCAGATTATAATCCACGGTTACCCCTAAGCTTTTTACCTCCGATTTGACTTTTAATCCTAATGCATCCAGTTTATTTCTAATAGTGATTGGCAATAATGGATACAATGAGGCTAAGATTTCGGTTTTTTCTTTATTTAATTTGAGAAAGTTACTATTCATCCATTCTGAGATACAAGTTAGACATTGTGTTAGCGAATCAAGAGATTTGGGGTCATCAGGTGCTATTGATAAATACAGCTGTGTGTCATCAGCATAGCTGTGGTAGCTCACATTGTGCCCTGAGATAATCTGACCTAATGGAAGCATGTAGATTGAGAAGAGCAGCGGACCCAGGATAGAGCCTTGTGGAACACCATATAGGAAATCATGTGTCTTTGAGTTATAATTACCACAACTAACAAAGAATTTTCTCCCTGCCAGGTAGGATTCAAACCAATTTAAGACACTGCCAGAGAGGCCCACCCATTGACTAAGGCGATTCTTAAGAATATTATGATCAATGGTGTCAAATGCGGCACTCAGATCTAAGAGGATGAGAACAGATAAATGGCCTCTGTCTGCATTTACCCGCAAGTCATTTACTACTTTAACGAGTGCAGTTTCTGTGCTGTGATTTGTTCTAAAACCTGACTGAAATTTATCAAGAATAGCATGTTTATTGAGGTGCTCATTTAACTGTATAATGACTGCCTTCTCTAGAATTTTACTTAAGAAAGGCAGGTTAGAGATAACTCCTGCGGCACCTGCCTACATGTTTTTTAAAGGTGTGCCGCTCAGCCACAAAAATGTTACTGTAGCATATTAATTAAAGTTTGACTTTGCTATTTAAAGATAACATATTGAATGTTGTTTAAGTTTTAAAAACTTGCTTCATTACGCTGGTTCAATGCAGACTGCACTAACGTCAGCAGGATTCAAAAGCCTTGATTTGCAAAATTTGTTTTTTCTTAGCTGTCTCAGATTATACTTTATAATGATAATGAGATGATTTTGATTACTTGCGCACCATGCATTCGTTGCCCTGATGTGATTTTTTTTGCATATTTTAGTTTTTGAAATATACAAGTTACTTTGGTAATTTGCCTGAGATGAATGTGGTCAACAACTTTTTAATATCAAAGTACATAATGTAGCAGCCTTATTAATTTCATATTGTAATTAATATAGGACACATGTAGTAATAACAATATGTTGATGTGTTTTCATAAGTTTAAATATTATTCCAGGGAGGGAGAGTTGATGAAGGACTACATTTCCTAGAAGTAGACAGTAATAAATAGGGTTTGAAACCACTGCCACTGCTGTGCTGTTTATTTGGAATTTGGTTTAAAAATCAAAATATTTCCCTATGTTGAAATCAAGATGGCACTGGATCCTTCTATCATATTTGTTCTACGGCTTGAATTCTATCATTTAATCAGTCCATTTTTGACATTCAACAGAAAAATTAACAGTTACAGTTTTGCATGTAAGGACTTCTATCAAGTTCATCTACAATACATGAAAACAACTTTTTGTAAACAAGATATAAATAAAGAACATAGCAGCCTTATTAAATTCATATTTTAATTAAAACTGAAAATGTCAAGCAGTAAAAGACACAGGTCTGCTTCCAGAACTTTAATTCTCGTTCCAGTGCAGGGAGTTACAATGTGCTTTGCAAATGATGGTGGGCTTCTTTTGATAAAAGTGGACAATAAGAACAAGTTAAAATGAATAAGGCTGCTGCTTTGGGCATTGTTTACTTTTTCTTAGATTTTTGTTATATTTCATAGACCTTTCCAGCTAAATTCTTTTTGGTACACTATTTTCTATTTATCTTATTGCTACATAGAGTATATTTGTTTATGCTTTCCAATGCACAGCATGATTTGAGCATATTTGCTATTTGATACTAATTGATTTTTTCTACAGGAACTAATTTGTACTTTACCTTGAGAAGTTGTTCTGTGCCTACTTTTATTACTTTTATTTGAGTAGTTTTCCATGTCAGATACTTTTAATTAAGTAAATGTTTGTCTGCACAGTAATACTTCTACTCAAGTAGATTATTTTAGCACTTTTTCCACCAGAGGTTATTTGTGGATTTGTAGTCCATAATTAAAACTAAATACTTTAGATATTCTCTTTGGGCAACTCCTTTGTAACTCAACTGGACCACCTATGTCCCTTAAAAGGCCAAGGCTTTCTCTCAAACAAGCTTCTTTTCAAGGGGCAAACACTTAACAGCATAGCTTTCTGTTTTTACAATCTGATAATTAATTAGACAGTGAAGGGTTGCTGTGTAAAAGCAATCCCAAAGAACACAACCACATGACAATAATAAAGAAATCACCCCATTAAAGCCAGTACCATTAGACACAAGACCTGTCACATGCTCTACCTCCAAGCCAACAATACTGATTTACTAAAAGACCTATTGAACTTATCCCCTCACTGGTATAATCATCCAGAACCCCTTTAAACTATGCCCACCAGACATGAATGATTTGTTTTTTAATAGGCGAGCAACTCTAAGTTTATAGATGATGATGTGAATGCAGCTCTCTCCCAGACTTTGTCTGGCTTCCCATTGCGCTCACCATCATCCTTTTCCTATGCCATTTACTGTAATTAGCAGTTAAACCTTGTTAAGCACAAACTCTTTACTTCCTCCACACAATAACTATATCATGAAAACTATAATGCAAAATGGACAATTTATTAATTGTGAAGGAGAAAAATCATTTTTAAAATATTTCTGATCAGAAATACAAATCCATCTGCCTATAAGTCTGGGAAATTTACCATAAAAGTAACAGAAAGTGTGAAGCTTAACTTACCTAGATACTGTAGGTCAAACCACTTCTTAGACTAAGTCATCCATTTTATGGTACTTATTACTGTGTGTTCAAAGTTTCAAAGCTGTTTTTGTTGTTTTTTCAGTTATTATGTGTCACACTTTTACTCATTTTGTTTATTGTTATATGCTGTTTTTTAAATGTTTCTGTCCCTTGGTCTTTGTGAGTGGAGCCCCAGGAGTCGGAGCCAAACTTAAGCACAATGGCACTGTACGGCACAGTGTGAACTGGTATTTTTTATCTATGTACAATATTAAATTAAAAAAAAAGTTTTTCTGCCTGTGTTTTCTAATTTGAAAAATTCTAATAGACTATGCATCTGAATGGTCCAAATGTACTCAGAAAGCTTTTAAAAACCCAGATGAGGCAATGGGCATAATTTCTGGACTGACTGGACACTTTAGTTAGCTGTTCTGGGGAAGATGTATGAATATTCCTTCTCGGTCATAGGAGCCTCACTCATACTCTTGTCAGCAGCCTGTGTGTCTCTTTCATTAAATTACTATTGTAGGTTGCCAGAAAATTTTGGACCAGCCCTGTTTATGGCCATTTTGTGTTGTTTCGCCAGATTCTGGGAAGATTAGTCAAAGTGCTGGCCTACTTTTTGGCATACTTTTGGAGACAAGTTGAAATTATTTTTTCCACAAATATGGTATATATTGATTTGCCATGTAAAATTGTGTCCTAAAGTTAAACATTTTCTACGAAAGCAAAAAAAAAGAACATAACTAGTCCTTATGTTTTATAATGCAACCTCATAGGGCTTGGGACACAACAGGAAAATAAAAGGCTAAAAATGTACTAATGAAGCAAAAGTTTCGATATTAGAAAATATGCCATTCAAGTTTTGGGACACATATTTGTGACAACAAAAGGAATCTGGAAATAACATTTTTTCGCATATTTCTGGTGCTATTTTTCTCGTGCTAAGAATATGTTTTCTATTCGCTTGTGTGAGTTCTGTCATAAATATGGAAGTAATTGAAAACAAAACCAACAAAACCAACCACAGGGCTTGAAAAGTTTACTGTGATTTGGTGTTTCAAGATAAAATCATACCCTGTGGTGGAAGAAGATAAGTGCTGAGCCTGCAGGCACAGCATGTCTTCTTTTAAAATGGCTAAAACTCATAATAATAGTGGTTTTTAATCAAAACTGATATGTATAAGCTATTTTAAAATGTGTGTGAAATTGCAAGATATAGATGAAGACTCAACAACTGTCTTAACTTAGCTTGAAAACTGGTTAAGTCTTAAGGCTTTTGTTTTCTGAGTCTCCTATGCTCTATAAGTCTTTGCTATAAAAATGACAGGACTGGCTAAGCATTTTTTTTAATTTATAGAAATTGCTTAACTTTAGAACACAATTTTGCATGGCAAATACAGATATGCCAATTTTGTAAAGAAATAAGTTTGACTTGGAAAACACCAAACTTATCCTTTAAGGGTATGTGTCCCTCCATAGTGTCCAAGACTCTGGATTAGACCATTAAAATTACCCTTAGTTATTTCCAAGAAAGGCGATATAGTGAGTAAGGAACCCTTAGCAAATGACTTTAATTTTTGTTTTACATTTTGGCGATCAGTTCTTGGTCCTTCTATCCTGTTTTCCCTGACTATTCTTTTACTCATTCTTTCTCATAACGGTTAACACTCTCTGATTTTTCATTACCCGTCTTTTTCAGCTGAAAGTTCATTACTATTCTACAGTCTTTTGGACAGATCTTTGATCATGTTATTCTGTGTCGGTTTTATGCTGGTTGTTACAGACCAAACAGAGCTACTGGAGTACACATTCAGTTTGTTGTTTTAGTTCTTGTTGTACTTTTACCTAACTAAGATGTCACCCACTGCACTTGGGTCCCAATCCTGGCAGTTCATCATATGAATGCACTATTACAGCATGCTCTCTTACAAAATATTTTCTTTGAAAAACTCTTGAGGCCCCAGAGAGCACTCTTTTGCCCAGGGTTTTGATTTTTGGTTTCTGTCGTCATCTTCTGCCACACAGCAATTTAAACAAAAGATTTGCTTTTTTATGGGCATCATTCGCATTGATCACTGTCATGTGTCATCCCTAGTCAATACAAGTCTTTGGATGGATGTGCTCACGCAGAAGGTGATGAGCCCTTAATTATCATGAGTGCTCGCTCATAATAAGCATGCCATTCATAATGAAGAAAGAAAAAAAGTACAAGTATGTGCAGCTTAACACCTACAATATCTTCTGTGAAAGAGGACGTTATCTGATTCAGATGTTGTTCAAATACCATATTAAATACGCTACTTCTCAAAACTACAGTACATGGGATGCTGTAGTGAGCCTGTTTTAATTAAATTCAGAGGGATAACGCTACAGAGCTTGACATTATACGCAAGGTTCGGTGCCACTGCCTAAAAGACAAAGTAAGTATGGAAAGTTAACATTAAAATAATGAAAGAAAGTACAGTAGAGTTTTGGAAGAGCAATCGCTTTGTATACAATAGATACACGTGCTGTGTGTGGGAAGCTGTTGCATTCACTACATTCAGTTATTGCAGTTATGCTTCATTCTCCAATTGAGATTTTTGAACTCTATTATAATCTTATGGGAACGTAGACATATATGCGGATAGACGTTATCCGAACTTACATTATGTGGAGTACAGCTATTTGAGCAAAAGAATCAACTAAAACACTAACTCTGTGCCAGCTCTCAAACTTAAAACAGACTTCAGTATAATAACTAGCCCGCAAGGCTTCCAAGAGACCAAGAAACAAGAATCGGCCTGGCCCCAAAATCAATACGCAGGCCTGGCAGGCATTACAGGCCACAGTGGACCAAACTGAAGAAATATCACAAAAGACAGAAAGGGCCACCATTTAACTCCTGACAGAAAATGATACTTAGTTTTTATTTTTTTTTTACAAAAATCAATCAAAATGAAAAAATGAAAAAAGAGCAAAAAGCTGGGCAGAAAAGCAAGCCTAAAGTTTACAAAGTCAATGAGCCAAATGATAAGCTCACATTGCATAAAAAACAAGCAGCTTTCTTCTTATTCAAGCAAACAAGTATCTTTCTGTTCACTCACTATTAACTTGACTGCTTTCTTTTTTTATTGTAGAAAACAGCATGTTGGTAATAATACCGGGGTAGCTAGTCAAAATGTGAAGTGAATGTACAAGAGACGAAACAGCAGAAGCACTCATGGCAGCCGGTCAGCTTGAGGATGTGCCTAATTAAAACTGACTTTTAGCACCAACTGGGTGGGACAAGTAGGAATAACTGAGACGTTGAATTGGCCTGATAAGTGCCTACAAAAACCGTAATTCTAAATTAACTTTTCTTATAATTATGTGGCAATAACCAATTAAAGGGCTAGTAAAAACCTACTTGAGGGCTTTACAAAATGGTGTCATGCATTAATTTATCGTCACAATTGTTTAGTTTTTTTTTAGTTTTGTTCATTTTGTTGTAAAGTTCTTGATTATTTTTCCCTCACTTCCTTGTCTGTTTTCTGTTTATTACATTTACTGTAATGTCTGTAGTTTCCCCCCATCCTTTTTCCCACTAGCTTTGTTACGTCTTTTTAAAACACCTGATATGCTGTGTCATTAGCTTTGCTCTTATGTCCATCATCATTTCGTTCACAAACTGGTCTTGGTCCATTTTTGTTTAATTTTCCGGATTTTAAAAACTTTGCTCTTGTTTGTGACTTATGCAGACTTGGTTTAGTTGTCTTTTTCTAATTTTTTTTTTTTTTTGGTGGTGGGGGGTGTTTTTTCTTGTTTCTTTAGCATCATTTTGAGATTTGGTGCAGCACAGTGGTTGCACTGCTGCTTTGCAGCTAGGAGATGTCCCATGGGTTATCTCCAGGTGCTCCGGCTTCCTCACAGTGTCCAAAGACACGCAGGCTATGTGGAATAGTGACACTAAATTGGCCCTAGTGTATGCTTGGTGTGTGGGACTGGCTCTCTGTCCAGGGCTTATTTCTGCCTTGCACCCTGTGCTCATTGGGATTGGCTCCAGCCCCTGCAACCCTGGTCAGAATTTAGTGGGTGTAAAAAACAGTCTTAGAAAGTTAATGCTTTAAGTTAAACTCGTATTACTACGTGCTTAACTTGAGTCAAATATAATTTTCTTTCATAGCCATAGACAATGATATAGTCTTTTACCCCCTGAAATTAATATGAGAGAACTTTCTTGCTATATCTGTAATATAGTGTATTAAATGAGTCCGTTGTTGTTTAGAATGGGTCCTAGTGCTGGCTGGGACCAAAATACCCATTTACAATATGAAAATGGGATACGCATACAGTTTTCTGACCATTTAGAAATGGTTCTGCTGTATAAGTAAATTTAAAGAAATGAAATATTTATAAGCTTTAAACATATTTTTTCTTAAACAAGAACTTTTCTTTTCTTTGCAATACCAGTCTTTTCTCTATTTTTGTGCAAACTGTTTTACTTTGTCTGTGAAAAAATTTCAGCGTGTCAAGCTTTTGCCAGAATCCCATGAAGCATACTGAAGCTGCAGAACTTTGGTAATGTTGGGTAAACGCAGCTACAATTTTTCATCAGGACACTCATGCTCAACGAAAGAAAAAGAACTGAGCTACTGCGAGGTGCTGTGCTCTTACCTTCTATGTCTGCACGAGCATAAATGAAAGCAAGGCCACCGTACCTGAATTTGAGAATGTTTAAGAGACTGTAACATAATATAAGGCATCTTGAATGAGTGCTTGTACTTTTTCCTGAGTTAAGGAAACCTGGCTGTAAAGAAACAGTCTGTAGTGGGAGCATCTCGATTGTGACGTAGCTATTGCTAAGAAGCGGCTTATGTGCTGTTGTGAAGATCTCAATGTCCAAGCCTAGCTCAAGTGAAATTACAGGGAGTGATCTGAGTATGGACTTGAATCCAGGGAATGTGCTTAAGGATCTTAAAGATCATATAACGGTAAGGCAAGATCAACTTACCGATCTCAAGGCTGAAATTGTAAGCCTTAAAGACAATCCTGAAATTTTCACTAATGTAGCGCAGCAGTTTGAAACCTTTTGGATGATTGGTGGGCCATATAAAGAATTAGATGACTTTGCAAAGCACAGTGGTAAGCTGTCTAAATATTCAATCAACCGTGTGTCACTAACAGAAATAAAAGAAATTTTGTACCAACAGTACAATTCAGACTTCCCAGAGCACACCTGTGAAGAGAAGGAGGAAATGTCGCAAGAGGACATCAAGTTCATGCGCATTGCCTCAGAATCTGCAAGACTGGTAGGTGGCCACTATTGATTAAATTTGCCTTTGAAGGATGAAACACTTAAAATGCCAATCACTATATTGCTGAACAGCGTGCTATTGGACTCAAAAGAAAGCTGATCAAAAATTCAGTTTCCACAAAGACTATGAAGCCTTCATGAAAGACATTATCGAGACGCTGTCAAGGTACCCAAAGAAAGCCTGAATTACAATGAAGGCAAGGTGTGGTGTATCCCACATCACAGTGTGTATCATCCAAAGAAAAATAAGATTCGAGTGGTCTTTGATTGTACAACCACCTACCAGGGGACCTCACTTAATGAACAACTGTTAAAAGGTCTGGACTTAACTAACACCATCATTGGTGTCCTTACAAGATTCTGAGAGGAGCCAGTAGCATTAATGGCAGACATTAAATCAATGTTCTACCAAGTTTAAGTCCCAGATAAAAGCACTTATCTCTTACACTTTTTGTGGTGGCCTGAAGGTAACCTAAGTAAAGACTTGGAGGAATTTAAAATGACGGTACATCTTTTTGGTGCTACTTCTTCAGCCAGTTGTGTTCCTGAGGAAGCTTTTAACACCGTTCTCAATAACTTCTTTGTGGATGACTGTTTAAAGTTGGTGGCAACAGAAGAACAAGCAATAAAGCTGGCAAAGGATCTTCAAGCTCTATGCCTCAGAGGGGGATTCCACCTGACCAAATGCGTGAGTAAGAGCAGAGCAGTTTTATTGTCTATTCCTGAAGAAGATGGAGCTCTTGAACAAAAGGACTTAGACTTGAGCCTCAAGCTGCTACCTACGCAACGTGCCCTGGGTGGACAGTTTCAACTTTCAGATAAAGTTACAAAACAATCCCGCATCAAGGTGTGGTATTCTGTGTGGTGCTAGCTCAGTTTATTACGCCCTTGGCTTTTTAGCACCCACTGTACTGCCAGCAAAGCTTATATAAAAGACATGTGCAAAGATAAATGTGGGTGGAATAAAGAAGTGAAAGTCAAACATACTCAGAAATGGAAAAAATTGATGGATGACTTACAGTTACTAGTGGACTACAATGTAGACAGATGCATCAAACCTGCACAGTTTGGAACCATAAAGTCAGCACAAATGCACCATTGTGCAGATGCCAGTAAAGATGGATATGGCACGGTCACATATTTTCTCTTTACTAATGAAGAGGGCAAAAAATATTCTTTATTCCTCATGGGCAAGTCAAGAGTTTGCACCATTGAAGCAGGTCACAATCCCAAGATTGGAGCTGATAGCAGCTGTTGTGGCAGTCAAAATGGGCAAAATGCTAAAAGGTGAGCTTCAAATACCTTTACAAGAATCCACATTTTGGCCTGAGAGCACCACAGTGCTAAAATGCATTTGAAATGAAAGCACTCGATTCAAAACCTTTGTTGCCAACAGAATCTTAGTGATCAGAGATCATTCACGACCTTCACAGTGGAGGTGTGTCACATCTGCCCTGAATCCAGCTGATCAAGAATCCAGAGAGCTGAGCATAGAAAGCTTCATCAGAAAAACTACATGGTCACAGGGTCCAAGTTTCTTATTGAAGCCAGCACGTAAGTGGCCGAAATGACCAGATCAACTGTACAATTCACTTTTTGAAGATGATCCAGAGATGGAAAATCTGTCCAGTTAACAGGAAAAGAATAGAGGAGGTTACTGAGCCCATCAACAAACTAATTAAACACTTTTCGGAATGACTACACTTGAAGAAAGCAGTGACTTGGCTCCTCAAGTTTAAAGACATACTGCTGCACTTCAAAAATGAAAGAAAAACATTTCAACTAGAAGTCAGTCAATCTAAACAGCAACAAAACAAACAGATAAAAACAACAAAACAACAGAACAAAAAATACTTACTGAAGAGCACATGAAAAAGTTCAGACTGACTTTAAAACCAAGCCTGATTTCTCCACAACACTTGGCTAAAGCTGAAATATAGCTTACTCACCTCAGCCAACTGCAAGACTTTCCATAAGAATTAAAGGGTTTAAAGAAAAATGCATGTGTAAAAAGAATAGTCAAATCTTTAAAATTGACCCAGTCATACAAGATGGAATACTGAGAGTTGGAGGAAGACTCAACAAAGCTTCAATGCCAGAAGGTGCTAACCATACTGCAATTCTTCACAAGCACTCACAAATTGCTTCTCTTATATTGCACTACATTCATACAGAAATTGGACATTGTGGGCGCAAATATACTGGATACTTCAAGCAAACTTGATTATGAGAAAAATCATTTCAAAGTATGCAACATGCAGAAGATACAATGTGAAAGTAGGTGAGCAAAAAATGGCATATTTCCCAGAAGACTGTTTGGTAGCCAACCAATGACCTTTCTCCAATGCTGTTGATTATTTTAGTCCCTTTCAAGTCAAAAGTGGATGAAAGATGGTCAAGAGGTACAGAGTAATATTCACTTATCTAACAGTCAGAGTTGTGCACATAGAGATTGCACACAGCTTAGACACTGATTCTTGCATCAATGCCATACTCCGATTCATTTGCAGAAGAGGACAAGTTAAAATCATGCGCTCATATAACGGAACAAACTTTACTGGACAAGAAAGAAAGCTACAAGAAGCAATTAAAAATCTTGACCAAGAAAAATCAGCAACGCTATGATGAAGAAAGAAATCAAATGGATTTTCAATCCACCATCAGCCTCTCATCAAGGTGGAGTATGGGCGAGACAAATAAGAACCATAAGAAAGATTCTAAACTCAATACTCAACCAACAAACACTCCATGATGAAAGTTATCAAACAGTAATGTGTGAAGTAGAATCAATCATCAACAACAAAGCCCTCACAAATACATCAAATGACCCGAATGATTTGGAGTCACTCACTCCTAATCAAATGCTGTTACGGAAGACAGAACCCAACATGCCTCCTGGACTTTTTTCAAAAAATGACCAGTACACTCAAAGATGCTGAAAGCAAGTTCAATACATGGTCAATTTGTTCTGGAAAATATGGCCTAAAGAGTACAGTCATATGAAAAAATTTGGGAACCCATCGCAGCCTGCATAATAATTTACTTTCAACAAAAAAGATAACAGTGGTATGTCTTTCATTTCCTAGGAACATCTGAGTACTGGGGTGTTTTCCTGACAAAGATTTTTAGTGAAGCAGTATTTAGTTGTACGAAATTAAATCAAATGTGAAACACTGCCTGTGCAAAAATTTGGGTCCCCTTGTAATTTTGCTGATTTGAATGCATGTCACTGCTCAATGCTGATTACTTGCAACACTAAATTGGTTGGATTAGCTCGTTAAGCCTTGAACTTCATAGACAGGTGAGTCCAATTGTGAGATATAAAGGTATTTAAGGTGGTCAGTTGCAAGTTGTGCTTCCCTTTGACTCTCCTCTGAAGAGTGACAGCATGGGATCCTCAAAGCAATTCTCAAAAGATCTGAAAACTAAGATTGTTCAGTCTCATGGTTTAGGGGAAGGCTACAAAAAGCTATCTCAGAGGTTTAAACTGTAAGTTTCAGCTGTAAGAAATGTAATCAGGAAATGGAAGGCCACAGGCACAGTTGCTGTTAAACCCAGGTCTGGCAGGCCAAGAAAAATGCAGGAGTGGCATATGTGCATGATTGTGAGAATACAATACAATACAGTTTATTTTTGTATAGCCCAAAATCACACAGGAAGTGCCGCAATGGGCTTTAACAGGCCCTGCCTCTTGACAGCCCCCCAGCCTTGACTCTCTAAGAAGACAAGGAAAACTCTCAAAAAAACCTTGTAGGAAAAAATGGAAGAAACCTTGGGAAAGGCAGTTCAAAGAGAAGACCCCTTTCCAGGTAGATTGGGCGTGCAGTGGGTGTCAAAAGAAGGGGAGCAATACAATACAATACACAGAACAGAACAAATCCTCAATACAGTATAAAATAAAAAGTTATATTAGAAGTAAAATTAAAAAAAAAACATTTTTAGAAGTACGGAGCAGAATTTAACAGTAAATGATATCATATAATAAGATTTGGATATTTTTAGAGTCCTGGAGCCCTCATCCATCAAGCTACCTCCCCTATTTGGCCATTCCACAGCTGAAACAGTGCTGGGCCAGCCAATCTGATGAAAGGACCCCTCTTTCCCACGATTGGGATGACTTTACCTTGGGCCGGCAAAACAGCTTGACAGGTGGGCCGTGGCACCAAGTGCCACATTTGAGAACCGAGAAGAGAAACAGAAGAGGTGAGGGTTAGTAACAAATTATAACTATCATGTTACTTATGTTTTAGTGCTAATGACTAACAACAGAGATGCAGTCTGTACAGTGTGGACACAGACAGGCGGACACGCTCGTCACCCAACACACGTTTATTTACAATATGTATACAGTCCATATCGTGCTCACAAACCCCAAAGACCCCAAAGTCCTGGCCACAACACAATGCCTTCTCTCTCTTCAGGCCGGCTCCTTTCCGTCCTCCCGACATCATCTTTCTTCCTCCCGACTCTTGTCAATGACTGGAGGGAGGCGGCCCATTTTATACACACCCGGATGTGCTCCCCTGCAATCTTCCACCGGCACTCCCCAGTGTGGCGGAAGTGTCGGCTGTGTACCCGGAAGCACTCTGGGTGTCCCTTCTTCTCTTCCCCCCAGCACCTCCAGGTGTGGCGGAGGTGCTGGGGTCCAGGGTCCCCAAGGAATCAGGGCACCCCCTGGCGGTGGCCACGGGCCCCTACAGGGTAGCGCTTCCAAGCTCTGTACCCGTGGCCCCCAATACAACCAGGGCGGACGCCCCCTCGCATTCTGGAGGAGAAATGAGCCCTCCTCCTGTCCTCCTGGGTGTCCCGGCCGGGCGTGAGCCCCGTCCGGGTGCCACAACAGTTAATCAGCAGCTCTAGTCAGGATATGCTAAACTGAGGTAGTGGGTCTTCAGCCAGGATTTAAAAGCTGAGACCGAAGGGGCATCCCTTATAGTAGCAGGCAGACCATTCCACAGTTTAGGGGCCCTGTTACTAAAAGCTCTACCTCCCATTGTTATTTTATTAATCCTTGGAACCATAAGCAGACCAGCATCTTGAGATTTTAATGTGCGCTCTGGTTTGTAAGTCATGATAAGTTCAGACAAGTAAGCCGGACCTTGGCCATTTAATGCTTTATATGTTTAAAGGAGGATTTTGAAATCTGCCCTAAACTTAACCGGGAGCCAGTGTAAGGATTTAAGAACTGGAGTTATGTGTTCGTATTTTCTTGTTCTTGTAATAATTCTTGCAGCCGCATTTTGGATTAACTGGAGGCTGTATAGAGAACAGTTTGAATATCCAGTGAACACTGCATTGCAGTAGTCAATCCTACTAGAAATAAATGCATGAATTAATTTCTCAGAATCCTGTTTATTTAGAAAGTGCCTTAATTTCCTAACATTTTTAAGATGGAAGAAACATGTTTTGGACAACTTTGCAATATGCGCTTTAAATGACATGCTAGAGTCAAAGATAACTCCTAGATTGCGGGCTGATTCAGTAAAATTAATTGGGATTCCAACTGAGTTAAATGATGACAAAATATTGTTATGATCAATGTCATTCCCTCCAACAATTAACATCTCTGTTTTATTTGTATTTAAAGACAAGTAGTTCTCATTCATCCACTCCTTTAATTCGCTAACACAACTAATTAAAGACAGCATCGGAGAAACTTCATTTGATTTAAATGAAAGGTATAACTGGGTGTCATCTGCATACGAGTGGAAATTAACATTATGTTTCCTAATGATAGATCCCAGTGGAAGCATGTAAAGTGAAAACAGTAAAGGTCCCAGTACTGAGCCCTGCGGGACACCATATTGAACTTCTGTGTATAATGATGGAGTACTGTCAGCACATTTCTGTACATATTGGAATCGATTTGATAAGTAAGAACTAAACCAAGCGAGAACGGTGCCTGTAACATCATTTTCTAGCCTGTGCAGTAAAATAGAATGGTCTGTTGTGTCAAATGCTGCACTTAAGTCCAACAACATAATTACAGTGGAGTTTCCTTCATCAGAGGATATCAGAATGTCGTTTACAACCCGCGTTAGTGCCGTTTCTGTACTATGACCAGTGCGGAAACCAGACTGGAATTTCTCAAATAAAATGTAATGCATAAGGTGTGTCTGAAGCTGACTGGCGACTACTTTTTCTAGTATTTTAGAGAGAAACGGTATATTTGAAATAGGCCTATAATTATTTAGTATGTGTGGGTCTAGGTCTGACTTTTTAAGTAATGGTTTAATGACTGACACTTTTAGTGCATCAGGTACTGTGCCATGCAATAATGAACTACTGATAATGTTTAGAATAGGCGCTGCAAGAACATCCATTGCACTTTTTACTAGTTTTGTTGGCACTGGATCTAGGGAACAAGTAGTGGGCTTCATTTTAGAAATTAAAGTTAAGACTTCCTGCTCAGTTACAGGATTAAAATTATTAAAGTGCTCAATGTAATGTGAGACAAGGTCTGCTAAGCTAGTATTTGGTTTGTAGTGTGATGCAGAGATCTGGGATCTTATATTTTTAATTTTCTCATTGAAGAAGTTCATAAAGTCTGTACTGCTAATATCTGTTGGTATTTTGCACTGTTGATCTGAATTTCCATTTGTTAATTTAGCCACTGTTCTAAACAGTACCCGAGGATTTTTATTATTGCTATCTATTAATGTAGAATAGTATTCTGAGCGAGCTTTAAAGAGGGCTTTTTATATTTATTAACACTCTCTGTCCATGCAATTTGAAAGACATGTAGCTTTGTTGTTCTCCATCTGCGCTCCAGTTTTCGACACTCTAATTTAAGAGCTCGAGTGTTTTCATTAAACCATGGAGAGTTTCTATGTGCTTTGATCACTTTTGTTTTAAGGGGAGCCACTGCGTCCAGAGCATCTCTCAAGGTCACATTATAATGTGATGTTAACTGATCTAAATTGTTTTCCGTGTTTACATTTGATGTTAACTGATCTAAATGGTTTTCCACAATTACACTCGACTTACTCAAAGTATCTATAAATTTTGAAGCAGAATTACAATCTAGATGTCGCACTGTCTTTGTTTTAATCTGGGAGTGTGTTGGCAAGGGCAGGACTAAATCAAATGTAATTAAGTAGTGATCGGAAATAACTTCATTTAATGGAGTAATATTTAAATTTTGAATTTCAGCTTTGTAGGTTATAATTAAATCTAATGTGTGGTTATAATTATGAGTTGGACCTTTGACAATCTGACAAAATCCTACTGAATTTAACAAATAAGTAAAACATTTGCTAAAAGTCTCAGTTTCCACATCAATGTGTACATTAAAATCCCCCATCAGTACTACGTGATCATAATTTATAGCCAAATCAGATAGAAGGTTGCTAAATTCAGTCATGAACAATGAATATGGCCCTGCTTATCTGTAGACTAGCACTCTAATTGTGTTAGAATCTGTTTTAATATTTAAAATGAATGCCTCAAAGGATGTAAAGTTGCCTAAATTCTTAGAAATGATTTGCATTTTGTTACAATGAATTATTCCAAGGCCTCCTCCTCGACTAGAATCTCTAGACTTATGAAGGAACGAGTATCCATCTGGTGACGCCTCAGCTAGGGGAACAGTGTCACATTTACTATGCCAGGTTTCAGTGAGAAGACACAGATCAGATTTTGTACTTAATATAATATCATTTACCAAAACAGTTTTAGTGCCAAGAGAGAGAATGTTCAATAAGCAGCATTTAAAACTGTATGCTTCTTTCTGAACTGGTGATATATTTTTTGTTTTAATTTGAAGTAAATTTCTATTACAGATGGTGGAGGGTCTGGTTTTATCCCTTGGTCTAATTATACACCTTATTTTTTGGTTATCAATTAATTTAAGGTTTGTATCAAGACTAAATTTACTGGATGCCCCACAACAAGGATTATGGGTAAAAGCTTCAGGAAAGTAACAGGTGGGATAAACAACAGCCTGTGATTTAAGATCACATGATCACATGCGGCCTGGATGGTTCTCTAATCAGTCAACCAGGCAGTTTTGCTTCCATATTTTGGGATAATACATAAGATCCCCTCCAGTTAGGATGAAGACCATCTCTTCTGAAAAATCTAGGCCTTTCCCAAAAATCATCCCAATGGATGGGATGAACGGCTACAGACAACCCACAGATCACCTCCAAAGACCTGCAAGAACATCTTGCTGCAGATGGTGTATCTGTACATCGTTCTACAATTCAGCGCAATTTGCACAACGAACATCTTTATGTTGGGGTGCCCAAATTTATGCACCTGTCTAATTTTGTTATGATGCATATTGCATATTTTCTGTTAATCCAATAAACGTAATGTCACTGCTGAAATGCAACTGTTTCCATAAGGCATGTCATATATTTAAAGGAATTTGCTACTTTGAAAGCTCAGCCAATGATAAACAAAAATCCAAAGAATTAACAGGGGTTCCCAAACTTTTTCATAGACTGTATTTGCCAATACTTCATGTGTCAAAATGGCTCACACCAAGAAGAAATTTTTAACCAGGCATCATTGTTTTAATTGTAGATAATGCTGTAGATGATACTGTACCCTGCAATTCCTGGGTAATGGGTCAAGTCATCAAAACAATGCCAGATGCCAAAGGTACAGTCAGAAGTGTTTGTGTGCAGCACACTGGACAGACCTGTGAATAAACTGCTTCAAGAAACAGCCAATGTTTGAAATAAGAAATTCTTAAATGTTTGTTTGCAGTTTTGCTAGTGATTTGAAAACCATAGTTAATGTAAAGTATAGTTTGTGGCTCTTATTGAAGTAAAATATAGTAATTGTCTCTGCTCGTGCATAAACAATTAAGGGCTGGAGATGTAAGAGCCAATCTTAAAAAGTTAATGCTTTAAGTTCAACTCATATTAGTACGCGCTTAACTTGAATAGAATGTAATTCTCTTTCATAGCCATAGACAATGGTATAATATTTTGCCCCCGTTAAGTTAATGATAGAACATTCTTGCTATAACTAAGATACAGTGTGTTAATTGAGTCAGTTGTTTTTTAGAACAAGTGCTAGTGCTAGCTGGGACTGAAATGGAACAAGCATACAGTTTTATGACCATTTAGAAATGGTCCAGCTGTATAAGCAAACTTAAAGAAATGAAACAAGATTTATAAGCTTTAAACAGAATTTTTCTTAAACAAGAACTTTTCTTTCCTCTGCACTACCAGTCTTTTCTCTATTTTTGTGTAAACTGTTTTGCTTTTAATTTTTACTAAAGTTTTTAAAAACAAAGATATTTTGTCTGTTGAATCATTTCAATGTGTCAAGCTTTTGCCAGAATCCCAGGAAGCATACTGAAGCTGCAGAACTTTGGTAATTTTGGGTAAATGCAGCTACAGTGGTTTAGAAAACAACTTGATACTTTGAATTTTAGTTCTGTTGAACTAATTTATTCAGGATTCTGAATATTCTTTATTTAATTTAATAAATGCATTAAATGATTAATAGTTTTATCATTTGGCCCAGGGTTTTGGTAAATTCCCTTCCATTTTTGAAATTTTGAATTTTTAGGGCTTTTTTGAGTTTTTAGACCTAGCCCTTTTTATGCCTGCAACTTAACACTAATATCTGAAAAACTCCTTAGAGTTTAGCAAAAATAAATAAATACTTGTTAATTTTTCAAAATAAATACCTGTCAAAAACAAAACTAATTAGGGTTTTCTTTGGTATGACCAAATAGCAGCTAGTCATTATTATTTTTTGTGAAAAGACTGGAAGACAATTGCAGTCTGGGAAACAAAGCAAGGCTGATGCTATAATATCAAAGAAAACCAATCATCAAAACCAAAACAGAAAACGAAAGAAAATTAGTCAAAAGTGAGTTGCAGGGGTCAATAACAAAGTCAGAAAGAAAGCCGCTTAAATTTGATACATTTTCATCCAATCTCAGACAGCAAATAAAGTCCTGAGGTGATCGCTTATACTGTTGTGCAACATGACGTCACCAATCACGCAGTCCCCAAAGGGTCATTAGAAACTGCCATGGCAAAGGAGAGCGCTAAATTTTCAAAAACTGTGCCATAAATGAAACAGAACTGGGTCAGAAATGACGGAAAAAATGTTAACTTTTAAATAAGGCACCAACTCCAAAAAACTAGTAGCAGAATTAGTTTGCTTGGTTTACATCACCAAAACAAGATAGTTTTACTTTTACTTTACTTATAAATAAATAATACTTGTGAATAAAAACCTAGTAACAAAATAAAGAAGTTAGCAAGTAATAACATTTAGTCTGCCTTTTTGACTTTTCTTCTGATTTACTTTTGAAACCACCTACCGCAACTTCAAAACCCTCTGGAAAAAATCAACACCTGACTGCTGCACAACCAATTTTATTATAGAAATGAAATAACGTTCAAATTGTCATTTTATGTGCTCTGTTTGGGTGTCTTTCATTTCATATTAAGTAATGGTTAAAAAGCTGATAACATCCACTACTAAAAACACTCAGTAATTCCAAAAATCACACTGGGACAAATACTTTTTCAAATCAGAACAAGTATACAGCAGCTACTAATTTTCTATTTGCTGCATAAATATATTAACAAATTCCACGACTTGGACAGTAACATTAGCAGTTAAGTACATTTGTTCAGTGGTAAAAAAAGAATCACTTAGCACATAGAATTGCTAAGCCCATTTCAGCTTGTGGTTACATGACGTACCCTCATTGAAATCTATTTAATAAAAAAATTTTAAAAATGATTAAGTGAAAGAAGAAACTGGCCCCTTTCCATCTGTCTCCAGTGTAATCAGTTGGTTTTGAGCCAAGCAGATGTATTCAATTAAAATAGAAAAGTGCTTGTAAATTACCAAAACAGTGGTGAAAATTGGCACCCAGTAAAGAACAGGGGCGGAGGAGACAGTAACTAATTGCATATTGGAGGAGAGAACGCCCTCATCACCCTGGGAACCCGGAACAAATAAGCTCAGGACCAGCACATTGAAAATGCTCCTTTTTAACTTCCATTTCATGTTTGTGCGTGCGTGTGAGAAGGATACAAAACACCGAGACATCACAACAATACGCGTAGCCTGCCCGGTGCGCATCTAGCAGACAGCTGCCAGGAGCCACAGCACCTGGGCAGTGCACACTCTGGGCTCTTCTTTTCATACTCTTTTGCGGCCTTCAATTCATTTCATTATGTGGCTCTCATCCTCCACTTCCATCCAACAATCTATTTTTTTGAACTGACTATTTATATGACAGGGTTACAACAGCATCTGGAACAAAGCAGGAGACAAATTCCGAACATGTTCACACTACCAAAAATAATCTGCCATGCATATTTGTAAGAGGGATCAAAAGGCCCTGAAAAAGCAACAACACAGACATGTGGAGGATATGCAAACCCCATGCAGATTGGGCCAGGACTGGAACCCAGGTCTCTGAAGATGGATTGACAAGGTATCTAAACCCCTTCACTCTAGTGTGCTGTGTTGCAGAAGTGTGCTAAATTCATTTTATTATTCATCAAGTAACACTCAGAATGATAAAACAAAAATAGGATTTGAGAAAGTTTTGCAAATTTATTAAAAGTAAAAAACTGAAATATCACATTGACTCAAGTGTTCAGACCCTTTACTCAGTACGCAGTTGAAGCTCCTTTTGCAGTAACTATGGCTTGGATTCTTCTTGGAATGGACACAACAAGCTTTGCACACCTGGATGTGGGGATGTTCTGCTGTTCATCTCTGTAGTTTCTATTTTCTGGTCTCTCCAAAGATGTTTGATTGGGTTCAAGTGTGGGCTCTGGCTCAAGGATATTCACAGAACCTAAGTCCCTCCTGTGCTGTCTTTGCTTTGTGCTTGGTGTCACTGTCCTGTTGTAAAGTGAATTTTTGGCCCAGTCTGAGGTCATGAGCACTCTTGTAGCAGCAGTACATTTGTGTAATAATCTGTTTAATGTTAATGTATATGCTGGGACTGTCTCTTTAAATGCTTTTGCAGTGTAGGACCACTGGTGAAAGCCGGTGAGGGGATGAAAGAAAGCCAGATGGTAAAGGATTACTGTTCCAGTTTCAAATGGAGAATTATATACCAATGTGGCCCTTGAGGATGGGAATGGAAGTGCACTTCCGAAGATAATGTGTCTAATCTGGTATTCACCTTCTTGAATTCTATGAATTTTACCCTTAACTTTGAGACAATATACTTCGGGGAGTGCCCCTACCTGTCTTTTTTAACAACGTGTACATGGCCCTGACTTTTGCTGTACTGTGCTCTGAAACTACAAAGAAAAGAAAAACGGGTAACTGGAAATGAAGATTGTTGGGAAGACATGGACAGTGAAAGAGACATAATCTGTGTAATTTACAGTTGTGTGTGTTAATCTTAAGTTCTTCCAGTAAACGTTTCCTATGGTAACTTGGTCATTGTCTGTTTACTTATATATGTTTGCTACATTATAGTTAGCTTTTTGAAAATGAGCAGGGCAGTGGCAAATCCCAGTGTACATTGTCCAAGCACTATAATACAACATAATGAAATTCAATAGCAATTATTTCTCATTGCTGTTATAACTGCAGTCTCCAATATCACATTCAACATGTTATCTGGTAAACCTGTTGAAGTAATTGACTATTTTACTCATGGCATTCATTGCTTTTAATGTTGTAATATAGAGGGATTATATGAAAGGGCTGTCTTGATCTTCTCTGGTTATTATTGTTGCTATGCGGACACTACAGTCACTGCACAATGAACTTTGAGAAATTTGACAATGACATCAGAAAATCAGCTCATGAGACTGTTCACACTACAAGTCAGCCAACTGAAATTTCTGATCGAGTATTGCAACCCTCTCATACTGTGCAAGAAATAAATGACTGATGATGAAGATGAAATTAAGGGCAATTCAGTAAATCAGTTGCCGACTTTAAATCAGGCCAAAATTGCAAAGTGTATGCCTGGCTTTAGTGGCCACATGCAGTCATCTGTTGGACAGGAAGTCCTCTTACCTGTCTTCACTCTCTCATTTTTTATTCCTGGACACTACTTGGCCATATGCCTCTGTACTGTGCTCTGAAACTGCAAAGAAAAGAAAAAGGGGTAACCAAACACGTGGATGGTTGGGAAGATGCGACAATACAGTCTGTCTTTTTTACAAAGATTATATACATAATCTGTATTTTTTTACTTCTGTGTGTGTTTATTTCAGGTTCTTCCAGTGTATGTTTCCTTAGATACTTACAGTATGTCACTGGTCATTTAATTGTAAGTGTACTTCTATATGAAAATTAGCTTTTTTAAATCAAAATATGAAAAACAGCACAATGGCAATATCCAATGTACCATGGCCAGCCACAATAAGATGCTGCAGATGTTCTATCAGACAGTTGTGGCGAGCGCCCTCTTCTACGTGGTGGTGTGCTGGGGAGGCAGAATTAAGAAGAAGGACGCCTCACGCCTGGACAAACTGGTGAGGAAAGCAGGCTCTATTGTAGGCATGGAGCTGGACAGTTTGACATCTGTGGCAGAGCGACGGGTGCTCAGCAGGCTCCTATCAATTATGGAAAATCCACTGCATCCACTAAACAGTGTCATCTCCAGACAGAGGAGCAGCTTCAGCGACAGACTGCTGTCACTGTCCTGCTCCACTGACAGACTGAGAAGATCGTTCCTCTCCCAAACTATGTGACTCTTCAATTCCACCCTTGGGGGGGGGAGTAAACGTTAATATTATTTAAAGTTATTGTCTGTTTTTACCTACATTATTATTACTCTTTAATTTAATATTGTTTTTTTTGTATCAGTATGCTGGTGCTGGAATATGTGAATTTCCCCTTGGGATTAATAAAGTATCTATCTATCTATCTATCTATCTATCTATCTATCTATCTATCTATCTATCTATCTATCTATCTATCTATCTATCTATCTATCTATCTATCTATCTATCTATCTATCTATCTATCTATCTATCTATCTATCTATCTATACTACAACATACCGAAATACAATAGCAATCATTTGTCATTGTAGTTATAACTGTTCTCTTTAAAGTGAATTTCAATGTCAATTTTGCTTCCAGAGCCCAGTTAACTTGGCCTCCATGCTCTGTGTCCAGACATTGCATTTTCTCTGTGCCATATCTATTGTTATTATTGTTGCCACTTGCTAACTCACTGCGGATGCTGCACAATGAATTTCAGGAAATCTGATGTCAACGTCAGAAAAATTGCTTGCGAGACTGCTCACATGTGTAATTGTACAACGACCCTATTATAAGATACAATCAAGCATTGCAACCCTTCTCATACTGCATGTGAAACAACTACTGATGAAGATGAAACTCAGGCTGACTTAGAAAATTAGTCCACAACTGCAAATTAGCTTAAATACTGTATAATAGCTTAAATACTGTATAATAGCTTAGCTTAAATACCCTACAATAATTTTCTGTAGCCCACTCTAGAACATTTCATTAATACTCATTGTTATACTGTTTTCTTCTTGGTCTCCTTTGTGGCTCAGTGCCTTGAAGTATGGGTCAAGGCCTCACTTACTATGTTATCACAGACAACCATCATATCTGTTGTTTGTCTTTACATGAGGCTGACACAGGTGAAACAAGGTGGGCAGTATCTGACTGTGTCCTGGTGTAATTTGTAACGTTGTTGCCCTTTTGAACTGTTGAACAGCTGAGCTAAAAGATTTCTGTTCCTGGTGGAAAATTTGACATTAAGGTTTTAATCAAGATTCTTGTAGTAAAAGTAAACACAGAAAAGGCAGCCGATAAATTATCTTTGTGATGACTGAAAAGATGAGAAGACTGGGCAATGGCCTTACTTCTACTATTTCTTTAGATGATGAATTCTCATATTTGCTGTCACTGGAACTGCCAACACACTAGGTATAATCTGTAATGTTTCTGCTTTGGATCCATTTTTGTAGTACATTCATCACTATTTTGGAAGGTTTTGTTAATTCAAGATCATTTGAGTATGATTGTATTGATCCTACCATTCTCAGGTCAGGTTGGGGAGCATGCACTGGTACAGCGCATTGCCGCACCCACCACACAACAAAACAGTTCAGAATACTGGTTGGCAACCCCCCAGGCAGACACACGGTCCAGTCCCACCCTCAGGAAATTACCATCTATCTGCCATAGCCAGGAGTTACATGGGCATCCCCTTGGCCTTGTCCAGCCACTCGGGTCATCCAAGCCGGATAACCCTTAGGAAATCCAACCACTTGGCTGTAGTGCCATAACTGAAACTCCTTCACAATGCAGGTAACATTATGGACTTGAATAAATGTCTGTCAACAAGTAAAAGTTACAGAAAAGTTTTATTCCCTTAAACTTGTCATACTCAGTCAACAGGAAGTGGCAGTTCTATTAGAAGAGGAAAAGTCTGCCTTGAGGGAAAGGGATCAGGTGTATATTATTATAGAAGACCGAATGGACATCCCATGTATCAAATAAAAAAAAACATGAGGTCTACGCTGATGACTTAGATTTCAACCCTTCTTACACAGGCAGTGCAGCGACGTCGTATGAATATAATTGGTGTGGAGACAGAGGCACTATGCAGTAAGGTGGGGGCAGAGTGAGAGCTAGTGCTTAGCTGACATAAACACCCCAATTACAGAGCTCAGAAGCAGTGTCTGCTTGGCCAAGTCTGGGAGCCTCATTTAGCTCAAGCTGATAATAAACTACCATGGTAATCTGGAGGTTGCAGGTTTGCAGCTGACTGTTGGCAGTTGCCACAGTGCAAATCTGAAAACTGGGATGACTCGTGGTACGAGTACCTGACAGCATATCTGGTTAATCATTTGTTTGTTTTCTCACTCTAAATAATGCACACATTTCTTAATTTATGCTTTTATATTAATCTGTCAACTTTGTATTTTGTTATTTATAGTTTTTTACCAGCCAATTGAAGAAATAAGTGTGGGTCAGCTTAGTGTTAAGTGGAGAATACTGTTGGTCTGGCCTAGTCTGAACGCTTTCCAGGCCTTAGGCCTGAAGATGTAGCTGCTAGTCAAAATATTTTGTCATTACATTTTGTCATCAAATGGCAGCCAAGCTTCTGACTTCCAATCAATAAAAACTACTTATTTAATGCCCTGTCATAGTTAAAGTTTTCTAAATGTTAATAGGACTATTTTTGACTTTATATTTAGATGTACGATTCTGGTTTTGGTAATAGTACTTCTGATCAAATCTTTTGCCATTTATGAATTCTGCCTTTTCTAAGACTAATTTTATTTTGTTCTACTGCTTTAATTTGTCATATTGTGGTCCATAAGTGTTTTTTCAAACTTCTCCTGGCCCATTGGGTACAAATTTGCAGTTGATGTGGGGGTTATCTACCCTTGGAATTTTTTATTTTATATCTATAGATTTTTTTTTTTTTGCTGTGAAATATTATGAAATCTTTCTGCCACCATTTTTGGGCACAATTTGTGTGTGTGGGGGTGTGTCAATCATGACACAAGGGGATAAAAGTTTACCAAGAGGCCATATCCATATTTGAAGTATCACCTTGACACCATTGACATCATGTTCGCTCACCTCAAACTCCTCCCGTTATGATTTGGCCAAAATTAGAAGAAATGATGACAGGAAGTCTTTATCATCAGACGAGTAGAAGCTCTGATTCCCACTTCCTATCTTTCTGAAACATTACATCTCTATTTCACTATGCGTGTTCCAAAACTCTGCAATTAAAACACAGCTCTTTTTATGAGTTTTGCCTCTCTTTTTCACACTTAATACGTTTCACAGTTTCTGTTTGGTAGACATTTTGAGACAGCCTAGGAATGGATAGAAAATCTTTCTTTTTTTGTAATTCATCTTTATTGGATGGAGTTTTGTTTTATTATGATTAATTGTGATTTGCTTCATTAGAATAAGCTTATTTGCACTCTATTTTGTTGTACATTTCATTTATTATATAATGCAGTGGCCAAATTATTATTCATTAATGGAACATTGTAGGAAGGCAATTTATTTTCCTGCCCCAGGCAGAACCCGAAGCCTTGCTGCTGAAGCATTTGACTTTAAACATTTGAATGCTCACAGCCAACTCCCTGGGTGGCCCTGATCAACTGACTATACTTGCTTGTGCTGTAGTCTCACTACGACTATACAAACAATTGTACTGTCAACTCTGTACTTGTAAATCAATCTGGGATGTTGCTCCACATTGAAAAGTGCCATAGAAATGCAGCTCATTTTTCCCCCTGTGTTTCATGATCTCTCTCCATCAAACAAACCATCTTGCCCACACAGGACCCCTGATAGGTCCCAAAGGGCAACAAGCTTTCAAAACACATTGGCACTTGGGAGGAATGTTTTTTAATTGGGAGCAGAATGTCAGCTGTCTTTGGGTAGCGTGGCCTACTGGCTGAACTTTCTAAACATTCGTAAACATTTTCACTGAGAGAAGGAATAGCAAGAGCTGTTTCCCCAAGAGTAAAAAATCTTCATGATAGGCGCTCTTCCCAGTGGCCCTGCTTAAGTTCCGGAGATGTGGATGGAAGCACAGAGATTCACTTTCGATCAGGACACATTAGCCAAAGCAAACAGAATCTTGAGATATAACAGGCAAAACTGCTACAGAAGACAAGGCAGTCTGCATACAATAAAGACGCCAGAGATTTAAACATTTTTTATTGTACCAAATGTGAGTGAGAAACAATGGGTTTGCTTGGAATAAATGACCTGAAGGCAAAATAAAAACAGGAACTTAGTTATCATAAGGTCAAATGGATTCTAGAATTTTTGAGGACTTCAAACACATGTGCATTTTATATCTAAAACTGAGTAGCACGCAAAGGTTCAGTTATGTTGAAATATATGTTATAGTGTTATATATGTTATATATGTTATAGTGACTATTTGGAATGGGGCTGAATATGAAAGGCATGAGAATGATGCGCTCAGTTTAGGGTTGTTCTACCATAGATGGACTTGACAAAAGAAATTAAATAAAGGACCAAGAAAATAAGTAGAAATCTGAGCCAAAAACTTGAATAAAATGAAAACACTACTAGCAAAAACTCCAGCTAAAGAGCACATCCAAAGCCCTGAGTTCCAAAATTGTTGCTAGTGCTAATTAGCTCCATGAAAAATGTTTTGCACAGAATCCAAAATCTTGGACACCAGTAGTAGTGCACCACTCTCTTATATACTGTTGAAGAGATAACATCTTTACATGGTGCAATCTCCAGTTGGCACTTGATGGCAAGGGGGGCAACAAAAATAGCCACCATTATGTAAAAATATCCAAAATGGCAGTGGTAAAAAAATAAATAAATAAATAGCAGGTGTAAAATGAACAAATTGATACAAAAGGAGGATGAAAGTGAAACCCACAATATTTTAAACCTCTGAATCAAAACAGATCTGCAAGTGGATGAGGATGACAGTGAAACTGATACTACATGTAAGGTTTGACTATCTGTAGCATTATAAACGATGAGTCTCAGTGCGTCATGATTTGCTTTGTTCTTTTTTTTGTTTTTTTTTTGCTTGTACTTTAGTGCAAATTTTTATTCTTGTGTAATTTTTTAAATATTTTTTCTCAACATTTTTATAAGATAAGATTATCATAAGATTGACTTTCTATTCTGTTTTATACTCATGAGTGTCACATAAACAAAAGATGGTAATAGCGTAATAAAAATAAACCTTCACCAAAAACAACTCAATGCAATAACTCAATGCCACACAAAACAGGTTCTCCACAATAAAATAAAATATAATCCAGCACAAAACAGAAAAGAAATTATGTTTATTTATGACACAACCTTCCTTCCAAGGCACACATTTTAAGCACAACCATCAGGCTTGGAAGGGGGATAAGCAGTGAAGCAAACAAGGAGCATGAACACACTAAATAACACCCAAGAGCACTCCCGAGGACCATCTAGCCCAGTACACCAAATATTCTACTCTTGTACCACAAATCCTTACAATCCAAAGTGTGGTGCACCTCAGATTCATGTGGACCCTTAATGGCTTGAAAAAACAGGTTTAATGGAGAAACATGAAAGGAGGTGTGAGCAGAAAAATATGCCATGAGAGCCAATTTATAAGTAACTGGAGTTACAAGTTTAAGATTAAAATAGGGACCACCAATAAACCTTGGTCCAAGTTTACTAGACAGTACCTTTAACCAACTCCCCCCAACAAGAAAGCCACACTTTCTGAGCCATAGAAAATCAAGGAGGACAACGATGTTGCCTGTCTGCATTAGCCTTAACAGAAGCATTGGTATGATTGCTAGGGCACTAGTGGCACAACAAGGACAAAACATCAGAGAGCACCAAGATTGAAGACAAAGAATCAATGCACAGAAGCACTGGTGACTGACAACTGTGACGCTCATTGGGTCATATTAAAGGACGAATTAAACAAAGCATTCAGGGGAAAATACCAACCTAGTCAAATTGAAAGGCATTAACTGAACAAGTAGGAACATCTCTAGGTCTTGATTAACATGTTCACAAAACCCATTACACTCTGGTAACCAGATGTAAGCTTAAAATCAGTACCAAACCTTGATACCAGTTGGAGCATATGTTTAATGATAATAAAACCACTGTTAAGTCACATCCATCCATCCATCCATTTTCCAACCCGCTGAATCCGAACACAGGGTCACGGGGGTCTGCTGGAGCCAATCCCAGCCAACACAGGGCACAAGGCAGGAAACAATCCCGGGCAGGGTGCCAACCCACCGCAGGACACACACAAACACACCCACACACCAAGCACACACTAGGGCCAATTTAGAATCGCCAATCCACCTAACCAGCATGTCTTAGGACTGTGGGAGGAAACCGGAGCACCCGGAGGAAACCCATGCAGACACGGGGAGAACATGCAAACTCCACGCAGGGAGGACCCGGGAAGCGAACCCGGGTCCCCAGGTCTCCCAACTGCGAGGCAGCAGCGCTACCCACTGCGCCACCGTGCCGCCCGTTAAGTCACATGTTCAAATAAAATATAAACAACATACTTAGTGACACTTTTTCTTGCCCACAAAAAACAAGAATCCCACTAATTATGAGCATGTAGCCACATGGTGGAGTGTTTTAGAAAGCAGCTCTCAAGTCATATTGGAAGAATTGCTTTGCTGTCTACGAGAGAGTGCTTAAGGCATCCATCTGTCTCCTTGTAAGTCCGTCAGTGCTTATCTGGAAATTCTGCTGAAGCCTGGCATGAGCCGCTTAACAATAATGAGGTAGAAAGGCTCCAAGCCATAAAATAGCAAGCAGATTAATGCAAAAGTCTACTTGTGTTTTGTGTAGACCAGGGGTGGGCAAAGTCATTCCTGGAGGGCTGCAGTGGCTGCGGGTTTTTGTTCCAACCCAGTTGCTTAATTAGAAAACAATCCTTGCCAATAATTACATTTCATGGCTTGTTAGCGCTTTAACTCTGCTATGTCAAGTCATTCTCATATCCTAGTTTTTTTTTCCATTCTAAGGATATCATCCAAATACTTTGAAGTTTAAAATGGATGGGTAATTTTCAATCCTTCACTTTTTTCTCTTCTCTTTCCTTCCAAGTATTTAATTAAACCAAATAGTGCACGATAAATACACACAGGCGTAAAGGGTAACAAGCAAAATGGATAACTGCTGGTTTCTTTTGTCATTTGCATCTAATTGCTAATAAGGAGCAATTAAAAACCGAGAATGCAGCTGTTTAAGACTTAAATAAGCAATAAGGGTTCAAAATCTTAATGAGGGAGATAACTAAAATGAAGCAGAAGTGTTTCTAGAGCAATAAGTGCTTCTTATTAAGCAATTGGGTTGGAGCAAAAACCTGCAGCCACTGCGGCGCTCCAGGAATGACTTTGCCCACCCCTGGTGTAGACTAAAAAATAAGGACACAGAAATGAAAAAAGAGAACTGGAGGCCAACCCTGGGTGAAGAGGGACTGAATATGAGAAGTAAGAAAAGCCAAAACTTAGACCTGAAATGCAAATCCTGATTGCTGGTCCACTAGAATCTGCATTTTCAAGAGAAGTTGTTCACTCAGATGGAGTGGAAGCTGGACCTTGAGCACTGCAAACTTAATTTTTTGTGCCCTGTAATTGCTTGTGATGACCAGCAGCAGTACACAGATGGCAGCCAGTGTGCTTTCTTTTAAGGTTTCATTTATACAAAATAAATACACTGGATATAGAAAGCAGAGTTAATAAAATTAAACATAACTGCTTTGTGCTTGGTATTGAAGGGGCTTGATTAAATAAACACTCTTTAATACAGCTAAAACACAACAGTTTAATCTTATTTATCAATACATTGTAATGAAATCTATATTAGGAAATGTTAAAGAGAGCAATCTTGTGTCAAAAGACAACATGCACATGTGGGTTGTAAGTGATATGTCAGCAAGGAAGTCACTAACCGCATTCTGCCAGGTCCAGATATGACAATGTCATCTTTAAATAAAGTCCAAAGATGTATTTATAACCTCTAATCCTGTATGCACTCTTTTTAGAGAGCCTATATTTTAGTTACTACCTAACCATATAAGGAGTAGTGATGAGCAAACTCCGCTAAATTCACTTCACCTCACCTTCACAGTATAGACCCTTGGTTTTGGTTTAGTAAAAGCTGCAATCTCTAACAAACATATCCCCTGGTGTATTTTCCAGATCACTGGTATAAAGGTCACCCAGTACTTCTCTGCATTATTCAAATTTACAAATAGATCTATGTATTAGCAAAAGCTTTTTCAAGAGTTAGGGCTTTGATTTTTAATGATTAAGTTATTGTTATTGGTTATTGGTTTTGACAAAAGATTTAGGACAGATTTTTGGTTTAGAATTTGGCTTGAATATTGAGCTTGTATTATCCTCTGGTCACTTAACATTTTGTTTTTCTGCTTTGAGACAGCATAGGCAACATGTGATATTATAAATAAAACATTAATGACAACAACAACACAGACATTATTATAAAATAATACAAATGATATCTGTCAGCCACTGGCAGGTTTTCATAACACCCAGTACCAGATGCTCCCAGAATAGAACATGGAAAGCCCTGATGGTGAGTTACAATAGGTGGCTGTGACAGATGAATGAATGAAAACCACCCAAATATGCTTTTTGACTACTGCAAGTTGTATAATTTTTCTGTAACATACTTAATAAGTAACTTTCTTTGGTTATCTGGAGAAGAATCTTTGAGTAACAATCCATCTTTGCTAAAGTCAGAAGTATCCAATTATTTTTTACCAAGTGCCAAATATTTTGGTCAAGACTTGATCAAAGTACCGGAAATCTTTTTCACGCTATATCTATTCTGGCCATCAGATGGCATGGAATAACACATTAGTAGAATCCTACATTCTTTTGTATTCTTCATTTAATGCGCTTGAAGTCAAAACTTTGAAACTCTAACCATTGTCAACAATAAAAGTAATCAGGTTGCAGGTATGGTCCCAAGCAATACAAGAGAAAAATGCAAAAACGATAGCGGCATTGGCTTTTTGTCTTATCAAATAATACTTTACTTTACACTTTACACTTTACTGCAGGGTATTTACAAAATATGTTTGATATAGTTCTCTTCATGTAGTCATATAAATCCAGTCTTTTGAACAGCTGAATATCATGTGTATAATTAATTAAAAGACAACATTTTTAGTAATTATTGTAAAGGAGATAAAAAGTGGAGCAAGCAGAGTAGGAACTATGTAAACAACAAATAAGGAAAAAAGGAAAGTTCCCTGGGAGATAACTGAGAGAAGTAGCAAGCAGGGAGACATAGAGAAGTACAGTTGCCATACACATTCCGATTAAATTCAAATAAACATTTCTGAGATAGTGTGACTCATTTTTCAAGAAACAATATGGTGGATGAACAAGAGAAATGAATGTGAGCATCCCATATCTGCAGACCTGTATTTATCATAGGTCTCCAGGAATATGAGAGCAGACTGTAACTGCTATAGAGATTATGGGAATGACTCTTTGATTAATAGATGAAAAGAAGAAATATTAAAAATCTAGAAGTAGAAAAAGCCAATGATTACAGGGAATAGCAACATATAAAGTAACTGAAAGAGAGGGGGAAGCTGAAGATCACAGAGATGCAGCAGAAGGGCAGGTCAAGAAGACTAACAGGTTATATATACTGTGTATATATATATATATATACACAGTGGGGTCACGAACGTCTCGGACCATGTACAAATCGGGTTACGACCAAAATCTTCGCCAAACTTTTGCATCTGTTCACAACCACACACTCAGGTGACGAACAAGCCAGTTTCCCTTCCGGTTAGTAAGCACCAATGATTTCTGCACGAGAGTGAGCGAGGGAAAGAGAGAGTGAGAGCGTGAGAGAGCAAGTGAGTGAGCGAGAGAGAGAATGAGAGAGCGCGAGAGAGAGAGAGAGAGAGAGGGCTGGCCACATAAGGCCAAGAAGGCAGTTAAAGAATGCACTAGGCTTGTTTTTAAAGAGACTGATTCGAGTATTGTTTTAATCTCGTTGTATTTAATGAAGACTTTTTTCTATTGTATTTTAACCTCCACTTCACTTCTGTTTACAGCGATCGGTTTGTAGCGTGGCTGGGATTGGCTCCAGCAGACCCCCGTGACCCTGTGTTCGGATTCAGCGGGTTGGAAAATGGATGGATGGATGGATTGTAGCGTGCATTGCTGCAATGTTACTTTTCTTGGTTGTTTATTAAATTACTGATTTTTCAAATGTTTATGTTTTTCCCTGTACTTAAAACTCATTAAATAAAAGTGTTTACAGCGTGCGGTTCGTAAGGCTATACAGTAATCCCTCCTCCATCGCGGGGGTTGCGTTCCAGAGCCACCCGCGAAATAGGAAAATCCGCGAAGTAGAAACCATATGTTTATATGGTTATTTTTAGAATGTCATGCTTGGGTCACAGATTTGCGCAGAAACACAGGAGGTTGTAGAGAGACAGGAACGTTATTCAAACACTGCAAACAAACATTTGTCTCTTTTTCAAAAGTTTAAACTGTGCTCCATGACAAGACAGAGATGACAGTTCTGTCTCACAATTAAAAGAATGCAAACATATCTTCCTTTTCAAAGGAGTGCAAAGCAAGCAGTCAAAAAAAAAATCAATAGGACTTTTTGGCTTTTAAGTATGCGAAGCACCGCCGGTACAAAGCTGTTGAAGGCGGCAGCTCGCACCCCCTCTGTCAGGAGCAGGAAGAGAGAGGAAGAGAGAGAGAGAGAGAGAGATAGAGAGACAGATAAAAAAAATCAATACGTGCCCTTTGAGCTTTTAAGTATGCGAAGCTCCGTGCAGCATGTCCTTTCAGGAAGCACCTGCACACAGCCCCCCTGCTCACACCCCCCTACGTCAGCGCAAGAGAGAGAGAGAGAGAGAGAGAGAAAGTAAGCTGGATAGCTTCTCAGCCATCTGCCAATAGCGTCCCTTGTATGAAATCAACTGGGCAAACCAACTGAGGAAGCATGCACCAGAAATTAAAAGACCTATTGTCCGCAGAAACCCGCGAAGCAGCGAAAAATCCGCGATATATATTTAAATATGCTTACATATAAAATCCGCGATGGAGTGAAGCCGCGAAAGGCGAAGCGCGATATAGCGAGGGATCACTGTAGCGTGAATTCTTGCAATGTTACTTTTCTCTGTTCAAGGTTTTCTCAGTGTTATTCAATGTTTTTACATTTAGTTTACTATTACGCTGTGCATTCTATGGTATAATTAAGTATTTTTGTGCTTAAAAATCTTTAAAAAAATATATTTACATACAGTTCATACGGTCTGGAATGGATTAATTGTATTTACATACAATCCTATGGGGGAAATCCACTATATATATATATATATATATATATATATATATATATATATATATATCCATCCATCCATCCATTTTCCAACCCGCTGAATCCGAACACAGGATCACAGGGGTCTGCTGGAGCCAATCCCAGCCAACACAGGGCACAAGGCAGGAACCAATCCCGGGCAGGGTGCCAACCCACCGCAGGACACACACAAACACACCAAGCACACACTAGGGCCAATTTAGAATCACCAATCCACCTAACCTGCATGTCTTTGGACTGTGGGAGGAAACCGGAGCGCCCGGAGGAAACCCACGCAGACATGGGGAGAACGTGCAAACTCCACACAGGGAGGACCCGGGAAGCGAACTCAGGTCCCCAGGTCTCCCAACTGCGAGGCAGCAGCGCTACCCACTGTGCCACCGTGCCGCCCATATATATAATATATAATCACGATACGTGATTTTCTCAGAGACACTTTAACATCCCGCGAAAAAAGGCAGTGAGACAAAAGGACAGCTACTGTATAGGCTTTTAACGGATTAATGCGCAGCGCGACAAGCAGAACACGCAGCTCAGCAGCAGCAGCAAGACAGCAGCTTATCTGACCGCATCTCCTTAGCGTTTGTTCAGCCCCCCCCCTTCACAACACAGGGAGGGAGTGGGGGTGGGTGAGCAAAGCTAGTCATATACCCCCTAGTATATACTGTATATATTGTCATGCTTGGGTCACAAAGTTACACAGGTTCATTCAGGGTTTTCAAGAAACAGAAACTTTGAATGCAGGGATCTCACGGCCTGCTAACGTCACTTAGATCTTTAAAACGCCCTTCTTTAGTGAAGTAAAAGTTACTTGGGAGCAACACACCTGACTTCCATGGACTGAGCAGGGGAGAAACGACATGCTCTGGCGAGGTGGCCGATCTGATCACATCGGAAGCATCTGCTTTTGGCACCAGTGCCGAAATACCCACAGCGTCTCCAGTTGTGGTCATATCACCAATGACAGGAGCCCTGGGTGGCCTTTCTGGGGAAACTGGATGATCAGGGCCTTGAGCCTGCAGTTGAGGACGACGATCACTCCAGGAATGAGGTTGGGCAGGATGAGATTGAGCAGCGGGCAGAGCAAATGCTCCAGCGTGTCTCAAAGCAGCCTGGGAGCCTTCCAATTGTTTGGCCAAGGTGAACAGTGAGTCAACATCGTGCTGATGAAATTTGTCTCGGAGCACTTCAGGAATCCCTGCCAGCACCACGTCAATGGCTATTTTTTTCATAATCCGCTCAATTAGGTCCCCCTGGAAGCAGCTTTGAACTTGATGAAGTAAATCCTGCAACTGAGCACGGATAAGGCGATCAGGGTCCAGCTTCATTGGCGAAGCGCAAACCCCCTGGCCAGGGAGCTCGTAGTTGTACGAAGAAGAACTTGCTGCTTCAAGTAATCATAATCACCAAGCCAATCGGGAGGAACATTTTGCAACACAAGTAAGCCATCCCCAGACAAATATGGGACAATGATGGCAGCCCAGGTTCGTTTATCCCAGCGCATCAAAGTTGTTGAGTGTTCAAAAGCTAGCAGGAACATCTTGGGGTCATCTGAAGGACCCATCTTCACCAGCAGATCCTTCGGAGGAACAGCAGGAATAGGAGGCAGATCCTCTAGGTCCGGAGGAAGCGGGACGTGATGAGCCCCCAGAAACACTTCTGGTACCACTTGTCACACCTGGATCACAAAGTTACACAGGTTCATTCAGGGTTTTCAAAAAACAGAAACTTTATTTGAATACAGCATAATAAAGCATAAAGAATAAAGCAGAGGATGTCTGGAGGAAGAGCGACAAGGCAGTGAGACAAAAGGACAGCTGCGGTGCGGACTTTTAAATGTTCGAAACCCCAAGCGAGATGCAGATTAGCAGCAGGCTTGCAGTTGATCCAGCAAAGAGGAGATGAAAAAAATGTGTTTGTTTTCCATTTGAATCACTGTTTAAGAGGGGGTTTCGGAGGAGCGGCCACGTTCCCTTGGGACGTTCAGCGTGTTCACAATATATATATATATACAGTAAAACCTTGGATTGCCAGTAACTTGGTCTGTGACTGTTTTGCAAGACGAGCTAAAATTTTTTAATAAATTTTAACTTGATAAATGAGTGAGGTCTTGTAATACTAGTAGTACGTATAAGCTTTGTCTGCCGAGTGTCACGTGATCACAACGTGATCTGACTGCGGGATTGTGGGTAATCGTCTCCTATGCTCAGTCTCAGTCGGCATGCTTCACTCGTATAGTCAACTCTGTATGAGCATATACTGTTTACTATAGCATGGTGACCACGTGTGTGTGCTGTAATGTACGAGTCCCTGTCATGGGTTGTTAATCAGTTTCAGCTGCTTTGGTGTTAATGAAATTAACAACAGGTGCACTAGAGGGGCAAAAATGAAATAACCCCCAAAACAGGTTTAACAGATGGAGGCCACTGACATTTTTCCCTCCTCATCTTTTCTGACTGTTTTTTCACTAGTTTTGCATTTGGCTACGATCAGCATCACTACTGGTCACATGAGGCAATAGAGTACCTGGACCATACAGAGGTTGCACATGTAGTCCAACTTCTCCAGGATGGCACATCAATACGTGCCATTGCCAGGTTTTGCTGTGTCTCCCAACACAGTCTCAAGGGTATGGAGGAGATTCCAGGAGACAGACACTTACTCTAGGAGAGCTGGACAAGGCCATAGAAGGTCCTTAACCCATCAGCAGGACCGGTATCTGCTCCTTTGGGCAAGAACCATGAAGCTCGATTAGCATTTGCCATAGAATACCAGAATTGGCAGGTCCACCACTGGTGCCCTGTGCTTTTCAAAGATGAGAGCACATTCACCCTGAGCACATGTGACAGACGTGAAAGGGTCTGGAGAAGCCATGGAGAATGTAATGCTGCCTGTAATATCATTCAGCATGACCTTTTTTTACTGGTGGGTCAGTGATGGACTGGGGAGGCATATCCATGGCATGGGGGGACGCACACACCTCTACAGGTTAGGCAATGACACCTTGACTGCCATTAGGTATTGGGATGAAATCCTTGGACCCCTTGTCGGACCCTATGCTGGTGCAGTGGGCCCTGTGTTCCTCCTGGTGCACGATAATGCCTGGCCTCATGTGGCGAGAGTATGCAAGCAGTTCCTGGAGGATGAAGGAATTGATACCACAGATTGGTCCCCACACTTGCCTGACTTAAATCCAATAGAACACCTCTGGGACATTATGTTTTGGTCCATCCGATGCCACCAGGTTGCACCTCAGACTGTCCAGGAGCTCAGTGATGCCCTGGTCCAGATCTGGGAGGTGATCCCCCAGGACACCATCCATTGTCTCATTAGGAGCAGGCCCCAATGTTGTCAGGCATGCATACAAGCATGTGGGGGCCATACATACTACTGAGTGTGATTTGGAGTTGCTGCAATGAAATTTCGGCTAAATGGACTAGCCTGCCGCATCATTTTTTACTTTGATTTTCGGGGTGTCTTTGAATTAAGCCCTCTGTAGGTTGATAATTTTCATTTCCATCAAACGATGTGGCATCCTTTCATTCCTAACACATTACCCAGTCCATATCAGTATAGATATCCAGCAGGATTTTTTTTCCCTATTGAGATCTGATGTGTTTTCAAAGTGTTCCTTTAATTTTTTGAGCAGTTCATATGTATGTATATATATATAACCTGTATATATACACTAGGATGGATACACAGTACTGTCCAGGGTTTAATAAAGTGCATGAATCTCTTTTAATAATTTTCCGGGGGAAAAACTTTGACTTCAAACCACCATTTCAGCAACTAAACCCATTGTGGAGGACAACTTTGCATACCAGTGCCAAGTCCGAACAAGATGCCTGCAAGGGCTTCTTCCTTATTAAAATGTAGGTGTAATCACTAAATTAAGCTCCTCAAGAGAAAACGTTTTTCAAACAAAACATATACCAGGATAGGTTCAACAATGTGGAAGTGCATAATCGACAAACACAAACACACACACACACCAAGAGTCAGGTTTATACATTACAGATTGTGGATGTTAGAAGGTTCTTACCTGTCAGAAGGCTAGCTCAAAAGTACATCAGACATAAGATAACCAGAGGAACCTCTTCGGGAACCTCCCTACAGCAGCTCCAAAGGACCCTAACAAGACTGCCTGTTAAGATAACAAACTCTATCCTATGCAACTCTGTGGGTATCCAAACAATAGTACTGGCAGAGAGATACTACCACTGAGCATACCAAGGGAACATACGTTCCTAGGAGACTGAGTCCCACAGTACTATCATTATTCTGGTCTTTAAAGCAGGTACCAGCAATCATTCAGCCCAAGATGCAAGGTCATTCATGTCCTCCATTACACAGTATTAGTTTCCTTTTCCCTATTTATAATATGAGTTTAAAACCTACTGGATGTGACTGTGACTAGTCTGGATGTGTTTCTATGACTTATATATGAACACAGGACCTTTAACAAATGAGTGGAGAAGATTCAGTCCATTTGTTACTCGTCTGTTTAGCAAATAGTTAAGCTGTCTCAATATCACATCAAGATACTTCTTAAAGGCTTTCAAGGTGTTTGCTTCAACTCCACGTCTCAGCATTGTGTTCCAGATTCCAACAACTCTTTGTATAAAGAAGTATTTTCTGGCTTCAGTAATAAATGCACATTCCCAGTTCCCAATGGTGTTCAAAATTATGTGATTCACCATCAGGTTGAAGGAATTCTAGATCTAATTTATAAATTCCTTTGAGAATTTTAAAAACCTGGTTTAGTCCCCCATGCTCCACGTCTGTCACAGTAGGACATGTCCTTAAGTCTCATAATGCAATTTGTTCCTCTACTCTCAGCTTTAAGTGCTACTCTGTTTTTCTTGTAGTGTGGTGGCCAGAACTGCGCACAATACTCTGAGTATAGCGTTATATATAGTCTGAGCATAACATCTCTTGATTTATATTTAACAGTTACTACAATATAACCAAACATTTTATTTGCCTTTTTAATTTGCTTCTGCATATTGCTTAAATGATGAAAATGTATCAGCATAAACCCCCAAATCCTTTTGAGTGGTTGCTTCTTTTAGCTCAGTGTCTCCCATTTTGTATATAACTCACATTCCTTTTGCCCATTTCTGACTTGTATCTATTGCTGGTCAATCATACAAATCTGACCTTAAAAAGAAAAATTGCTGTGACTCTTTGTATGTTAAAGAGCTTCCTGGATTACATCTTGGCTGCTACTCACTTAAAGTCCACTGGTGTGACTGAATATATGAATCACTGTTAACTGGAAGCATTTTCCCCTGTTTAATTTATCAATGCGTTTTGAAGTCCTGGATTACTGTGTGACGTAGTCTTCTCTGTTCAGGACTAAAGAGGTCTGCTTCTCCTAACTTGTCAGAGTGGCTGTTCATTTGATTGCTGATCTCCGCCGAGCTCCTGGTGTTTCGATATCTTATTTTAGTTTGCTGAGCAGAATTATGCACAGCGCAAAACTCTCTGCAAACCTGGAAATACTAATAAAGGACCTAATATCACTTCTGTGACCTCATCAGTGCAACATCAGCCCAATTACTTTTTTCTTTTATTGTCTATACATAAACATCCATCAAACTTGCCAATTAATTTTTGTCATGTGCTGTCAGATACAAACTTCAGGTTTCTGAAATGTTGTCATTGTCCTGGGTACCGTGTGGCCATGTTGTCACAGTAGCTTATGTATTGTGTTAATCTAATATCCTATTAAGAGCAGGTATTGTGGATTGAATGTCCGTACAAGCTCATATTTACTTTTATGTGCCCATAGCACAGTTGCATTCTCACTTGCTTGTATTCCACAAACTAGAGGCTGTGGTATAATCCCAACAACAGGCAATGCATATAACACCATTCATTAAATACAACATTAGATGATCATCATCAGCATTATCATCACCACTTTACATTCCAATTTCTGAGTTAGCCAGTTTCCCCCAGATCATTTTCATTCACTGAATATTTTTCATATCATTTGACACCACCTCCAAACACTTTTTCTTTGGCCTCTGTGTTAGCCTCATCCCCTCACTTCCATCTTGGTGCAACTCTTCAGCTCATCCTTAGCCTTTTGCTCAACATGCCCAAACTCTCGTATTCTGCTTCTTTTTTTACCTCAGTATTCATCTTTCTCTTAATCTACAACACTCCGCACCTCCGTCTGACTATCCTCATCTCTGTTCTTTCTAACTTTGCTTCATGTTCCACCTTCATCACTCATGTGTAACTCCCATACTGCTCCTCACACAGCTTCAATAATCTTTACTCTTAAATGTCAAAGAAATCAATGAATGCACAGATGATGATCAGGTGCCTGAATTTCATTGATGGAACTCTCACTCTTTCTATCACTTCTGTGCCCACACTTCTGTTCACATTCAGCATATCACCACCATTAGCAGAACTTCCACTTTCTCCAAAGCAACTCCCTTCTTGATATCTAAATTCATACTTTTGACATGAGCACTGTAATGTGCCGATTGACGGCTGACCATTTTATGGTGATTCATACTTATGGCTGAGGGTCATAGGAAAACAATATGGCAGTAATGTTCTAGAAATTGCCAAAAACGGTCATAGTAATAAATCTTTTGTTATTATAATTATTATCTCAGAGGGTCCCTTTAAGGTTTGTCCTGACCAGCATTGCTGTTCGTGCTTAAAACATTCAGCCCACACCGCCTTCCCTTAAGCAGTATTTCTCCACGAGTGCAACAATATACATATATATACTTATTGCTAGTGTGTGGCCATTTGTTTATTGCAGCATCAGTATAAGAAGGAAGACAACCAAGAAACTTCTTCATCTTCAGCTTCAACACAGATTCTCTCACTGCTTCTATACAGAGAGTATCATTCTATGCCTGGCAGGGCTGCCGGAAGTACGTCATATCGAAAAGGGGTATAGCCTTTGAAACCTGTAGTAGCTGGTATTGGCAATTTGTATATATTTTTATGAATGGGAGATTTCCATTTTTGATTTTTAATAATTTTGCAACCCTTTCCGAAAACATATTTTCACATTGTCATCATTGGTTCTCGAGTGTAGACTGATGGGAAAAAATGGCAGAAGTATCCAGTTAAAATTAAAACTACAGCACAAAAAAGTGTGCAGAAAGTGAAGGGGTCTGAATACTTTCTGAATCCACAGTATAAGCCTCTTCTGTAAAGCCATGACCCATGAAGTGAGATTTAACTTTTGAAAATGAAAAAGAGGATTGCGAGATAAAAAGGCATTTACACAAAATGAAGTGTATGGCACATCTTAAGCCCATTTAGATGTGGAAAATTATAGCACTTGCCTGAGCTGAGCAACACTCTACCACTTGTCTAGAAATCATAAAACGTTTTATTTTGTAGGATGGAATAATAAGTCCATTGTAAAACACCAAATAAAACTGCAATCCTAGCATAAAAAGCATTAAATAAGGTAAAATATTTTGTACATAGATGGGCAAAACTCTACTGTTACACCACATGGCAACACTACAGAAACCCAAGCCAGGCAGGTCCAACCACAGCGAGAACCTTCAAATGCTGTAAAGTGAGGAGGACTTAAAGTGCCAAAGGTACCAAAAAAAATGAGTTTATAATTACAGGGTCATCGGCAAATTCCTGGATTTCAACTCACAATATACAGTACTAGCAAATTTAGGACATGATGTTTCTGTTAAACTATGCAAAGTCACTCAAGGTTTTATATAAATTGTCAAATATCAGACAGTGATGTTTCTATTAAAATATGTAAAAAATCCTTAGTCTTTCCTGACAAATTATGAGACACAGTAACAGTTAGTTTTCTGTTATTAGATGAGTGCTGGTTTTCACATTATGTGCCTTATGGCAAGAGCAGACTGAGGCTCTGACTTTTACCCGAGACCCCTACCACCCAGGTCTATTGCATGGCAACACTTATCATGCAGCAGTCACATAATAAAGGTGCCAGGGACTTCAAAAAGGAAATCTATGGGAGCTGGGTGCTCTAGCACTTGCATTTGTGTTTTGCAATAGCCTTCTCGAGTTCCCCTTGTGCCAGTCACTTTGGTTTGCTGTTTGACCTTCACTTTAAATTTTGGGATTCTGAGTTTTGTTTAGTGGTTTTTGCCTTGTTTGCAATCCTGCATTTGACCTTGTGCTCAATGCTGGATCAAGCTTTCTGTTTTGTGATTTTGGAAAACGTCCGTCTTTTTCACCTTTACCTTTTACAGCAAAGGAAGTGTTACTTTCAACTGGGAATCTCCAGCTTATTGTTGCAGTGACTGCAGTTGAGAATGTCCTTCATGACTGGTTGACTTATGAGAAAAAAGATACTACTTTAGGCTTTTTTACTTGGTCTTGAGTTTAGTCAAATGTTAAGCTTCAACTCATCCAGTTTCCCTACAGCCTCACGTTTCATAACCAATGACAAAATAGGAGCAGGGACCAATAATCTGACTCCAATTTATTTCTTTTGTTGTAAATGTCCCATTTTATCTTTATGATATCAATTAGGTATAGATACTGTAATAATCGTCATTTGCAAAGCTTTGGTTTTTATATCCCCAGAAAGCAATACGTCTAAGGCTAATAGTCACATTTTATCTGTAAAATCAGAGGTTAAGCACTGTTTAGCTTACATATGCGAATATGAATACCTTAGCATAAAATAATATAATATTTTGAATGCAACCCCAGAGGCTAAACACCAGTCCTTAGCATTTTCAGAATAAAACCTCAGAGGATATACATCTTAAATTAACATGTGTTATATTTAATTCAAAGCCTAACTGTTAAAAGAATGCTGGTCAATTATGAATATTCATACTGTGAACCTCAAAGACTGAGTTTCAGTGTGTGTCATCAGTAAAAGGGGCTACACCTTTCCAGCATTAAGTATAATGTTAGCAGATAGATAACCGATACAATATTGAACAATTTATTAGTAGCAAAATCAAAAGTATATACAGTATCAAAATGGAATAAAGTTATAAAAGCAGCAAAATAAGAAACAATAAAAATGCATAAACATGCATTCTGGAAGATATTAATCTTTCATTTTTACTTCAGAAATTTATCCTTGCATACCATGAAAAGCTAAAGTTCATCAGAGATCAAAGCGCATCCAACGGGACAATGCATGGCCATACAATCTTCGAAAGGGGTCACACCAATTCCATTTTCTGCGAAAAGGTGGGGAGAGGCTGACACTTCGAATGCTCCAGGAAAGCATCCTTGGGATCTGCTTCATTAATATGAATCATTACAGTAATATTTTACAGAGATACAACAACAGAAATATTCTAAAAATAGGCCAGTAAGATTCACCATAACATTAACCATTAATTTGAGACCAAACCCAGCTATGAAGATATTACACATGTCATAGAAATTCTTAAATTAATTCCAACAAATTGTTGGGACATACAGCAGAAATTGTGAAATAGTGAGATTTTTAACTACAGTGTTCTTGGAAAAGGCATATCTTTCCCTGAAGTTAAATATTTCTCTTAAGATAAAAAGGAACTCTTCCTTTCCTGTAGATAAACAGCTGCTTACTGCTGATGCAGATGTAATTACTTTATGGCACTTGCTCCAATGTCCTACACAACCAAAAAAATAAAATATATCAAGAAGGTGAACAGTACAAAAATATCTCCTGGTTCTATGTAATGTGTTACATGTGTAAAGAAGGGTCCTAATGTTGTTAATTCTTAATTATTTGCTATGCTGAATGATTTTGGTGAAAAATTGTTTTTTTATTTTAAATAGTTATTAAGATTTTTGAGTCACATCCTTTCCATGAGCTTTTTGCTAATGTCAATGACCCTCACTATCATTTACTGTAACATCGACATGATATTAAAAACAATCAGTCTTCATGAGCAATATGTAGATTTATCAGGGAGAGGACTTTCAGGAAGTTAGAAATCATTTGCTTCTTTTTTTGACTTTTGAGTTTTGTGTAACATTTTGTGTTTTGACAACCAAGTGCTTGATCCTGGCTCATTTATGTGACTATTCTTTGTTTTGGCCTTCTTGGTAACTTTATTTCTATGTCCATACTGCAAATTGTAGTCCTTTCGGACAAGCTTGGTAGAGTTCGCTGTTTGTAATGGGTGTACTGACTCAGTAAAAGAAAAAAAAATTACCAGGAAAATCGTAATCAGAGAGTCAAAACTGAAAGATAACATGACTGTGTATAACAACCAAAATGAGATGCAGAAATCAAAGTCAAAAAATAACAGCAGATATCTCATAACCATATGGGGCAAAATGCAATTCTTTAGCACAGTAAAACAGGGTTTATCTGTCAAACTCAGATATGACACAACTGCTGAGGATGACCTTTTCAGTTGTCAGTCCGTTGATAACACTAGTGATCGTGTATGGGATCATTCTGAGAAACCATTGCCAGGCAAAAAGTTTGAATATACAAAAGTTCTAAAATAGCAGCATTTTTCAGGAAAACAAAATGATGATACGGTAAAATGTAAACAAAATGTGAACTTTTCAAATACACCAGAAGCACCATTTCTGACCAAATACTGAAATTCCTTCAAAAAATTATAGAAATTTTGGATACCTTGACAATGTAAAAACAGTGGGAACAAAAACAATAAATCCATATTAAAAAAAAATAAGAAAAATGGTGACACTTTCAAGACAGTACAGACACCAGTGTGTAACTGACTGAGCACTCTGAGGTTACTTGCATTTCCTCGTTGACTTTTCCCTGATTTGAAGTGTTTAAGGGTCCATGGTTTATGATTTAATATTTCTGTTTTTGTCTCCATTCATTTTTTTTAAGGAGACACAATGCATCAGAGACCTGGTTTTAAATTTTCATTTTGTCATTTTGTTTTTTCTCCTACTGTGCTTTTAACACTGAGAAAGAATATGATAGGGTTTACTTTAATGAAACAGGACCCAGAGATGAAAACTTTAAATTGATAAAAGTCAAAGCCAGAAGTTCAAAAGAAAGCAAAAGGGCAAATTGCAATACATAAATCAAGAAACAAAGTCAAAATAACACTTGAAAATTCCTGACTACAACACCTTCCTAAAGGAAAATATTTTTAATAATTATATATTTTTTTAAATGTTACTTACCCATTATGGTTGTAGCCAAGAAAAATGTTTAATCTCATGTTGCCTGGTTTGCATTCCTGCATTTGACCTTGTAATCGCACCAAGTATCTGATAGAGTATGAGCCAATGGTGACCAATGATGGACAACAGCAAATAATATCATCAACACCTATTAAAAAAATCTCACTTTACTCATGTCACACAATCCCAAAGTCAGGTCACCTTTTCATATGCTCAGCTCACAATATAGAATCGAAGACCGTCCTCTTCCCCTCATTCATTGGTGAAAAGTCCTCTCTGTTTAATTCAAAAACACAATCCTGTGTGAAGAGGCTTTTTGTGGACTACTGTCATTTTCCAGAGTTATTTATTTAACAATATTTTAGCAAGAAAACATGTTTTGCATGGGAACACTTGGCATATGGATTATGCAACACGAGTAATGAAAGACTGTTGCCTAACATTGGTCACCATTGTCTCCCGTTCTATCAGAAATTTTGTTATACTTATCCATCCATCCATTTTCCAACCCGCTGAATCCTACCTACAGGGTCACGGGGGTCTGCTGGAGCCAATCCCAGCCAACACAGGGCACAAGGCAGGAACCAATCCTGGGCAGGGTGCCAACCCACCGCAGGACACACACAAACACACCAATTTAGAATTGCCAATCCACCTAACCTGCATGTCTTTGGACTGTGGGAGGAAACCGGAGCGCCCGGAGGAAACCCACGCAGACACGGGGAGAACATGCAAACTCCACGCATGAGGACCTGGGAAACGAACCCAGGTCTCCTAACTGCGAGGCAGCAGCGCTACCACTGTGCCACCATGCCGCCCTTGTTATACTTATGAAAAAATGACAGAAAAACTTTTTCTCATCCATCACTACAAATTACATAGGGTAACTAACAAATTATAAAAATATCTTTTTGAGTGGAGTATTTCTTCAAACCAGAGGTTCTCAACCTTTTTGCCTTTGGGACCCAGATTTACTTATCGTGTTCAGTGATGACCTTTTATTAGCAGTAATTTTAATGTAAATTAGCCAACATTTCTCCTTGAAGGCACACATTAACAAATAACAGTAAATACATATTCAAAATGTAAATATACTGTTCTGTACAATAAATATACAAAGTACTTATTCAAAAATAACAGGTGTTTAATATTGAATCAAATTTAGTGTCCATTTGTCTATTTAATAAGTAATCTGAACTTGTCTAATTTTCACAAGTTTGTCAAAAAATCAGAGGAAAGTGACGAGAGCACAGAGAGGAACATGTTTAACTTTGCTGGCAGCTGACTTGTCCAGTATTTTGGTGCACACATGTATTGTACAAGGCAAGATGAGCTGTTCTACAATTCTGTGCGCTTTCTTATATCTAGCAATATGATGTGCAATGAGACGATACCCCGAGGGCCTGCTGGTGTTCTGAAGTAACACTCTAGAAAAAGTCTTTTGTGAAGTTTTAAGATTTTCATTTAAAAAAGTCTTAACAATTTACTTCTCATGCTTTGTTTCCAAAACCTGAAGGCTTCATGATTTTTTGGGCAATGTGGTGAAGCAAAGACTGGGGGTGCGGACATTTCAGTTGGTTAATTGATTTTAACACAATCCATTAAACTTGTGGCACAGCACGCATGTGAAAGTGTGCATCAGTTTAATTATCTGATTGCCAGTCAGTCTGCGGGTTAGACTTAGACGGGGTAGTGTTTGATTTGTTTAGATAGCAGCTGCTGGATGGAGAGGTAAAGGAAAAGTGAAGAGAAAGGGCAGCATCAGCCAGACTGATTATTAAAAGAGGAGCAAGACTGAGGGCTGTGAGGAGCTTCTGGAGAAATGCTGTGGTAAAGCTTGAGTCTGTTTATTTACCCCTGGAAAGCAGATGAGAATGGAGAAAGGCACAGCTGGAACGAAGTGAAGGTGGGAGGGTCAGAATGCAATACAAGTGAGGGCCTGGGGAAGGTAATGGCTACAGAGGAAGATGGCAGCTTAGGAACTGCAGTGACCAAAGGAGGTGGCAGTTCAATATGCCACAGGCTGTAAACTAGACTCTCAGAGTCCTGACGAGGACTCAGTGAGTGGCAAAAGCACATGCAAAGATTTTTACCTGTATGACATTTGGGATTTTAACGTATTTATTTGGATTTGCTTTTAACATGGACTTTGTTTTAATGGCACATGCTTGATTGGATTTATTTATTTGCAGTATTTGTGGAAATACTTATTGGACCACACTGTTTGCACTTTGACTTTGTTTAACACATTGACTCTGGACCATTTAATAGCAGGACACTGCAGTATAGGTCTATGCATATCTCTCTATTATAAATAAAAAATCCTAGGAGAGAATGACTAGGGAGACGAGACGTGATCTTCATGTGAAGATCATGGAAGACACTTAACAGACCCGCGAGATGAAAGAGATTAAGGTCCTCGCGAGATGCTCTGTGACCAAACATAAGACTTTGTGCCAAGAGATTGACCCAGGACCATCTCGCGGGGACGTAGAACATGAGATTCTTGCAAGACATGCCCTACTTACAACCAATATCAAATAAGACCACGGGCAGCAAAACACTCAGTCGTGTCAAGGCTTTGAGCTCACACAGATCCAGGGCTCTTAGTGCAGAAAAAGCATATAAGGACAATACATTATACATGAAACGTTGAAGACTAAGCGAAGAAGAAAGAGCAGCGCAGAGAAAAGAGACACAAAAGCGTTGGAGAGAAAAAAGTGCAAAAAAGAAAAAGAATAATCTAGGTGCAAATTCAGAAAATAAGGAAAGTAATAATCAGTCCGAACAAGTGGAACTGAAAAAAAAGCAGTCCAATTGGGTTCAGAATTAAAAGACAAAGTATAACTTCATAAAGACGTTCAAAAACGTTGGCACTATACACATGCAGAGAAAGGTAAAGAATATGAAAGCAGGAAAATTCGAAAGTATTGTAGCGTCCCTTCCAGCTTGAAGCCTTTTTTTTTTGGAGTTACTGTTAGGTTCAATTGAGGGAGGGCGGAGTACAGCACGGAAGACTGACAGCGGGGTATTTATTGATGCAGTGGGTGGGGGGTCCCGGGACGGGAGGAGGGGGTTGGAGAGGGTGCTAGAAGGTTGTGTTTGGGGTTACGAAGTTGGCGTTCTTTTTCTTGATTGTTCAAGTAAAACTTTTGTGAGACTTTACTACGTCTGTCTGTTTTAGTTTTTTTTTTTACTTCTTTTCTTTTTAAGCCAGACGCGGAGGTCGCTATAGTATCAAAAAAAGATAGTAAAGATCGCATTAACACAAACAAAAGGAAATTATTACTAAAAAAAGGAAAATAATCATCACGGACCAGGGGCCTCATGTATAACGCTGTGCGTAGAACTCACACTGTAACATGGTGTAAGCACAAAAGCAGGATTGTGCGTACGCACAGAAAAATCCAGATGCAGGAATCTGTGTGCACGCATAATTTCACGTTCTTCCACTACATAAATCCCGATCAGCGTGAAAAGTAACGCACGTGCACACGCCTTCTGTCCCGCCCCAACTCCTCCCAGAATTACGCCTCTTTGAATATGCAAATCAATGTAAATAGTCTTCTGTGAAAAGACAATGGGAAAAGCACAGGGGAAAATATAAGAATTTCAGCGAATACCAAGTGGGGGCAAAGGAAAAACGTACTATTTGTTGGTTTAAACAGTGGTATAATCAACAAAAGAAAGTTGATCGAGTGACAGAGTGTCAGAAAAACTCGAAAGATCAAATTCACAAAGTCGCACAGTGCCCGAAATAAAAAAGAAATTACATATCAAAGTCGCCGTGAAAAGGCAAGTTGTAGCCCACCGTCTGAGTGTCATATGAAAGCTTATTAGGGTACAGAGAAAAAAAATAGGCACACAGTGGGAAAAAAGCACAAAATGTCAACTTTAATCTCGAAATTTCCACTTTAATCACGTAGTTTATTTTGCCATTAAAGTTGAACATCATAAACTTCATCTTAAAATCGTTTATTTTACTAGTTTCTCAAGTAGCACATTAAATGCTTTGTTCTTTGTTTGATCTTCTATGTGCTCTATGTGTGTGAATCACTACGTGCTTCCGTTATTTCTCTTTCTCCGACAGTACACAGAATCCATTACATTCGAGATATTACAGCTCTCTGAATAATTAAAATACTGAGATGTATACATGATATTATTTTCAAGATGATAGGAATGAAAGCATGTTATTAAACATGGGAACACGGTGGCGCAGTGATTGTTCATATCTCATGCAAGAGGCTTGCTGCGCCATGTGCGACCTTCGATGAAATAATTTATTACAGTAGTACTGTCTCTTTCAAACGTACTAACCTCCAATTCCTGTCCATACTTTTCTTTCTCCAAATACCCAATCGCCACACAATCAGCTCTGTAATAGACGTGAAGCCATCTGTAAGCTTAGAACGCCGATTCTTCAAAACTTTTAAGGAACATTGAAATATCTTTGTAGTACATGTTTAATTATTCTATTCGTCTATCCTTCCAGTGTCGCGTCAGCGCCAGCAAGAATACAGCGCAAGGCAGGAGCTATAATTGAACTAGCTATACGCTGTGGCACCGTGTCCTCTCATGTATAATTATTAACAATACAGATTATTTAAATGAAGTTAAAGTTTTATCTGTATACTATAAGCAACATATTTTGCTGCATTTCATCTTAAAAATGATATTGTCATCATACGCGCTTTATAAAATAGCGCAGGTTGTGCAATATTATAACTGTAGTGTAAGTTTACAGTGAGGTGATTGTACTTATAAGTACAAACAGTTCTACAAAGAGCACTTGATGGACTGATTGAGTGCGTTTATAGTTCTTGGGATGAAACTGTTTCTGAAACGCGAGGTCCGTACAGGAAAGGCTTTGACGCTTTTTGCCGTGGTTGGGGTAGTGTGTACTTGAAACTGTATACCGATAATTCTCTTTCCGATCATTTGCTGCTGTGATTCACACTCAGATACAGTGATATAAATACTCCGAGTGGTGCAGTGAGAGTGATATGGAAAAAGATGATCCGCAGTGGCAACCCTTAACGGGAACAGCAAAAAGAAGAACAAGATGCAGTGAGAGTAACAACGCTAAAGCAGTTCTGGTATTTGGAATACTATGGCTATTCCCTGGCCCATTATATTGCTACAGGTTAATTACGATCAGATGCATTACACTAATAAACAATATGCAATTAATTTCAGTGTATTTATAAAGCCGCGTCAGGAATGTGGAGCTAAGAAAGAAAGGATGAGCACACAGGAACAGTAGTTTGACCATTCTGTGGACCATTATATTGTTACAGGTTAATTACAATCAGATGCATTAAATTTATGAACGATATGCGGTTAATTTCAGTGTATTTGATAAAGCCGCCGCCGTGGATGTGGATCTAAGAAAGGGTAACCACACAGGATCAGTAGCACTGCTTTGACGCTGGGTGCCGCCAGTCTGCAAAACCGAGCGGAGAAATTGCGTACGCCAAGGTATGAGTTACCGTGGAAATGTGCGTGGCTTTACGCCAAGTTTAGGTTTTATACATCGCGATTTGAGCGTGGAAAGGTTTGTACGCAACATTTCTGTGCGTACGCACCATTTATACATAAGGCCCCAGGTGTAATTGAAAAAATAACAGGACAAAGCGTGGTCAGAAATAAAAGACAAAGAGTAGAAAACAAAGTAAAACGTCATAAAGAGGTCAAAAAACAAGAGGGCCAAACACATGCAGAGCTGGTTAGAGATAATGAAAACAGTAGAATTCAAAAGACTCAAAAAAAACGTAGGCGCGAAACACATGCAGAGCAGGATACAGAATATGAAAGCAGAAAAAAAACGACAGTGTCAAAACAAAGAAAGTAAACATCGCATTAGTGCAAACAAAGAGAAATTATTACTCGGAGAAATAACAAAAAGGCGAATAAAGATCGAATATATGGACATAGTTGGTGATATGTCTGAACTTTGTAAATATTGTAAGGCTTTGAAGTTTAAGTCAGAGAATTTCAAAAACGGGGTTTACCTCACATGCATTTATTGGTTACTTTGCAAAAAAAATCATTAACTGCTGATGATGTCGATCGCTTTGTCTGTGCTGAAATTCCAAACAGAGAAACCTATCCTGAAATATGGTACAAAGTCATTAAACAAAGTCATGTCTCACTGACCTCATTTAAAAGATTCAGCATATTGTTACTCGAAAGCTTCCAAATATTGTTTTTAAAGAAGTTCTGAAACAAAAGTGAAACTAATGAAATAGCAACAATTCAAAGAAAAAAAAAATCTTAAAAGTGTGTATCTGGAAAACCAAACACAGCAGTTGGCGAGCGAAGCGAGCAGGGGGCGATGCCTCCTAGTATATTAAATAAAGAACTCAATTAAAACTCATAAAAAATGTAAAAAATGTATAAGAAAGCAATGATTTTATTATCAATAGTAACACTGTCAAAAATGTTAAGAAACAGTTAATTACTTTTTTTGACTTGAAACACGACTTAAGGTCTCCATTTGAACAAGAGTCCTAGAAGCACCGTGCAGAGTACAGGCTTAGAAGCTAAACTGTCACTAATATAACATGTTTCTTTGCGCTCTCCACACTTGTTACACACAATACATTTGGTAGTTGGTGACCATTTGGGCAGTAGAATGTCCTTTTACTGCTGTCTTGACAGTTGTGACAAGTCAAATGCCTTGTGATGAAGAAACGCTTTCAGGGCAGCCATCTGCATAATTACTTCTATTAGACCTCAGTGCAAATGCAGATGACACTCAACTCTGTTTCAATGTTAAAAGTGAAACTTCATCAGGGCTTTCTCAGCTCACAACTTGCCTTGGTGAAAATAAAACCTGGATCGAGAATAACTCTTTAAAGTTAAATTGCAACAAAACTGAACTTTTGCAAACTGGCACTGAAGGACAACTTAAGAAAATTAGCTCCTTCTCAGTCACTCTTGATGGTGATCTCATTTGACCTTCTTCTGATGCAAGGAATCTTGGTGTCATATTTGATTCTTCCCTTTCTTACTCCACCCACATTAACCACATTAAGAAACTTTCTTACTTCCATCTCTGTAACATATCCCATGTGTGCTTATTCATCTCCTTTTCTAATGTTGAGAGACTTGTCCCTGCTTTGATCACATCCTGCATCGATTATTGCAACTCCCTACTGGCAGTTGCCCCTTCAAATCTAATATCACATCTCCAGTTAATTCAAAACTCTGCTGCCAGAGTCCTTACATGAACCAGCAACAGTGAGTACATCACACCCACCCTGCTTTGTCATACAGGATTGAATATAAAATTCTATTATTAACCTTCAAAGCTTTAAATGGCCTCACACAGGACTACATCAGTGACCTTCTCCATTGTTACGCTCCTGTTCATCCACTAAGGCCCTCTGATTCTGGCCATCTTATTGTGCCCCACACAAACCTGCACCCTATGGGTGAGAGCAGGGCCTTCAGATGTATAGCACCCAGACTATGGAATGACCACCCGAAATTAGTGAGATCAGCCAACTCCATTTATTCTTTTAAAATACTATTTAAAATTCATCTGTTCAGGAAGGCTTTTAACTTAACCAAACATTCTGCCCCTTCTTTCAAGTAACCTCTCTGTCCAGATGCTCAGGATAATTTGTTTGTGTGTGTTATATCACAAATGATGTGATTTGTTCAGATATTTCTTTTAGTTTTGAATTTAGTATTATACTCTGGTTTATTCTTTCTCATATTCTATTTAATGATTTATATATCCTTTACTTATTTGTTTATTGTTCTATGCAAAAACTATTTGCATCTTAAATGCCTTGAGCATGGGAAAGGCACTATATAAATAAAATGTATTATTAATATTACATCATTCAGTTGACTGTCACTATCACTGTTATTATCATCAAAACATTCATCTTGCAACATATCTTGTTGTTTCAAAACATCAGAAGCTTTATACCATTTTTTGTGGTGACATAACTGAGGACCTGCGGTGGGCTGGCGCCCTGCCTGGGGTTTGTTTCCTGCCTTGCGCCGTGTGTTGGCTGGGATTGGCTCCAGCCGACCCCTGTGACGCTGTAGTTAGGATATAGCGGGTTGGATAATGGATGGATGGATAACTGAGGACTGTCTATTTATAGCACTTTTATTACCAAAAAAAAAAACCGAATCTATGGCTGTCTAATCTACGGCTATCAAGGAGATGGCAGCACTCTAGTAGGCAACTGAGATGCAGAAGCAAAGCTCACCAGCAAGCTGGCTGTGTCTACAGCAGCTGTATACTGAGATACGGGTTCTTCATATATCGCGTTTTGACAGTCTCGATGAGATAAAACTTAACTCATGCCACATGTTCAAAGTGTTAATAAAATCTGCCCATGTTCTGACTGTAAAGTCTGCCTCATAAGGCCTGATCCATCCTCAACTCATAATTATCAATGTCCTGGATACAAGAATGTAACCTCTGTTGTTGGTCAGGGGCATCACAGGTAACACCACACAGTGGATAATACCATGCTTCAGAGTAAAATAAATCTATACCTCAGAAAATCTGGGTTATGTTATTTTAAGATTCCTGTTTGGTTCAGGTTTTTGTTATGAATCTTCTGAGGCTGATACAGAATTGGAGGAATTTGGAGTTGTTAAAAGGTGCTAAAGGGCATTTGACCATGTCCTTTAGCTTTCTTAATGTAGCATGCAGTGTATAAGACTTGTAACTGGACTTAGGTCAGGTCATCATTGCATCCCATCTAATGGGTTGGGAAACACTGCTTTAATCTAACTGCTGAGCAGATATTTGAAAATGTATCCACAAACTTGGATACAGCTACTTATGTAATGGAAGGGCGATGAGATGCATTGTCATTGGATGGCATATGAGAGCTGTTACCAACACCAAAGAAGCAATGAAGTACCAAAAATGGCGGTGCCTGTGCTGCAAAACAAAACATCCATCCATTTTCCAACCCGCTGAATCCGAACACAGGGTCACGGGGGTCTGCTGGAGCCAATCCCAGCCAACACAGGGCACAAGGCAGGAACCAATCCCGGGCAGGGTGCCAACCCACCGCAGAAAACAAAACACAAAATGCCAGAAACATGACAATAAGAAAATGACAAATAGATAGATAGATAGATAGTTTATATTGTGAAATCAAAACTCAGAAATGAAATCTGCACATGTCCAAACCCTGAAATTATAAAATATTCATCACAAACTTGTGAAAGTTAGGAGACTCACAGTATTTTTACTGAGTGTGGATGTACTTTTGTGTGTTCCCTGAGATGCACAGGTTTCCCTTCTTGGTATGGTCCTTTCCTTGGGTTTGATGCTATCAGGATAGACCCCATGCCCTCGAGACACTAAAACTGTTTATAGAAGGTTCAGAAAATATGTGAATGAGCAAACAAAAATGCAAGTTTAATTTTTAGCTTCAATACCATTACCTTTCTGGCCTGGACCATACTCAAGAGGTCAACAAAACAAAACAAAATAAATGACTTTTAGAAACCTACTCGCAATAACTATAAAGACACTGCTGACAGGAAACACTGCTGAATGGTGTTGGATAGCTTCAGTCTGGGATGATTGTCACTCAGAGTCACAAATGTGTCACTCATGCTTTGCTGTTCAGGAGTATCACATACACTTGAGCAAAGAGCAACAGAGATAACTTGTAGCCAAATGGAAGTGACACAAATAAAAATGTCTAAAGGCACAAAAAAATGCAAAGCATGCGCTGTCATGCATAATAAATAAATAAATCAAGAGACCCTGCAATAGGAAGACCACCCCATGCACAGGACTATCTGATTTCAGCAGGCCAAAAGACATAAACACTGTGTGAGAAACTTGTGGTTCACGTTACATCTAAAGCCTGAGAAGAAACACTGGAGATGTGCACACTCCATGACATATTCGCCACAGTTCAGTGTCCAGAAGCTGTAAGACAAAAACATCAACTGCCAAACACTCCACTTTGCTAGCTGCTGCCTAGTATCAGTATTCCAAAATATAGAGTGTAAATAAAATGACATCTCCCTTATTGCGGTTACACAACGCCCTTGAAGAGGCACAGTAACAAACCACTTAACTAATTAGAACTCATAAAATTCAATCCTATAAAATCTGGTTAACCTCACATATTTTAGAACATAATAGGTCGCATATTTGGCATCCCTTGTCTCCATTCCTGGATATGAAATGAGCTGGAAGGTATTCGACACACGTCAAGCCAGACATCAGACAGTCCCAGGCCAATAATGAGTTATTTATTATCAGGCATGGAGATACAGAAGAGTTTCTAAGAGGAGCAGCACAAGAGCAACCTTAAATCATCAAGTGATGAAGTCTAAATATGCCATCTTGAACAAACTCCAGGAGCCATTGGGCTTGCTTCATCTCTCACCTGTCATTTGGTTACTTCATTTCAGAGATGGACAAATGTTTTTTTTTTTTTTATTTGTACAGTGGCTGTTCTCACACACACATATATATATATATATATATATATATATATATATATATATATATATATATATACATCCATCCATCCATTTTCTAACCTGCTGAATCCGAACACAGGGTCACGGGGGTCTGCTGGAACCAATCCCAGCCAACAAGGCAGGAACCAATCCCGGGCAGGGTGCCAACCCACCACAGGACACACACAAACACAACCACAATTTAGAATCGCCAGTCCACCTAACCTGCATGTCTTTGGACTGTGGGAGGAAACCAGAGCGCCCGGAGGAAACCCACGAAGACACGGGGAGAACATGCAAACTCCATGCAGCATTTCATTACTCTCCAGTGCCATGATCCTACAGGTGCTTACATTTGCCTTTCTTGATACCTTGAGCTGAACTTCCTAGCATTATGGTGGCATGACAAAATATTCCTAAAATTGTTTTTGAAAGGGGAAACACTACTTCAACACATTTTTATTACGTGAGGACAGAAGAAAAGACCGTGAGTGGAGAAAAAATTACCATTACCGATGAGAAAGTCTATATGGGGGCCCAGAAAGTATCAAAATTTAAAAAAAAAACTATTAAAAAATATAGCAATTCCATTTCAGTCACTGTCAAAGTTCTCTCCTTGACATTTAGCACACATGTCACAGCACTTCTCCCTTTCCTATTAACATTTCATTTACTCCACTTTTGTTACCGTGTGTAGAGCCCTACAGCATTTTTTCCTGGATTTCTTTAATGGTAGCAAATCTTCTTCCATTCAGTGTCAATCTTATTTTTGGAAACAAAAACAAATCACTGGTAGCTAGGTATGGCAAATACGGGGTGGGGGGATGTTGGGGTGCCAAGTAACAACCACATTGTTTTTGGTAAAAAGCTCTTTGACTGACAGCGTGGTGTGTGCAGGTGGGTTGACATGGTGCAATATTCCCATACATTTCTTAGAAGTTCAGTGTGATGTTCCAGGTAGCAATGTCATGATGAGGAACTGCCAAGCAGGAGATGACAGCATTGGGAATGTGCTGTTTAGGACAAGTTGTCTGAGACAAGAACAACAAAAATGATGGTTGAAAACACTAACAAACTACACCTTAATAAAAGGACAAGTGCCTGTGTATGTTTCTGTATATCTATCTGGTTGCCATGTCTCTGTTACATGCCATTTCATATGGTGAAAGCATTGCTAATATTTGTGATGTGCCATCTTTTGGAATGAAAAAAAAAACATTTTACTACTACATGTATTACAAAAATACATTCTAGTAGCACTGCTAATGTTAACACTGAATGCGCTGAGGTCTACAGTACATTCTTTACTTAGATCTTAACCCATCTTTGACCAGTAGCCCAACTAGTGATGACATAAAATAATAATAAGAAAAGCATCAGAGTATATTCCAATGTGTAAAAAAATTAAACTAATTGCAAAATAACCCAAACAGCATTACAGGGAAGATAAGTGGAATGTTCATAGAAAAACCTACATGGACATGTTGAGATACTGCAAAATCCACAGAGATGGAGACTGACAAGGCCAGGTACAAAGCCCAATCTCTTGGAGTTGTGAGGAAGCAGCTCTGATTGCTGCACCCACAATGATGACTTTCAGACACTTTTTACATTGTTTATTACTAAATAAAATAAAGTACTGATTCATTCTGCTAGTTTTAATTTAACCTCTTTGCAACAAAAATTCCTGAAATATTTATATTCAACAAATGAGAACAGGTCACATCAGTATTTGAAGCTGCATCGCAGTCAAAAGAGGAGAAAGCATTTATGCAATTAAGATGTAGCAAATAGTGGTCTTGTAAGAGGTTAAGGGGTCCCTTTAAGAACTTAAAAAATTATTAAAGCCTTTTTCTTTAGTACTATGAGAATGTTTTCCAGTTTTTTCATCGGTCCACGTTGCGGTTTATCTCCATACTAGAATTAGCAAGGGCTGCCCATAATGTACATTCCCCACAGACTACAGAACGGGAAGCCTTCCCTTAGCCTGAATGCAAATGCAACTCGATACAGTGGAAGCTCAGGCTGACTGCATTACGTGATGGGGCACTTGATCTCCTGGACATGAAAAGCTGTTTATTTTATTAAGAAAAATCCCCAGAAAGTGACTATTTTCATGTTATTTTGCATGCAGCTTGTTAGCTAAAGTTTTTCTAATAGGGGGGTTAACCTTAAATACTTGATGTATCAAAATGGCCTTACTTACTGTCGTAGATGTCCAATCCTACCAAATTTCAGCCTTTTAACTTCCTCTGTCACCATTCTTTCTCCACCTCTTTTTTAGTTTTCCTGCTCTTTTCCTTCCTACCAATCAATCTCTCCATTCTTCTTGCTATCCTTGAGTGGTCTATGTGCCATACATGTCCTGACTATCTCATCATTGTTGATACTCCTGTTTCACTTAGCCATTTCCTTCTGCTGAAATGGTCTCATTACACCAGTTCTACTTGAAGACCATCACTTGGTATTCAGAAATTTGCCTTATAAAACGTTTTTGAAGGTATGCAAGATGTCGAACATGGGCCTGATTCTGAAGAAATCATTTTTGCACCATGGCAATGCACCAACACAAACAGCAAGGCCTGATGCTAACACAATGAGTTAAAAGGTCAGCTCACCCTCTGAATTTGTGGATCAAAAATCAGTTGTGTGCTTCATTAGTCGAGTCTTTATTATATTTCAATCTACTAGTTTTAGACCTTTGTCTTCTTTATGATTCTGCTTTCTGCTTTCTGCTGCTGGCTTAGTTTGTACGTGCTGTTGATTTTGGCCCTTGGTTTCGTTAGACAATACCGATCTCCCAATCTGCCTCATTATTCTTTCTGCTATCTTGTGCAGCACAACATCTACTCTAAATCTCTGTCTCCTAGCTTATATAGGAGGACCGACGCCCCACAACCACCCACTTCCTCTTAGCAGAAGAAACCTTAGAGCAGGCATGTCAAACTCACTACCATGGGTGGGTCGCTTCGACAACCATACGTGCGTCAACGGGCTGCACTGTAACAAATACTATTATACAAAGTTACTGTAGCTTTCTTTCCAATACTGAAAACTTTAAAAAATGTAACACTTAAAGTTTATAGTTTAAAGAAAAGCAATTTATTTCCATACAATCTCCGTACAACAGCGTACAATTAGAGTCTTAGCCTCTTAGCTAGGTCCTTATATTATTATAATATATTCATTATATAATATTCATTGCTTATATACAGTAGGAGTCTTACAGTGTGAGATCTATTTCTTTTGTCCCAACACTTGGCATCTCTTGTTAGTAACCAGTTCATTAATATCAGGCTTGAAATCTTGTGCAGCTGCAACTTTTATGAGGGATGAATGGTGCTTGACGGTAAGTCTCGAGCGATGCAGGGTTTTAGTAGCTTTCATTAACGAAAACAATTGCTCATAAAGGTAAGTACTTCCGAACATAGACAGTACTCTCGATGCCAACTTACAGATCTGCACATACGAGGGTGGCAGGTAAACATACAAGCCTGGCACACCAACTTCGTTGTATTTTGCCTTCAGAATAGAATCTGACTGCAGTTCAATCAACTCCATTTGTATATTCTCAGGCACATTCTCAACGTTGTAAGAGTATGGTGACGTAAACAGCGCAAATTCCTGTTCGCGTGAACTGAAATCACGAAAACGCTCACTGAATTCATTGTTCAGTAATTCAAGTTGGAAAATAAATCCTCCAAAAATCTAATTTTACTTTACTAAGTTTACTTCAAAGTTTATATTGTAAAATAAGCCGATATGCAAAAAGCCCCCTGACCTACACTAATTTTATAAACTCAAAATCACAAAAATATGTTAATAAACAACTCACCAACTTCTCGCGTCCACTTCAGATCTTCAGCTGTAGTCTGCACTAACTGTTCGTTACAATACTAGCACAAAATTACATAAAACTAGAGCAAAAAAACGTGAAAATATGCAAGCTATTACTACTCGTGATGGTCAGTTCTGCCCAGTGGCCAGCCTCAGCAGCCCAGTCAGTAGTGTAGCCTTAGCAGAGGCGGCTCTAGGCTCGTGGCAGCTCTGGGCAGAGAAAGAATCGGTGGCCCCTTCGCCTGCCAATGTCAATATGGTATCTTATGCATGGCGAATGGCCACGTCTGTTGCGGACACTGCATAGCCGCCTCATGCTCATGACACACATCTATATGCGCGTGTCTGTAACTTGAAAACCAAGTGGCGGCCCATGATATTCTCATTACGGCAGAACATTATAATACTACATATAGCTTACTGCTCTGACTTGAGCGACATTAGTAAATACAGTGTACTAATTAACAAGAAACACAATGTTTTTCGGCCACATTGCCGTCAGCTGTGTCATTATTTTCTCTTTCTGTTTTATATTCAATATATATTGAAGTGGCAGCCCTGTGCAGTGTGCACAGTTTGCACATGCCTAAGGCCACCCCTGCTGCCCGCTGCTGCAGCCCACAGCACTTCAGTTGTAACGCTGCGGCTCATTAACTTTGGACAAGGCTCGTGGCTACACTAGCAGATGACGTTTTACGGTACCGTAATGCCATGGGAAAACGCGCTTTTGTCAGAAGGCAGAAGTCTGAAAAGTCTATAAGTAATGCCAAAGATGCAGAATGATTCAATCACAAAAGATAGTAATCATTTTGTACAAGTTTAGTGCTAACTAGGATCTGTTATGCGGGCCGCACAGATTTCTGTTGTGGGCCGCATGCGGCCCGGGGGCCGCGTGTTTGACATGCCTGCCTTAGAGTAATCATCTTCCTTGTCCTCCACTTGATTGCAATCCACTTAATTGCAATCATTCTGCCTTTTTTTTGCCACACAGCTACTGCAATCCATTCTGCTTGACACATTCACACAACAAGAGTTACCAGGCATACAAGGAGAGTTCAGTTCTGCAGTGCTGTGTGCATCAGTTTTCCTTTGAAATGAAGTCTCAAGCAGATCAGATGAGGTACAGAAACTGTCCATCTTTATACAGTAACTTTGGTCAAGCAAAGGGTCTGCCAGGGATGGCACAGATGATGCAGAAATGCTATATTGAATGTATTTGCCACCTTGGTCCCTCTACTGATGTAAAGTATCAAGTTCTAAATGTACCCAGAGCTTCCTTCATACAGCATGAAGAACTTGATACCGAATTGTGCATTGGATGCAATGTACTATATTCACAACAGCTTTCTCTTGTAACTCAGTAGACTTTTTCAATACTTAGGCCATGATTGGGAACATACACATTTTGCATATTTCTGATGATCTCCTGATACACATCCCAGTTTGGACAGTTTTGGTGCTAGGGATTGGCTTCATTGTAGTCATCTTTATTAATGAAATGCAGGTATTTCCTAAAAAGTGAAAAAAGACACTCACTCAAAACTAGGTCATCATACGCGATCAGCATATTGTTACTGACCAATTACTTTTGCTTTAAAAACGTCATTTAACCATGGAGCGATACAAACTTTCTACAATTCCTGAGTTGGCAACATCTCTACCGAACTACAGGTAGGCAAAGAGAGTCTGCCAAGTGATGAAAAACTAAACATACTAATGTGTTTTTGTATTTATTCTATATTTATTAATTTATCTTTTTTAGTTCATATTCACAGCTCAAAATACCTGATACTGTGAAAATAATTCACTAGCAGAATTATATTTTTAAAAATGTGTCCCCCTTTTTTCAATGTTTCTCTCTCGCTCAAAATAGACAGTTTAAATATCATATTCTTTTTGTTCTTAACATCAGCCATATCATACTGTATATATTGCATACCATGGATTTTTCCTGCCTTGCATCCAGACCTGCTGGGGTAGGCTCCAGGTTTCCTGTGATCCTAATCTGGATAAACAGGTTTAGATTATATATATTGTGGTAGGCAGCTGGGGATCAGACCCAGCCGGGACGCCTGGAAGGACTGGGAGGCAGACTATACATCTCCCGGGCCACGAGGGGGCAACCACCCTGGTTAGAGTGAGGACCACGGGAACGGAGCATGGAGGCTCAACCCCACTGGGGCCCATGACCACCGCCAGGGGGTGCCCCAAGGTTCATAGAGCCCGGGATGTCTGCACTTCCGCCACACCTGGAAGTGCTGGTGGAGGACCTTCCAGGGACGCCCGGAGTGCTTCAGGGTGCTCATGCGGCACTTCCGCCACACGAGGAAGTACCGCCAGAAGGCAGCACCTGGAGCACATCTGGGTCAATATAAAAGGGGCCGCCTCCCTCTAGTCAAAAGCTGGAGTTGGGAGGAAGAGGACAGAGCTCGGTGGAGAGGAGTGGAGGCGGTGCAGGACCATTGGAGAGCCTGTGAAGAGGGTGTTTGGTGTAGGGACACTGTGTGTTGTGTGGACACATTGTACATAAACGTGTGCTTTTAGGAACCATCGGTGTGTGCCTGTCTGAGCTTCCACAATATATTGTTCTTAATCTCAGATGCTGTATCTGTGGTTTTGTGCCTGTCCATACACCTGTTACCTGCTCTTATTCTGCTCATTAAGGGTTAACTGTTCTTATGCGTGGGCTATTCTAGTTTCACCACCCCTAACCTTCACACTACATGCTTGTTTTCTTTGTTTTCCTTAATACAACTAGGTAGGGTCTGCATAATGATTCAAGTCTAAGAGCCCTGTTCTTCCTAAGCCCCCATGATTTTCATGGTCACACCTGTCAGAACACAGTAGATTCTGTTTTCTGATTTTGGATATCTTTTCAGGCCTGCAGGTGGCAAAATTCCATCTAGTCTGAGATGGAATTAGAGACCAATATGTCTGGTAGAAAATAACAAAGCCCAGTATGGGAGATTTTTGAATGCAATATTGGAGTCATTCATTATAAGTACATTGTCGTTGGAGCAGGATATGTTGTGTGCTGTACACATTTTGAGTTAAAAAACCCTCAAACCTTAAAATTCACCTAAATTTCATTACAACTTGGCCCATTCTGGGCTAAAAAGGGAAAAGATAAAAACAACAACAACAACAACATTTATTTATATAGCACATTTTCATACAAATAATGCAGCTCAAAGTGCTTTACATGATGAAGACAGAGAAAAAAGACAAAATAAATAAGAATTAAAATAAGGGAACACTAATTAACATAGAATAAAAGTAAGGTCCAATGGCCAGGGAGGACAGAAAAACAAAAAAACTCCAGACTGCTGGAGTAAAAAAATAAAATCTGCAGGGGTTCCAGGCCACGAGACCGCCCAGCCCCCTCTAGGCATTCTACCTAACATAAATGATCAGTCCTCATTGTATTCAGGGTTCTCATGGAAGAACTTGATGATGACAGTCACACAGACTTCTGGCCTTGTAATCCATTAGTGTAGGGACATCATGGTGCTTTGATCAGGTGGAAAACCGGAAAAAGAACGGAAGAGAAAGTAGGGGTTAGTACGGATTTTGAATATGAATACCATGAATAATATTGATAATTAATTGAATATACAGAGCATCAGGATTAAACTAAGATGAAGCTATGAGAAAGCCATGTAAAAGTAATGTGTTCTCAGCAGTGTTTTAAAGTGCTCCACTGTATTAGCCTGGCGAATTCCTATTGGCAAGCTATTCCAGATTTTAGGCGCATAACAGCAGAAGGCTGCCTCACCACTTCTTTTAAGTTTAGCTGTTGGAATTCTAAGCAGACACTCATTTGAAGATCTAAGGTTACGATTTGGAGTGTAAAGTGTAAGACATTCCGAAATATAAAATTGAACGAGATTATTTAAAGCTTTGTAAACTATAAGCAGGATTTTAAAGTCAATTCTAAATGACACAGGTAACCAATGTAGTGACATCAAAACTGGAGAAATGTGCTCGGATTTTCTTTTCCTAGTTAAGATTCTAGCAGCTGCATTCTTCACTAGTTGCAATCGATTGATGTCTTTTTTGGGTAGTCATGAGAGGAGAGCGTTACAGTAATCTAGTAGACTGAAAACAAAAGCGTGGATCAATTTCTCAGCATCTTGCAATGATATAAGGGGTCTAACTTTTGCTATATTTCTTAAGTGGAAAAATTATGTCCTAGTAATCGGATTAATACGTGATTTAAAATTCAGGTCAGAGTCAATAGTTACCCCTAAATTGTTTACCTCCGTCTTGACTTTTAATCCTAATGCATCAAGTTTATTTCTAATAACCTCTTTATATCCATTATTGCCAATCACTAAAATTAGTTAGAAACTATTAGAAATAGTTTTAAAATTTTCAAAAGCAGAGGAGTCAAGATTATTTTTCTTGAGCAGGGGTTTAACTACAGCATTCTTAAGACAATCTGGGAAGACCCCCAAATCTAATGACAAGTTTACTATGTCAAGAATACTATCAATTAGTACGCCCGATATTCAGCACAAATGACATAGAAAATATTTAAAATATTTAAAAAATGATAAAATTGTGTAAAATTGTTCATATTCAGTATCTGGTTTTGATTATGCTTGGTTTTATCAGACAAAAATAAAAACAGATAGTGAACCATGTAGTGTAGTAAGATTCCACTAACATTAAACTCCAAATTCGTTAAGTGTACAGTTCTGTCTGATTCAGAAACAAAATTAAACTCTGTATGAGCTCCATGCCATAATTACTAAAACTAAAACTGAAACTAATAGATATAAAAATAAAATAGAAATGTCCATCCATCCATTGTCCAACCTCCTGAATCCGAACACAGGGTCACGGGGGTCTGCCGGAACCAATCCCAGCCAACAAGGCAGGAACCAATCCCGGGCAGGGTGCCAACCCACCACAGGACACACACAAACACAACCACACACCAAGCACAATTTAGAATTGCCAGTACACCTAACCTGCATGTCTTTGGACTGTGGGAGGAAATCAGAGCGCCCGGAGGAAACCGACGAAGACACGGGGAGAACATGCAAACTCCACGCAGGGAGGACCCGGGAAGCGAACCCAGGTCTCCTAACTGCAAGGCAGCAGCGCTACTACTGCG